>NC_037668.1:207154200-207505506 GCF_003255815.1 Theropithecus gelada | reverse complement strand
GGAGGGGGAGGGGGAGGAGGAGGGGGAGGGGGAGGAGGAGGGGGGAGGGGGAGGAGGAGGGCAGCGGAGGAGGAGGAGGCAGCTACAGAAGAAGAACCTCAGCTTCTCCACCTCAGCAGAGATACTGACATCAGTCACAGTGTTTCCCGTTCTGTAAAACAGAATTTACTTTGCAATCCTGGACTTCAGCTTATTAATTATCTCTTTCCCACTGGACTGTGTGGCCCTGGAGGGTAGACCACATCCTCTCCTACTTTACATTTCTCCAGGATCCCCAAACACAGCGCTGTCCAATCTACAGTGAACCATAACACCGGTGCTGTTAGTGACTTCAGTGTCACGTGGGTCAGAAACTCACTGTATGGTGAAACTCATTGCACAGTGATGAATAAGCTTCAGGTCAGGTTGACTTTTTCTGTGATTTTCATTTTGCACTTTGCTGGAAATAAGTTGTTTCATATTTTTAAAAAAGTTAACGTCAAGATATCTTGCACACAACAGGTCTTCATAATTCCATTTTTTGATGGCAATACTTTTTCATGGATAAACTGTTCATCCTTCCTATCCCTGCCATGCACACAACAGGGAATGTACATCTTCCGTTATTTTGCTTATGTTATAAAAGGAAGTTTGCCAGAGAGAGAAGGCTCAAGGGAGCTCTAAATAGACTGAAGAGAAGTGCTGACAGAATGAAAGTGGGCTACAGTCAATACACGTGACCAAGGAGGCACAGATGGTAAGAGGTCACAGAGGTAACAAGTCATGGCAGGTGCGAGTGGTCTAGGATTTTCTTGGATCACTTTTTACTGCCTCATTCATTTAATACTTTTCTAAACACTTATTGTTATTTCTACTCAATCATGAATGGTTTCTTGTTAAGCAAAGATAGAGAGGCAATGGCATTCCTAGTTGGGACATGGCATCAATTCTTTACCTTACAGTGGACATCTGAGAGAGGGACTAAATTAATACACTGCACTTAAAAGCTAGAGGAGCCAGCAAACAGCTCAAGTGCCACAGGCGAGAACCTTGCACTTTTTGCAATGAAGTTTCCACTATAAATGGCAGCACAGTGAAAGAATAATCAGAAATAATAACTTAGGCAAGGGGAACTCATCATGCATCCATCAATCTGAGGAGATATGTTCGGGAAAGGAGGAAAATGGGTTCAAAACAGCCATACATTGTGGCTTGCCACATGTTTACAAGCTCTAGTGTATGCAGAATTGTGAACCTTCTTAACAATTTCCAAATCCTAGCGTTGCTATTTCTACTTCATAAATACAAAGACTGAGTTTTTGAGAGTTTAACCAACTTGCTCAAAGGCATATGAATAACAAATTGAGCCCATAATCTTTGCACTCTACCACTCCAGATATATTATATGACACAAAGGACATGGATGCATCAAAAGTCAACTCAAGTCCTAACATTATTTCTTAGGTGCTCTCAGTGAGAGGGTGGTGTTACTGGCTACCTGCAAAAGAAGAACAATGACGTCTTTCCTGTGGTTCCATGTAGCTGATTGTAAGATAGTGAGACTGAAATGAGAGGACATGAGAGAGTAAAAACAATGTTTAGTAATGAACAAAGGACTGTGTAATTCACACACAGAACTGGCTGGTGGAAGGTGGAGTCTAGGGTAACTCTACAGATATCCGGAGGTGGGTCAGCAAAACATCTATCAAGGGTCAGAGAATGTAGGCATAACCTACATGCCTTTCATATTCTTGAAATAGAGTTTGGAGCCATATAGATGAACTTCTATGGTAAATAGTAGGGTCATCAATGAAGAAGATAGAGAAATGTCCCTAAATTGTGACAAACAAACATGAAACATAACAAATTAGTGGTGACCTTGAAAAGTAGAGTTTCTGTGGCAATAATTAATATCAGTGATACAAGTATAAACTAAATTCTAATAAACTACTTATCTTCCTATTTAACTACTTAATTTAAATAACTCTGAAGGAATCTCTGTCTATAAATAAATATCTAATTGCAGAGATACCAGCTAAGTAAGATAGGATGTCCAATAGCCCAAAGAATGAGTTATATTCTAAAGACATTAATATAAATATCAGGTAAAAGTAGAAATCAAAATTGTACATTATGATTATAAGTTACTCAATACATAAGTACATTTTCATTGTAAAAAATTCAAACAACACTGATGCAGCAAATGTCCCCTTGACTACTCATGTCCTCTTCAATTCTAGTTCTCTCCGGAGATTACTGTTAGGAGTTTTCTTTGAATAGCACATCCTGGAGATGGCTCCATTTTGAAACATGAAAAGCTCCCTGTTCTTTAAACACAATATTCTACTCTATACAAGCACTGTAACTTATTTTATCCACCCCTCAACGGAAGGATATTTAGAGTATTTCCAATTCTTCACTATTAGAAGCAAGTCAAAGACAGTGTAGCCAGGTCCTCTGAGTCACTGGTAAGAAGAGTGTAACCAAATGGGCCATACAAGCGCTGATATTCTTTATGAGTAGCCTTATGCACTACACAAATTTTTGGCTCGATATACAGCTTATTAGCAGAAAGTTAAAAATAACTCCCCTAAAGCTCTAACAACCCCCTAGCTCCTGGCAGACGCCATTCCCAGGGGTAGGTACACACACAGTGCCTGGGTGGTGTGTGTTCAAATGGCAATCATCTGGCTGAAGTGTGCAGTACTGTGTCTTCCAGGTGAGAACTGGCCCCTTGCCCTGATGTAGCTTCCTTTTCCTAAGGAGATTCTCTTATCTTCCTTGGTCTTTCTTCTGGACTTCTCATGTTTGTCTGTGTTTATGATGTTTGTTTACTTAAATAGGAGCTTGCCGGCAGTATAGTGAATGTATCACATAATGACGCTTGAGTCAACAATGGGCCACATATATGACAGTGGTCCCATCAGATTAGACTGGACCTGAAAACTCCCATCACCTAGCAATGTTGTAGCCATGGTAACTTCATAAGGCAATGCATTACCCAAGTGTCTGTGGTGATGCTGGTGTAAACAAACCTCCTGAGCTGCTATTTGCATAAAAGTATGGCACATACGATTATAGTGTATGTATGTATATCGATAATGATAATAAATGACTGTTACTGGTTTAGACAGTGACAATTTTTTACTAATTTTTTATCATTATTTTAGATTGTATTCCTTTCCTTCTACAGGACTTGCCTGAAGCTGGTTTACATTTAACATTTTTTAAAACAAAAAATATTTAAAATAACAAAATGTCCAATGTAAACCAGCTTCGGGAAAGTCCTTCAGGAGGAATTCAGAAGAAAACACTGTTATCATAGGAAATGACAGCTCCATGCGTGTTACTGCCCCCTGAAGACCTTCCAGTGGGGCAGATGTGCAGGTGGAAGATCCTGATCCTGTGTAGGCCTAGGCTAGTGTGTGTGTGTGTGTGTGTGTGTGTGTCTTAGCTTTTAACAAAAAAATTTAAAAAGTAAAAAAAAACTGAAAATTAAAAAAATAAAGCTTACCAAATAAGAATATAAAGGAAATATTTTTGTACAGCAGTATAACGTGTTCGTGTTTTAAGTTAAACGTTATCACTAAAGAATCAAAATCAAAAACATTAAAAAGTTTATAAAGTAAACAAGTGACAAACGCTAAGATTAATTTATTATTGAAGAAAGAAAACAATTTTAAATAATTGAACTTAGCCTAAGTGTCCAGTGTCTACAAAGTCTACAGTGGTGAATAGTAACGTCCGAGGCTGTCACATTCACTCACCACTTACTCACCCAGAGCAACTTCAGTTCCTGCAAGCCCCATTCATGCTAAGTGTCTCATACAGGTGTCCCATTAAAAAAATCTTTTATACTGTATTTTTACTGTATCATTTCTAGGTCAGGATATAGTTAGATACACAAATACCATGTGTTACACTTGCCTACAGTCTTCAGTACGGTAACATGATATACAAGTTTGTAACCTAGAGCAATATGCTATAGCATTCAGGTTTGTACACTCTATGTTGTTCACACAATGACAAAAACACCTAAGGATGCATTTCTCAGAACGTATCTCAGTCGTTAGGTGACGCTTGACTGTAGTCTCATTTTCTCTCTTGGCATCTAGGAGTTAGCATATAGTCTTTTATATATAAGAAACTGTTTTTGTTAGATGATTCTTGCTTAATATGCAGTTTTTCTTTTTAATCTACCTGCTTATTAAGTATGTGTCCAAAATTATACAATCAAATATTCGAATTTTCTAATGTTAAAGTAAGCAATTTGGCCAAATTAAAGTTTCCATAATAAATGCTTTCTTTTCTAAGCATTAAACATTTTCAGGTTCATTCTCTATGATTTTAAAACATATATAATTATTTCTTTTGCCCCTCAAACTAGTAAATGAATGATATCCAACTCTAATGGATCCCTGTTGTCCCATTTCTATATGCTTTCTCTTCCCTAGCACTGTTTACTATTTAACTTTGAAATGTGTTGAAACTTTCTTAGCTTGAGAATTTAAATTATGATTATTTGTCCTTATTTTTTCATATTTTTAGAACTGTTTTTCCATCCATTTTAAAAATATGGATCCCTGCCATGTCTTTTCACATCATCCTCTGCATACTCTCACAGATGAAGATCATCTCATCAAGCCTTGCTTCCTAAAACTGAAATTTCAAAAGAAACATGTATGTTACATACAATTACTCAAATTCTTTATACTCCTTTTCTCCATTATCTCTATGCTGGTGAGTACCTGGTTGACAGTCCAACTTTTGACCCATCACCTTCTGCTGTAGGAGCCTAAGTTTGTCAAAGTGCTAAAAAACAAACAAACAAGAAAAAGCTTGACGTTTTTAAGTTATAATTTACTAAAATTTGCAGTAAGATATTAAATGCTATAGAAGGACAGCACAGGAAACAGACCAGGCTCTCTCCTCCCTTTCTCTCTCTCTTTCTCTCTTCTTTCTTTCTTTTCTTTTCCTTCCTTCCTTTCTTTCTTTCTTTCTTTCTTTCTTTCTTTCTTTCTTTCTTTCTTTCTTTCCTCCCTTCCTTCCTTCTTTTCTTTCCTTCCTTCCTTCTTTTCCTTCCTTCCTTCCTTCTTTTCTTTCCTTCCTTCCTTCTTTTCTTTCTTTCCCTCTCTCCCTCCCTCTCTCTCTCTCTCTTTCTTTCTTTCTTTTGCTAATCATTGTTATTAGACAGTTCCTTATGAAAACAAATTCTGTAATAGTCTCTTTATCATCCCAGATTCCTGCAGACAATATGGCTTGGCTTGTTCAACGGTACCATCTACCGTGCACTGTGATTTTATGTCTTGCTAGGTTACTGTGGGCAGGTAAATGTAGCACAGGAACATGACCCCACTACTGGATATGGGTAATAACCACATTGCTTCACGATTTTAGTACAGCTTTCCCCCAATTCCAAGCAGTCACATTTCAAAAACATAAGAATCCTACCTACGGCTTTTCCATCCCAAAATGTACTGACACTGCCTTGGTTGCGGGGGTTGCAGAAGAAGGGGGACAAAAAGCGATGAGAAAGCAGCTCTTGTGAAAAGGTGGATTTGTCCCCCTCTCACCAAAGCTAAAATAAACTCATCCTCACTCATCCTCACTGCTCATCCTCCCAGACACAAACCAAATGGGCTTCTTACTCAGTACTGGCCATCTCTCAGGCAAGATTCCCCTTTAATATTTTCTAACTAAATTACTTGAACAGGTTAATTAGAAAATATTTAAAAAACAACATGCTATCTAATTCTCTAACAGAGTATACTTACAATGTGTTATGACTAGGACCAAAAAAAGGAAATAAAAGAGACTGAAAATGAAGTTGGGGGCTGGGCATGGTGACTCACACATGTAATCCCAGCACTTTGGGAGACTGAGGTGAGAGGGTTTCTTGAGGCCAGGAGTTCAAGACCACCCTAGTCAACACAGTGAGCTCTGTCTATACAAAAACTAAATCAATGAGCTGGGCATAGTGGCATGTGCCAGCAGTCGCAGCTATTTGGGAGGCTGAGGTGGGAGGGTCACTTGAGGCTGGGAGGTTGAGGCTGCAGTGAGCCATGATCGCGCACCACTGCACTCCAGCCTAGATGAAAAAAGAGGCTCTGTCTCAAATTAAATAAATAAATAATAAATTTATAAATAAATAAATGAAGCTTTGTCACCCTTGTGTGAAAGCTGATCACATGAACGGAGTCATTTTTGTCATACCCAATGAAGACAGAATCAATAAGCCAAGGGGAAAAGCACTCAGGGTAAAGAATATTGCTCCAAAAAACATAATTCTCTGCAGGCCTAGCAGCTGACACTGCTTGCAGTAACCTGAAACCAGTTTTGTCTAATGACTAGTGAGACGACCTGCTGTAACTCTCAGACTGGGTTTGCGCACCGCCCTCACTTACCAATTGGAGCTTGCCAGCTCCTCAAAACCTCACTGGTGCCAATGAAACTTCTCAAAGAGCAACTTGCAACATTTCTCCTTTTTATAAAACCTCTAACCTTCTCTTTGTTGTTCAGAGAGCATTTTCAGTTCACACCGGAGACTCTCTCTTCCAGGTTTGTAAACCAGTATTGCCAGTGAAATTCTCTTTTCTGTTATCTAGCCATCCTGGCGGTCCTTTGGATGATACTTGTTTAATCCTGCAACCCAGTTGAAAGCAGAGATGTCAATATTACAATTGCTGATGGTCTCACAAACCTCTTGTTTCCTTCAGCATCCTTTCCTAGGGACTTGGAATCCACAAAAGTAGAATACTTTATGACTAACTAAAAATGACAAGAAGAACTACCAAGCATAAGTTAAAGAACTGTCTAGTATGCCCTTGGCATTGGAGCAGTTTTTTGTTTGTTTGTTTGTTTGTTTTTGCTTTTTCCCCCACGTTATCTCGGTTGCTCCTCATCCAAGGGTGTCTTAGTCTGTTGAGGCTGCTACAAAAGAATGCCACAGGCTGGGTGGCTTGTAAACAACAGAAATGTACTTCTCACAGTTTTAGAGGCTGGGAGGTCTCAGATCAAGGCACCAGCAGATTCAGTGTCTGGTGAGGGCTGCATCCTCATAGCCTTTTCACTCTAATCTCACAAGGCAGAAGGAGGAAGGAGTCCCTCCTATGTCTCTTTTATAAAGGCGTGAGTCTCATTCACGAGGCCTCCACCCTCATAACCTAATCAAATGCTCTACCCAAATGCTCTACCTCCTGATACCATCACCTTGAGAGGGTAGGGGTTAGGATTTCAACATATTAATTTGGGACAGACACAAACACTCAGACCGTAACATTCTACCCCTGGCATCCCAAAATTTCATGTCCTTCTCACATGCAAAATGCGTTCAGTCCATTCCAATGGTTCCAAAAGTCTTAACTCATTCCAGTATCTACTTGAAGGTCTGTAGTCCAAAATCTCATTTAAACAGCACCTATATCATACACAGGTAAGACGCAAGGTATGATTCATTCTGAGGCAATTTTCCTCCATCTGTGAGCCTGTGAAATTAAACAAGTTAAGGGGCTTCCAAAATACAACGGTGGGACAGGCATAGAATAGATATTCCCATTTCAAAAGACAGAAAAGAATAGAAGGAAAGAAAAGAAGAAAGGACAGGTCCCAAGTGAAGTCCAAAATTTTGTCTCGAGAATAATCTTTGGCTCAATGCTCTGTCCCCCAGGTCCCCTGGGGTTGTGGTCCTGCCTTCCCAACCCATTGGGTTGGTGGCCCTCCCCAAAGGCTGCTCTGTGCCCTTGTGGCTCCCAGAGCTAGAATCCTGTCTATGGCTCTACAGGTCTAGGGCTGCTGGGGTGGTCCTACCACTCGGCTATCCTGGATGTTGCTCCAGTAAGGGCTCTCTGTGGAAGTCCCATGCTTGCCTGCACAAGCTTTTGCACATTGGAGCTGTGATGGAGGTGGCAGCCCCAATTACTTCTGAGTCACCTTGAGCAATAGGTTCCACTTGGTTGACTAATATCCTTATCGGACGGTCATTTGGTCGCAACCTTGGTGTCCTTTCCCAATGTGCCTTCTCATTCATTTACTTATTTTTTTAAGAGATGGATTCTCACTATGTTACTCAGACAAGTCTCAAACTCCTGGATTTAAGGGATCCTCCGGCCTCAGCTTCTCTAATAGTTAGGACTACAGGCATGAACCACTGTGCCCAATATCTCATTCTTTATAATATGGCTGGGGTGAGAATTTTCCAAATCTTTAAATGCTGCTTCCCTTTGATTAACAGTTCTGTCCTTAAATCTTTTCTTTCTTTTCACATTTTAATGTAGGCTGTCAAAAGAAGCCAAGCCACAACTTTCACACTTTGCTTAGAAATTTCCTTATCCAAATATATAACTTCAGTGTTCACCACTTTACCTTCTGCAAGACACTAGACTACAGGCACGATTCAGCCAAGTTCTCTGACACTTCTTTCACTTCTTTAAAAAAATATTTTTTTCTTTTACTTTAAGTTCTGGGATACATGTGCTGAACGTGCAGGTTTGTTACACAGGTATACATGTGCCGTGGTGGTTTGCTGCATCTATCAACCCGTCATCTAGGTTTTAAGCCCTGCATACATTAGGTATTTGTTCTGATGCTCTCCCTTCCCTTGCCCCAACCCCTGATGGTCTTTTCTCCATTGTCCAATAACATGGTCCTCATTTCCCTCTGAGACCTCATCAGACTGGCCTTTATTACCCATATTTCTGTCAACGTTCTGTTCATGATCACTTAGGTATTTTCTAAGAGGATTAAGGCTTTCTTTATAGCTCTCCTCTTTTCTTTCTGAGCCTTCACCAGAATCACCTTTAAAGGTCAATTCATAGCAATGTAGGCTTTTTCTAGTGTGCACCTCCAAACTCTTTCCAGTTTCTACCTATTACCCATTTCCAAGGCCGCTTCCACTTTTTTTGGTATTTGTTAGAAGCACTCCCACTTCTTGGTGCCAATCTTTATATTTGTCAGGACTCTCTGGAGAAACAGAAGCAATAGGATATATATATAGATACATAAGAAGAGATTTATTATGGGAATTGGCTTATCCAATTATGGAAGCCAGCAAGTCCCCTGGCATGCCATCTGCAAGCAGAAGAACCAGGAAAGCTGGTGGTGTAATTCTGCCCAAGTCTGAAGGCCTGAGAACCATAGAGGCCAAGGTCATAACTCCCAGTTCAAGGTCATGAGAAGAGAGATGTCTCAACTCAAAAAAAGACAAATAGCCCTTTCTCTCCCTTTTTGTTCTATTCAGGCCCTTCATGAATTAGATAACGGCTCTCCACATTGGTGAGGATGGATCTTCTCTACTCAGTCTATTGATTCAAATGCTAATCTCTTCCAGAAACACCCTCACAAATGCACCCAGAGGTAATGTTTTACCAGCTATCTGGGCATCCTCTAGCACAGTCAAGTTGACACAACAACTAACCATCCGTCAGGCAAGGTGTTTTGAAATGTAAGTTTTATTATTATTCAGGTATAGTGAGGCCAACTAGACCAGGGGATATTTGCAATGGAAAAGATAGCTTGTTCAGGTTTCAAAAGTGGTTAATGCCATGCCATGCCATGCTGTGGGGGCACCTAGGGAAACATCAGTTGGTCAGGACACAAAGGAATCGGTGGGGGGAACTTTACTCTGGTTTCTGCAGGAATAAATTGGTGAAGCAGCGTAAGTAGGTTTAGGGTTGGCTAGTTGGAATCATTTCAGCAAGCTTCGGAATATAGGAGTTGTCCCGTTGTCTGGTACCAGGCTTCGGGGTGACTGAGGCAGAGCACTAGTGGCTCAGAATGTGAAAGCCTTATAAAGAAGGTGGCTGGGGATGGGGCTCCAGAGTGTTCAGTTTGCATAGGAAAGGCATGCTCACAGGTGAGTCCTTTACTATCCTTAGAAACTGGCCAGCCCTGGGAAGAGCAGTTCCTTCAGGGTCAGCAAAGCCCAAGATGTCAAAGCATCAGAATAAAAAAGATAATACAGAAGGAGTGTGTGACCAGAGCCAAGATCTGCCAAAGAATGTCCACCAGCATGGCCTAGAAACAGTCCCAACCCAACCCAGAGGAGCTTGTTCTAGTAACCAAACCAGGAAGCATTCAGGGTACTGGATAGTTATAGGGGAGACGTGCTTGAAAGCATTTAAGAAAAAGTCAGGGAATGTGGTCTATGGAGAGTTATGGTACCAACAGCATGAACTCCTGAAACCTTTAAATCACCCCATGTTTGTTACTTGTTAACTCTTGTTCCCCCTCACCCCAGGCCTGTGAAGAGCATTCCAGTGAGAAAATGAAAGGAAAGCATTTGGTATGTTATGCTTTAAAGGTACAACCTCCTTTAATCTTCACATCAGCTCTTTCAGATAAGCATGCATATCCCTATTTTACAAATAAAGAGACTAAGGAATTAAATAGTTTTCCAAAGATCTGAAAGCAAGTGCGTGATGGGGGCAGGATTTGAACCATGGGTTTATCAATCTTTTATGTCTGGCCTCAGGGATAGTGGTAAGGAAGAATGAGGAAAAATCAAAGAGGGGTGATGACCAATGTAGAAAATAAAAGCTGGAGAAAGAAATCCCTGGATGTTTCCAGAATAAAGGGTTACTCTGAGATAGAATGGACCTAAGACAACAACCATAGACCTAACCCACCCAAGCAGGAGCTCCCAGGAAAAACAGGTCTCAGCCCCCATGATTCAGTGGCCTTCAGTGAGAGCTAGGCTCCAGCTTCAGAACGCTTGTCCAATCCTTCCTGGATCTCAGCCTGATTGTTGCTTGGCCCTCTTCGCTTTTAACTCATGGCAGCCTTTGCCGTGGGGTTACTCTCAGGTAAAGGCTACCTTTGTTGCCTTATCACTTCTGTTCACCTTTGGCCTCATTTAGGTGAAATGTCCAGGTCATCCCTTGTCTTCCTGTTCCCAATTCCATGAGAATAAGAATAAGAGGGTTTATACATCCTCATGGTGAATGTAATCCACATAAATGTCTTGTAGGAGAGAGCAGCCTGTCAGAGACGAGGCAGTGTCATCAATGTGCCCTGGCGTTCTCATACCAGCTGCTGCTGCTATACCCATGACAGCACCTACGTCCACTTCTGTGTAGGAGTCAGCACACTGCACACGCCCTGCTTCCATCTGCGTGTCTATCAAACATAGACCCACCTTTCTACCTGGGACATTTGAAGAGACAGTTAGAAAGCTGACCCTGATTATTTCATAAAACAGAATAGCAAAGGGAGAATCATATTATATTCTAGTGTGACCCTATTTCTTTCTTTTTGATATTTTCCCCTCTCACTTTCTTTACCATTTCTTAGAAATGTTAACAACAGGACAACACAGTGAAGATAAGATAAAGAAGCTAACAGAGAGGATGCATCCAGTTTTTCCTAAAGCCTCAATATTTTAAATGAGGTTGCAAATCTATTAACCAAAGCGGTATTTCTTTCACATGCCACCTCCTCTGGGTTTGCCTTCAGGTTTGACATAATTATCCTGCAGCCATCACTACCCTTAGGTTTAAAAGTTATTATACTGTAAAGCCTTTTCAGTAATGCACTTTTAGAATGAGGTTTTTAAATTCGTGCTGTAAGCATTTTTCCCCAGGGCGTAGATGCTGTGCAGGCAACTCAGGATTTAGATTTCTTTTCCTTCAAGAACAGTTGGGCACTTTGCCCAATGGAAGACAGACTGCAAAGGTAATGGGGAAAATGCTGGATGACAAGAAGACACACCATTTACTTGATGCTGAATTCCCACACTCCAAACCTGCAGATAATCAATACAGCTCCCGCTTGGTCCCAAAGCTTAACTGAGACTAGAAAGCAAAGTAGTCTTAAATTCTCATATTATGTAAAGGGATGCAGGAACCCTAGATTCTCTGTAGAATCAAAGCAAACCTCTGCTCCTTCATTCCCTTCATTCACAGGAACTCAGAACAGCCACTTGCTAAGGCTTCTGGTGCCCCTGGGAGGAAAACATTGTGTCCATTTTGCCTTGGAGGGGATCTCCATACCTTTTGGAGGAAGACATTCTTGAAATAAAGTCAACAGTTTTTTTTTTTTTTCTATTGTTTGAAAGACTTTATTTAGGGGAACAGGTTGAGGAATCACATTTGCTAAATTTGAATCCTGGTTCTGCTTCTCATTAGCTATGTTTCCCTGAAAAATGTGATGCCTTAGTTTCCTAATCTGCCAAATGTGAAGACTATTTCCTATCTCATGCAGGTGTTATGAGGATTAAATTAAACAATCCATGTGAAACATTTAGTACAGATGCTGCACATATGAAGTACCATGAAGGCAAACTCTTCTATTGCTGTGGAAAGAAAAAACCAATTGAATTATCTCCACAATAGGTACACTCTTTCATATTAGCCACACTCTTCCTAGCTATACTAGTTACAAATAACCTATATGCTCCCCTCTGTTCTCTGCACACATTTTAATATTCCCCAAGTCCTTCAAGAGACCTTCTTCCAACTAACAGTTAGATGTTATTAAAGCGGTCCCTGACAATAACTAAAGACTTAACAATAGTGCTTGGGACTACAGGCGCCCACCACCACACCGGGCTAATTTTTTTGTATTTTTAGTAGAGACAGGGTTTCACCATGTTGGCCAGGATGGTCTTGATCTCCTGACCTCGTGATCCACCTGCCTTGGCCTCCCAAAGTGCTGGGATTACAGACGTGAACCACCGTACCCAGCCTACTTCTTAAATTAAAATCCTCCAATGATTTCCCATTGCAAATATTGGAAATAGAATGTAATCTTTGATTTCTTGAAATGGTTTACAGAACTCTACAAGATCTGGCCCCTGACGACCTCTCTGACCAAATGTCTTACCATTGTTCCTCTTACCACATCCCTCTGGATAGAAGGGCCTTCTGTCTACTCTTCAAAAAGCTTGAGATCCTAGCTCAGGGCCTTTGCACTCACTGTTCCCCTGGTTTGATGCCTTCTGCACTCAGTCTCACAAGACTGGCACCTTCTCTTCACTCAGACCTCAGACCAGTATCACTGTCCCAAGAGAAGGCTTTCTCGTCACCCTTCCTAAAATAGCCTCACTCCCTTCCCAGTCATGCTCAAGCTCAGAATCCTGTTTCAATTTGTTGTAGCACCCACTCCTATCTAATTGAATTATGTACCGATTGCCTTCCCAACTAAAATGGGGACAGGGAACTTGTTTGTCTTGTTTATCATTGTATGCCTAAGTGCTAAGAGCTGCTTAGTCAGAAGTATGTGCTTAACGAATATTTGTTGAATATATGAATTAGTAGGTACTATGGTTTGATCGTGTCCCCCACAATTCATGTGCTGGAAACGGAATCCCCAATGCAACAGTGTTGGGAGGTGGGGCCTTCTGGGTGGTGTGTAAGCCATGAGGGCTCTTTCCTCATTAATAGGTTAAAGCTGCTATAAAAAGGGCTTGTGGGAGTGGGTTTATTCTAGCGCTCTTCTCTTCTGCCATGTGAGGATGCAGGAAGAAAGCCGTCATCAGAGGCTGGTGCCTCAATCTTGGACTTCCCAGCCTCCAGAACTTTGAGAAATAAATTTCTGTTCCTTATAAATAACCCAGTGGTATTCTCTTACACAACCTCAAATGGACCAGGACAGTAAGTGGTCTGTTTAAAAAGCACCATGAACCCCCCTGAAATAGGTGGCAGTTTTATTGCAAAGAAATGTGAACTGCAACAGTTGTCTCAGAACTGTGGCACCCTAGGTAATTTTTGTCTTGTTATACTGTTTTTGTTTTTGTTTTCATATTCTAAATATTATTTGTTGACTGTGAGGCTGGGTTTGGGGTCAGGTAGAGGGGTGGACAGGAATTAGGTGAATTTAAATGTTGCCCTGTCTGGAGATGCTGCTAGCGGTGGTATAAGTGAATCCAACCCTACCACATTCATGCGCTAAGTAAGGAGAAGTGAAGCAGTTTTGGCTCCTCCTGCCAAGTCCACACCCATTTATGAGGTCCAAGTCTCCATCTCTCTTCTTCTAACTTCTGTAAACAGGTAACAACAGGAAACAGTCTGAGGATAAGATAAAGAGAAGCACTGTCCGGGAGGAGGTACAGTGTTTAAAGAGAACTGACCATAGGGAAAGTGCTGCACTCACACTAGAAGCTCAACACAGAAAATGTTTTATTTTGGAAGAAAATGCAAAACCGTGAGCTCATACATAGACCTGGATTCCAGTGAGTGTGTAGTGAGTGGACCAGCTGCTCACCCGGAACGTGCCCACTGGCCATTTTATTTCAGCCAGTACCCACAGCCTCCCCATTCTCTGCTCAAAGTCCCTTATGTATATTCTAAGTCCCTACTTCTCTCACCAAATCCAATCCTCTATTCCTAACCACCTGAGGATGTGCCATAGCCACCTATAACCCCACATATCTACGACTGAACTAGCAAGCTCCCCTCAAACCTGCTGTGGCTCAGAGATCAGCTCTACTTCTCTGACTCCTCCTTCCTTACCACTGACATTAAAATGGCACCAAGAGGCCAGGCATGGCAGCTCACTCCAGTAATACCAGCACTTTGGGAGGCCAAGGCAGGTGGATCACCTGAGGTCAAAAGTTCAAGACCAGCCTGGCCACCATGGTGAAACCCCATGTCTACTAAAAATACAAAAAAAAAAAAAAAAAAAATTAGCCTGGTGCAGTGGCACATGCCTGTAGTCCTGGCTTCTCAGGAGGCTGAAGTAGAATTGTTCAAACCCAGGAGGCAGTGGTTGCAGTGAGCCGAGATCATGCCACTGCACTCCAGCCTGGGTGACAGAGTGAGACTCTGTCTCAAAAGAAAAAAAAATGGCACCAAGAGCCATTGACTTTGGAATGATTTCCCAAACCCATTGTTTTTTCTCTATTACCACTGCTGTGTCTTAGTTTGGGTTGTTCTACCCTGTCCATCTCCCACACCATCACTTCCCATGGCCACAGGCTAAAGGGCAGATTCCACAGGTCCTCTCAATGTCCCTCATAAACAAGCCCTGCCCATCTGTCCAGCCTTACTGCTTGCCTGCTCCTGCATCAGAGAACCAGGACGTGGTCTCAGAACATCCCCTGCCCTTTCACACTTGCATGATTTTGCACATGCTGCTCCCTTTCATCTCTCTGACCTGTCTTCAAGCCCCTCAGGGCCAGTCTCTGCTCACGTCTGTCTGTCCTTACCATGGAGCAGAGGAAAGCTACACAGTTCCTTTTCTCACCTCTCCAGAAGCTTGCAGTGACCACATGACAGAGCTCTGGCTAATGAGATCAAAGTGGAAACCTGGAGGGAAGCTGGTTTGGGGGAATCTTTGTTCCTTCTTGCCTTTATCACAAACAGCACATCTGCAGCTAAGCAGGCATCTCATGAGGTAGAGTGACTAGCATGAGGTCAAAGCTAGAGTGAGAGACCAGAACATGATGCCCCAAAAGCAGGAAAAATTGCTGAGCTGACGACAATGAAGAAGAAGATGCAGGGGAGCTCTCTGCCTCCCTCTGTTTGCCTAAAAGCAGGAGACAGATGACTGGCAAACACACAAGGTATCCTGCCCACCTCTCCACCAAAGGCTAACCACTGAAGACAGCTTTGACCCTCATCAAACATGAGATGACACAAGAAGAACTGATATCGACAAGTTTTATTAACTAATCTTTATCTGCCCTGCCATTTGTTTGTCTTCTGCCCAAGCTGCTCCCCTAGACACTCAAAGTCCTTTTCTTTTGTCTTGTCACTTGCCTTGAATTTACTGTTCTTTGTTGAAGATGCTATCTAAGCCACTGCTTTGAGTTACCATTCATGAGGTTTCTCTCATGGGACATGCACTGCTTCTGTTAATAAACTTGCTTGTTTTTTTTCTTGTTAATCTATCTTTTGTTACAGGGATCTGTCTCAACTACTTATGAACTTAGGAGCGTTGAGGAGAAATTCCATTTCCTCCCTGACACCAGCACAAGAGGAAGGAATGGCAAGCCAGGAAGTGCCAATGGGACCCCGCGGTGTTAAGTGGGGATATAACACCCCATCTGCTTACTTCCAGACCTTACAGTGTGAGAACATTTACATGTCCCTCCTACAAATTTAAGCCACTATAAATTGGGATTTTTGTTTACTGCAGCTGCAAGCAATCTTAATCGGTACATCACTTGTATTACAATCATCAGTTTAGATGTTTCTCTAAGATATGAGCTGCTTGCTCACTGAGTCTATTTGTCTCTCTAACCCTGAAACCCTGACATAGGGCTCTGCGTGGAGCAAGCCTGTAGAAGCCTATGAAACTTGAGAGGACTCAAAATTCAGAGGAAAGGAGCATTTTAATCAGGAGGTGGTGTGCTCTGGCTGAAGATTCTTCATCGTGACTCAGCCCTCCGACAGGTAGAAAGTAGAGTGAAAACACCTGGTGAGAGCCATACTCTAAACAACTACAGAGCGTCCTACATAGAAAGTCTTCCGGCTTGTCTGTGCTTCCATTTATTTGCTGATGAAACTTATCATTTCAGAATAAACTCACTAGATTTTAAAAGAGATGCCAATTTAGACCAACACCCTCAGGCGTCACCTATGAGAAAAGTAGAGCCAGTTGGCCGGAGATGGTGTGGCTCATTCCTATAATCCTAGCACTCTGGGAGGCCGAGGTAGGTGGATCACCTGAGGTCAGGAGTTCAAGAGCAGCCCGGCCAACATGGCAAAACCCCATCTCTACTAAAAACACAAGGCTTTAATCTTAGCTACATGGGAGGCTGAGGCCTAAGAATCACTTGACCCTGGGAGGTGGAGGTTGCAGTGAGCTGAGACTGAGCCACTGCACTCTAGCCTGGCGACACAATGAGACCCTGTCTCAAAAAAAAAAAAAAAAAAAAAGAGAGAAAAGCAGAACCATAGCACAAGAGCCAGACTTGACCCTCATTCTCTACACTATCCCAGAAAACCACTTCTTTTGGAGCAATTTACAGTACTCACTTAAGAGATTAAAAATACACATGTAAAATGTTACCAAAGTTCCATCACAGGGAAATCAGTTCACATGAAAATGACTTTTGAAGTCAATTCACTTGATCATTAATATCTAACTATAATTAATTACTTCCAAGTCTGTTTTATCTTTCAGTGGAGATAAAATTAGAATATAATGAGTCTGCTGAATTCAAGCTAATCAGTAGGTCAAAAGCAAGGTTAGGTTTCCTGAGAGTCCTTTAGAGTTCAGCAATAAGAATTCCAATTATTTCTTTATTACTTCACCTGCCCACCTGGCAATAAGTCAGTCTCAGCAGTTAAGTCCACACTGACACCAACACTACATAATTGATTATTTCTTATAAGTGTTTCCACGCCTTTTAGAAACTATCTATGGTGCAAAAATAAAAAATAAAAAATTCTCAGAGGAATATGTTTCCAATTTATTCAAATGTTACCAAGAACATTTAACTCTTCAAACCAGGATTATTTGGTTTTCTCCCTGCAGCTTCCCACATGCCTGGTAGGATTCCAGTCTTTCTCAGTTGGAGAAAAGAAATCTTACCTCGGATCTCTCTTCGGATAGAAAGCTTACAGTCCCCTTTGTGAATCCTCATTTGAAAAATGAGAAGATTGAAGTAATAGTAACAATGCCTTTCCTACTCAACTTCTTTTCTATTCGTCCCAATGCCCCAGACCACCAACTGCCCAGAGCAGGAAACAGGCAGGGGAAGAGTCCCACAGAGGAGTCCCACCAGGTGTGTTCTGAACCTGGCTCATGTGTAAGAAGGAACCAGCACTCAGGCGCTCTGCAAGAAGGAGCTCTCCGGATAAATCCCAGGAGTACAAAAGCAAAAATACGCAAACATGCAAACCACAATGCCACGTTCATGAGATGACCAATTGCCTCACGGTTGTGTGGCTTTTATTGTTGTTGTTGTTTTGTAATTGAACAGCTTAAGAAGCATCCACTCTCTTATGATATTAACGAGAAAGAGAATCAAGTATTTGATACCAATACAGAAAGAATGTTCAATGCTTTGTCAGACGTTAGGATTCTTCTACTTTAAATACTCTTGCCAAATAAATGAGAAGGATGCTTAGAAGTGAAAAAGAAAGTATTGCTTATGGGAAAAATGGATTCAACTAGGCAACATAAAAGTCAGAAAATCAACCCTTCTCATATCTAATCAAAATACACAGGAATACACTTTGGTTCTGATATTCACATTCCTAAGACATATCTACAATTTATCAAACAATTTGAAATGTTGCAGATTCTTCAAAGAAACACAGGACTAGATCCATGCTCTTGTCTTATGAAAAATATACTTGTGGAATCAAAAAGCAAAGAATATTTAAAAATGCAAAACAAGATATTAGGGGCCAAAAGAGTGGTTAAAAATATGCTATATACGAAAAAGGAGAGCAAGCACTGTGTGAGGTCAGTTAGCCCTTTCTTTGGACTTTGTCCTGATTCAGGATCATATGAGCGAAAAACTCAAGCCCTGTATAGCCATCTGTTCTTTGGGTGCATTAGGACTGGAGCCCATCAGCCAGGGCAAACACTCACATGGGTGCACAAATGTGGAGAGAAGACTTCCAAAGACTTGGATCAGAGGAAACTAATCATCCCTAGGCTTATTTTTTAATTATCCCAAACAGTGAGTGTTATTGGTTTTGTGGACATTTACCCCGAGGTAGCGGGAAACATGTATCTGCCACTTCCAGACATACACACTACCCCACAGAGCCAAACGTAGGAAGAACAAGCTGCTCAGTAGAATCACATGAGTTCCTCCCTTTCCAAAAATATTACTCTCTGGCATAAAACATTTTCCTGCACATGGACGGCCTCACTTAGTCATTGAGCCCATCCATGGATGCAAAGCTGGAGTGTTCATCACATGCTGTGGGTCCTCGGTTGGCTCCCCACAGCCCTGCACCTGTGCAATATGGCCACTCAGCCCCAAAAGGACAGCCCGTGGAGCTCAAGGGGAGGCCCTGAGGCTGGTGTCACCATGGCCATCACTGCTCTGCAGCCTACAAAATCGGTCAACGCTTTGCTTCACAAAACTGCTGCAGAGCAGAGTTTACTCTGCAGTGCTCCAGTCCAATCAGGCCTGGGGAAGAAAAGCATTCTCCCTTCTGCAAAACCCTCATTTCTCGAGTTGACAATTGCATTCTTTTTTTTTTTTTTTTCTTTTTTAGGTATTGGTTATCAAAAAACAAGAGAAACAAGGAAAAGAACCATTTTTAACTTTTAATCAATTTAATTATTTTTACATTTAAGATTTAAAAAAATTTTTTTCCTGATAAAACCATCAGACCCCTCTTCGTGGGACCTCAGGAAAGAGCATCAGGTGGGCTCACTGTCCAGGGCAGGAATACTGGAGTCAGGAGAAGAAGGAGCTCCCCGGTCCTCCCAGTTTTAAAGATCTCACATCAGACACTTATTTGGCTTTGTTTTTAACCACTTAGGACATATAAGCTAACAAAGGTGAATATCCACACCAGTTTTTCACTAACGTTATAATCAATGCTCCCTTTGGATAAACAACATAACAAAAATAAATATACCAGAAGCAGGAGAGGATAACCCTGCATTTTTTTTTTCATTTTTCCATAGCCCAGGACATTGTCAAGCATTCATTTCTGTAAATTGCATGATAAATATTAAATATAATACTAAGTCTTCAAGCTGTCTATCCCTCTCCCTCCACAACCCATTGAGAATCACTGGTCTTAAGGGTTTTAAATATTGAATCTATTCAGCCCAGTGAATAGAACTATTTCAAATGTAAAACGAGTTTCTTGCTCCTCCAATGATTGAATTGGGTTTGCTCTGAATCCTGAGGTTCCCAAAACGACATTACATTCTAACATTCCATTGCACCAGAAAGCAGAATTCCAATTTGTAGGTTTGACACAGATGACAACCTCATCACTGGTCACGTCCTTGGGAAGACACCAGAGCCATAAAAGCTTCCATCAAAAGGCTGGTAATTCTGTCTTTAAGAAAAGATAAACTTGCACTGCTAAATAGAAAGTTTTAATTTGAAGGAGCTGAGAGTCTAGCTTGAGAGAAAGGATGGTGAACGCTGAGAGACAGGCAGAAAAATTGGTATGTGTATTGGTGAGTTTTTAAAAGTCCTCTGTTTCTAATTTTCCTTACATTCTCACCTTACTGAGGAAATGGATGCCAACTGACGTGAGCTCTTATAGAAACCCACCAGCACATCTCCCATCCATAAAAATGATCTCAGCCTTCTCCTGTTTCTGATGCCAGCTCTCTTCCTGGGTATGGGGTCTTAGCCCCACTCACCTGCTCAAAAACACAGCCCAGTGAGCCTGCCTTCTTTCCATAACCATTACCGCTCTTCCATCTCACCATCTTTTTTGTTTGTTTGTTTTTGAGACGGAGTCTCGCTCTGTCACCCAGGCTGGTGTGCAGTGGCACGACCTCGGCTCACTGCAAGCTCCGCCCCCCGGGTTCACACCATTCTCCTGCCTCACTCAGCCTGCTGAGTAGCTGGGACTACAGGTGCCTGGCCCCACGCTGGGCCAATTTTTTGTATTTTTAGTAGAGACAGAGTTTCACCATGTTAGTCAGGATGGTCTCAATCTCCTGACCTCATGATCCTCCCTCCTTGGCTTCCCAAAGTGCTGGGATTACAGGCGTTAGCCACCGTGCCTGGCCCCATCTCACCATCTTAAACACCATATCTTGATCCTCCACTTCCCCACCACCTACTGCCCATTCTCCTGTGCCCCTTTGCAGGGCAACATGTAGAAACCATGATCCCCCTGTTGCCTTCAGTTCCTCCCACCTCTCTCGTGATCCCTTGACCTCCAGGACACCGCAATCACCTGTTTTTCCTATGACATCACTAACCACCCCCCAGCCCTCTGATCTGATTCCTCCCTATTCAGATATCTAATGTGAGGGAGCCCAGACCCACACACTCAACTACTTCCTCTGTATCTCCACTTAGCCATCACACGGGCATCTAAACTTAACACGTCCACAGCTGAGCGCCTGGATTTTTTTCACTACCTCCCAACTTGCTTCTACTGGGGTTTAGCTCCTCTCAGTCAGTGGCACCTTCATCTCACTGTTACTCAAGCCAAAACCCTGCAGCCTCACTTATTATCTCTTGTTCTCTCTCTTTCCCTCATTTCCAATCCACCAGCAAATCTTACTAGCTCTACCATTAGATGACATGCAGAATCCACCAATTCTCACTCTCCTGCTGTAGCCCAAGCTGCCGAGATCTCTCTGAGGATTACAGTAACAGCTTCCCAGCTGGTCTCCCTGATCGGCCCCAGCCTCCCATAAACAGCAGCCACAGCAACCCTAAGAAAACAAGGATATCATGTTCACTCGCTTCAACTTCACTCGCTTACAACAAAACCTAACGTCCTTATCAGGGCCCATAAGGTCCTACATGATCTGACTTCACTACTTCTGTAACCTCATCTGCTACGACTCCCCACTGTTTATTCAGCTCCAGCCACACTGGCCTCTTAGCTCCATACTAGGTATACTCCTGGCTCAGGGCCTTTGCACGTGGCTGCCGCCACGGCCCGAATGGTCTTTCCCCTATTATGCATAGAGCTGGCTTACTCACCAACTACATACAGGTCGCCTACTCAGAGAAGCCTACCCAAGATGCTGTATGTAACATATCAACGTTCTCTTCAATGCAAACCTTATATCACCTTTCACTGCTTTATTTTCTCTTAACACTTATTTAATGTAAAATATTTTATACTTTATTTATTTATATTATGGTCATTCCTGCCTTCTGGAATAGATATTATATGGCAGGAATTTTAGTCTATGTTGTTCCCTGATGTTCCTCCGCATCTAAAAACCTGCCCAACACACAGTAGGTGCCCCCAAAATATTTTGCCCAAGCATGAATAAATGAATCAACAAATGATTGAATAAATTTCATTTGGCAAAAACAAACTCACACCTTAGTTTGCAAAAAAAAAAAAAACCAAAACCACATTATTGGCTTATGACTTATTAACATGTTATTAACTAAATCATATGTAAAGAAGTATTACAATTTCAAATAAAAAACATATATAGTTGTACTGTCCTACTGGCTTAAAGCTTCCACTTTTATTCAACAATTCAAAAGCATGAAAAGCAACAAAAATGTGATGGTCTTGGAGGCAGATTCTAAGTTGCCTTTAGACAAAGACTGTCTGCTGTTGATTATCATATTTTCAGCCTAGCAGAGACACACTCAGAGTGGAACTCAAAATATATGTGTGACCTGAATAAACACTAAATATGGCTTTTATTTTCTAGTTAAATATCATTATTTATTGTGCTGTTCTGGGGCGACTATACCCTCAAGGAATATTCTCCATCCAACCGAGTACATACATAAAACATTTATATGAAAAAGATGATAATTTTTCCATTCACAAATTGCTTTTAACAGAATCTTAAAGTAGTATCTAAAATTAAAAAAAAAAAAAAACACTTGGATATTTACCTGTTTTACCTATTAGGAGAATTCTATTTTAAAGAATTGGCCTAAGCAGTCCATAGGTGGGACTAGAGAACTATTTACAAGTAAACACTCTTCTTTCTTTTGGAGTTGGGCCAAGGAGTAGAACAAGACTTGAGTACAAGTGAGGGTTATAATATATATCAATTTAACTTTGAAAAGAAACAATTATTTCTTTGATGAAGTGTTCTGTCTGGACATAATGACCACTTCATACTCATAAGCCTCAGCAGGACATACTGGCCAATTGAAAAACTTAATCAGGCTTCTGTCTGCTCCCAAGAGATGATCTTGCTTTTCCTTCAGCTTTTCATTAAGTGATTCTAAGGAAGTGTAAGTGCATGATCATTAGCAACAGAAGTTTCCCTAGCGACCCCTATTACTAAAGAATAACCAGAGCACTTAATAAAGCTACAGTCACTGTTGCGGGGCATGTGGTGGGCATAACAATCCAATAAGCCCTGCTTAGAAAAAAACTCTGCCCTCAGCCTCGCTGACACTCTCCAACAGCCGCCCTCCGGGACCGTCTGAGCACTTGGGTTTGAGTACCTGTACCGCCACTTCCAGCCGCCGCACATTACACAGTCATTTATTAATGCATTATCTGGCCTCAGATTTCACATCTGTGAAGCAGGGATCATTAGTGTCTGCCCTGTTGTCCACACATAAACGTTTTAACTACCAAGAGAAGTGATGTTTGTGAGAGCAGTTTAAGAACCTGAAAAGCTATACCAAAATGTATTTTTTTTTTTTTTTTTTTTTTTTTGAGACAGAGTAGCTCTGTTGCCCAGGCTGGAGTGCAGTGGTGAGACCTTGGCTCACTTCAACTCCGCTTCCTGGTTTCAAGCAATTCTCCTGCCTCAGCCTCCCAGGTAGCTGGGATTACAGGTGCCCACCACCACACCCAGTTAATTTTTGTATTCTTAGTAGGCACAGGGTTTCACTGTGTTGGCCAGGCTGGTCTCAAACTCCTGACCTTGTGATCCACCCGCTTCGGCCTCCCAAAGTGCTGGGATTACAAGGGTGAGCCACCACGCCCGGCCCCAAATGTAAATATTCTTATTGTGTGTGTCTATTTCTCATAGTCCCCTTCTCATCGTAGCCATTGCGAAGCATATGTCTTCATAATTTTTTGTACCCAGCTATTAATAAATGAATAAATAAACTACTGCTATGTTGTGGATGTGTGACTATGTTAATTTCACTCCCTCCTTATACTAAAGGCTAATCTACCATTAATGAGGCATAATGTTTTCTTCTTAAATCATGTGCTATTTGTATCTCTTCCTTTAAAATCTTCTCCTCCAACCCCAACCAACCACCAAAAACTATCCCTCCTAAAATGAAACAAAACATGGAATTTTAGACATTGGAAACTGCAATACCAAAGTTTGTGTCCTTTTCAGAGTGTCCCTAAACACTAAATAAATTTAGTATTTTATAGGGCATTAATCAAGATTTTAGACATATTAGCACCACAACTTTATTTTTCTAGAGAGAGAGGCCTATTTGATAATAGGACTTCAAATTTCACCTTGCAAAATTGGTGGTTTAGAAATGTGATGAAATCACATATTCTCAGATTCAAGAATATTCCTCGAATCCTTCAGAAAAACAAACATTAAGTTCATCGGGCTATCAACATTTCCCACGAACATTATGTTAATCTAGCTTATTTTGACATGCTCACCTACATGAAAATGCTCTGCAGAAGAACCCTGTAATACATACTCTAATGGGGCTTTCTTCTAAAAGTGTGGTGTGTTCTTTTTTTGTTTTCTTTACATACTTTGACAATTTCATACCTGTCGGAAGAAGGCAAATGGCAAATCCATCTAGTATGGGATAGATTTCTCAGGGTCACAAAAGAAACCAGTATCGCTTGTAACCTCCTCTTCTCCACCCATGTTTCTCCAGGCTCTCGTTGCTATTTTCATATGATTCACTCACTAAAAATCAACACAGTTATCATTGAAATGGCAGACAGAAGCAAACCCAAGTCAACAAAAATGAACCTCGTCTTTGTAAAGGCCAAAGAGGAAGATCTGGTCTGGAGCTGCAGGCAGACACAAGACACTGAGAAAACAGGTTTCAAAACATTTCTGAGAACAGAAAGGATGCTCTCCTTCCAAATGTCTTTACATGAAAAGACTTCCTAAGAGATGGGA
Source organism: Theropithecus gelada (assembly GCF_003255815.1). NCBI lineage: Eukaryota > Metazoa > Chordata > Mammalia > Primates > Cercopithecidae > Theropithecus > Theropithecus gelada. Next base: position 207,480,921 of record NC_037668.1, on the reverse strand, counting down.
TGCCCCAAAAAACTAAGTCCTGAGAGCTGAACTGCTAATGAACCTGATGAGGGAGAACAATGGAAGGACAAAGAAAGCAGAGTTGCCAGTCAGGAAGTTGCACACTGGGCTCCTTCTGAAAAGAGGCACAAACCCACGATCCTCAGGAAGAACAGCCAGGACCTCTAAGACCAGTGAGTGGACAGCAGAAGCACCAATGAAGGGAAGGACAAAGAAGTCACATCCAGTGTGCAGCACACACTATGTGGTCATCAAGTGGTAGCAATTACTGGAATCACTGAAGCAGAGCTCCCTGTGAAGCCCACACAACAGAGGTCAAACCACCGCCAGCACAGCCAGCAGCAGCACCTACACTGAATCCTGACAAGAACTGTTGGCAGCTTGTGAAAAAAAGAAAGAAAGAAATCCAGTACTGGTAGGGTTGTGAAAAAATGAACCTTGAGGTTCATTAGTTCATTAATTGACCTTACCATCCTATCTGGTCAAAATTACTAATAAAATATTCTCCCCGCTCTATCCAGTAATTTGGTTGCTTGCATGTCAAAACTTATTAGCTTCAAATTAGAGCTCATAGTTTTAGGGAGAAAAAAAGAGTAGAAAACAGGGCAACGATGTTAAAGTGAATTCATGCAGAACCTGTCATCAAAGAAATCATTAACTTAAGCAGCAGCCTGTGGGAATAAAATGAGAGAGCTCCCTGAGCTGAGTGGACAGAGCACATATTAGCCCATGCTAAGAAACCTTTTAGCCAAATGTCCTATTCCCACTTAGCAGAAGACAACGCAATGTTTTCCTGTTCCAATAAGCACAGCAGCACGTATGTGGAACAGGGGACAGGATGGGTAAATTTTGTCATGGCATCTTGGGCAACTGCTGTCCAACTGACTTTCAGGGCCACAACCAGGTTGAACTATGAGACCTCTGTCAAGCCTAATGCAGTGGTTCCCTCTGATCGAGCCAAAGAGGACCAACCTAGAAGTCAGTCTCAGTCAGGGACATTTCTGGATGAAACACCTCCCCCTACCTCTGCATTTAATGGGAAAAGGAGAATTACTTCCTTAGAAAAAAAGCAGAATCTATCAGCATGTAATGAGATCCAGCATTACATAGGAACAAGGCTAATGTGTGAAAAGAGTGAGCACATTTCTTTAGGAACACACAGCTAAATTCTAGCTGAGCCTCACTGCACAGATGAGCAAATGAGTGGAGAATGGAAACACTTGAAAATAAATGAATGGTCTCACTGTGTACCCTGACACACGCCACCTTTTTAGACTTGCAGAGTAGAGATGATGAGTGAGGGTAACTTTAGTGCACTCTTAGAAGGCTGCTTTCAAAACCATCATGTCTACAAGCAGGGAGAAATTCAGTTAGATTAACGGCGAGCTCACCTACTGCACATTCTTCAAGATACCAGGACACAAACGAGAATGAACATTTTTTGCTTTTGAACTGATAACCGTTGAGCTTAAAATCCTATCATGAAAGAGAAACATAAAGAAGCAGGCCTAATTAAACTCCGTGTCTCAGGGCAGTGATTCTCATTCTTCCCCAACAGTTAAACAGGAATTAGGGGTTCAGTGAGTGACAACCTTTCATGGGCATATCCTGATGTTGTCAGAACCCTGCACCTGGTGGCAAAGGGAAACACAATAATAATCGGTCACCATCACGCCTATTTGAGTTAGCAATTACCACGTAGGTATAAATAAAATAGACCGTGGATGATGCACAATTTTGAGAGCCAGAGGTGAGGCATGGTCTTTTCCTTGTCAGAACATGTAAGAACAGAAGTAAAGGTGACATTATTATAGGGCTCATACTCAACTTACTATAATTGTTTTAAGTAGCTCTTTTGGAAATGCTAATATCTACCTCTCTCTTTTGCTGCAAATGAGCTGTGTATCAAGTTTCTATGGTGCTCTCACTGCTCTGAGAGTGCACTTGATCAATGTGACCTGGAGAGGGAGCATTTCTGACATTGACATTTACCAGAGTGGACCCTCAGAGGTTAGATGACAGGTTATTAAGAGATTGAAAGTCTCATCAACCTGGCTTTGCTTTTCAAACGTTTCCACATACCTGTGTATCTCCAGACTTGGGCGTGAGTGTGGAAGTGCTTTGGCTAAAAGAATCACCTGCACACATGTAGGTTCAATATGGGACCTACTTCTTGAGTTCACAGCTTCTAAATAAAGTAACAAGAAGGAGAAGAAGACTTTGCAAGTATGATTCTGTGTGTAGTTAAAAAAAATCCTATCTGATGAGGCAGAAAACAGAATCAAAGGTCTCCACTTCTGAGCATTTCTGAGTTTTCATACAGTAGTTCTGTCATCCCAACTTCCTTGTCAAGAATGGACTTGTAATATTAGGTGCCCTAGAGCAAAAATGAAAATATTAAGAGATTAAAGAGAAGCCAGACATCCTTAATCTGAGGCCAATGTACTAAGAAGTTACCTTGAACAATTACAAAATGCAAAGAATTGTGCAAAATGCAAACAATTGTGCAAAATGCAAAGAATTGTACAAAATGCAAAGAATGCCTATTTCTTTTAAAGATGAGAGTAAACTAAAGCTTAGTTAAGTTACAACTCAGTGACTTAGGAACTGAACTGAAGTTGGGGTTTTGCTCTGAACAAAATAATTTATTTAAAGCCAATTAACAGTATAAACACGATTGGAGCGACTACTCAAATGCTTTCAAAACTGTTTAGAAGTACCCATTTGTAACTAACTGACACAGTAATTACAAGCAGCACCCTACAGGTACTCTAGCCTTGAGAGCTTACTCATCATTTTATGGCTGAATCCATGAGAATTCAGATGGTGGAACCAGCTCCCATTGCCCACCTCTCAGAAGAACACCCAATGTCTGGGGTCAGGCTGGCCCACACAGGTGTGGGGAGGTGAAGAGACACAAAACTGGGGTTGTTCCCTTCTATATCCCCTGCCACATACACACCCAGAAAAAACTTACACTCCTACATACAGCAACAACTTTGCTACTCACCCAGGCTTTCTAGTCGGGTTTGGCTTGTCAAATTCTTGGTGCAGCCATCCAGGGCCATCTCCCTCTTCCCGCCATGCCCCAGGACCAATGAGTTTCCATTTCTGTCCACCTAGGAGCTGTCCATGACAAGCTCTGCCCACGGCTTTCCTTCATCCCTGCAACTACAGAGCAACACACCCTGGGGATCCTCTGGTCAGTGCTATCTCTTCTTCCATGCTTGTGTTTGAATGATGGAGAAAGCTCGGCACTCTGTTGCCTAACTCCGGCTTTCCCTGTTTTAAGCCAGGCTGCAGGACAGGCTATTTATCATGGTGCAGGACCAGGAGCCTACAGTGGCTCCCCATTTTCTACCGACTCAAGTGCCAGATCTGCTTCCCACGTCTCACCTCCACCTTCAGTGCCTGTCACCCGCTGCTGTGTGCCAGCAGGGAGCTTCGGCTCTGAGAGGCTGGCACCCTCACGGTCTCTAAGGCGAGGCTTCGTTCCACTTCTGGATGCGTGTGTTGAGCATATGTCTCTTTCCTTAACAGCCCTCTTCCCCGGCACCACTCCACCTAACCTTACCCATGCTGCCTGTTTATCTCAATGGACCTCCTCCATAAAGCTTCCCTGACCACTTCAGCCATCTCCTTGTAAAAGTCCCACAGATGTTACCAGGGGTCCCATACAATTCAACAGTTAGGTCTCCACACCCTATGCAGCTTTCTGGGACTTTCACATTTCAGTCGAGTCTCCCCAGCCGGCTGTGGGCTTTTTTATTTCAGTGATTACCCTTTACAGTATTTTTAATGCATCCCCCACATGTTGGGATGTACTCAGTAAATACTCCAAAGACCTAGGATCATAGAATGTTAGAGCTAGAAGGGGGTCTTACTTAGCCTTTTCATTGTATAGATGAAGCAACTGAAATCTGCAGAAATTCACAATGAATTTTTGTCTGAAGAGAACCCAGGCCACCAATCCCCAGTTCAATGCTTTCACACTTCCAATCTACACATTCACTTCAGTCTGTGTAAGGTCATTTAGTATCTCTGAACATAAACATTTTTCCTAAAAATAAATTCATGATTCTCACTTTTCACTACATTAGTTTGGGCTTTTAAAATTTATTATTATTATTATTTTTGAGACAGAGTCTTGCTCTGTTGCCCAGGCTGGAGTGCAATGGTGTAATCTCAGCTCATTGCAAACTCCGCCTCCCAAATTCAAGCGATTCTCTGCCTCAGCCTCCCGAGTAGCTGGGATTACAGGCACCCACCATCACGCCTAGCTAATTTTTGAATTTTAGTAGAGATGGGGGTTTCACCATGTTGGCTAGACTGGTCTCTAACTCCTGAGCTCAGGTGATCTGCCCGCCTTGGCCTCCCAAAGTGCTAGGATTACAGGCATGAACCACCATATCTAGCCAACTTTTTAAATTTTTAAAATTCTTTTGTACTTTAGGTTCGGGGGTACGTGTGCAGGTGTGTTACTTGGGTATGTTGCATTATGGTGAGGTCTGGGCTTCTCATGAACTCACCACTCAAATAGTTAACATAGGACCTGATGGGTAGTTTCTCGACCCTGGCCCTCCTTCCGCCCTTCCCTCTTTTGGATTCTGCAATACCTACTGTTCCATCTTCGAGGGTTGGGCTTTTCAATAGTATTAATTCAGTGTGATATCACTGATGACAATTTGATTTGCCAGCTCCATTCCCCAAGCCAGTGATGGTTATGAGGAAATGCTCCTGTGAAATGGCACTGCCCTTAGCTGGGTTTGTGTAGAGACCGGGACACTGAAGACAGACAGAACAAATTCCAAGGACACACACACTCCATCGTCACTGGGTCAATGCAACACAGCCCAGACATCTGAGTATAGATGACTGACACAAGTCAACACACAAAACATAGTTCTGAGTGAAGCAAAAGAGAAAATCTAGACAGGCAAGTTCAGGTGCCAAACATGTCTTTTTAGCCTCATTCAGATTACAAATAACAGGTGTTCCTCCAGAGTTGCTGAAAGAGCAAATATCGCTTTAAGTCATGTCCCATCAATTACTAACAGAAATTTGCTTTTTTGTGCTCCCCAACTTTCTTAAAATTTTAGATTTTTTTCTTTCTCCCATCTGGGTTGGTTGGATTTTCAAACATCAGCTGCTCTGCGGTGGAGGGGAGGGTGAGATGGGAGTAGCAGTGGATGACAGATTGTGGATCCACACAGCAGCACTCTTCCCTGCTGTTTGGGGGTGCGAAACGGCTCAGCTCATCCGCACCCGCCCACCCTCCCACTGCGAGGTGCATCTGCTGGAACTGGCTCGTGGGCGACAGACTGTTTTTCTGAGATGGCTCGTGTCAGAGCACTGGGTGGCAGGTAGGTAGCGACGTGGGCGCTTTGCTACTCAGAATTTCTGAGTCAGAATTTCTGAGTCAGTCTGACACGTAGGCAGCTGCGGAACAGGCTCTCCAGGTTCTTTAATTAACTTAATCCATCTAACCATGGTCTTTAAATAATTAAGTGCCTTGGTAACCCGTGTTCAAACATTTGAAGAATGTTAGTTCCCACCATGTTTCAACCTTTCAATTCTAGTTTAAAACACCTTATTTTTCTTCTTGTTATTTATAAGCTGTGACTTCTTAAAAAATACAGTATTTGAGGGAAAAAAAGAAGATGTTTAGATGACCAATAATGAGCACGGAGCCAGCCCTGTTATACTCATGGGAACATTTCAAACAGTAAAGCAACAATGCAGTAAAAACGTAAATCACTCAGGTGTTTTTCTGAGAGTCACATGAAAATCCTCCCATCATTACAAACTGTCAAAATCGTCAATGTGTTTATTTGAACCTGACATACTCCTATAATGTTTAGATTGTTTGTGGAAAAAAAAATCATGTTTTACTTACTTACTTCCTAAAAACAGAAACCACCTAGATTCATTCTTTGGTGCCTTTATTTAATATTAGCTACTCCTTAAAAGTGATATTTATTTATTCTTTGAATTACATAAAATATAATTTTTATTAAACTATTATATCAAATACTAAATATCATACTGTTAATTTTAAGAAAATGTGAAGCAAATACTTCTTTTGGGGACTTTTTCTTTTTCAGTTTCCCAAGCAACCTTTTGTAATATTAAATTAGAAAACAATATTACAGTTTAGGTACTCTTTCTTAGCCTGGAAGTATTTAACACTGTTGTTAAATGTATTCATTAAATGGCAGATCAGCCCGGGGAATTCACATTCTCAATCTGAATAACTTCTTCTTTCTTTTCTACTTACTAACATTCTATTTCTCCTTCAAGGTCAAAATCAGATATCACCCCCAAAAGTCTTCTTCAGCCTCTGCAGTGAGTTAATCGATGTGCGTGATCCAGCATGACACCATGGCATGCTGTACCAACAGAAGGCACTGTCACCTACACTCCAAGTGTGGCCCTCATCACGCCCCATTAGGGTTTACTGTGTGCCTCATGTAGATAGATCCTCCTGGACACCCAAAAGGGATCTCAAGTTCAGCAGGTTCCGGACCCTGCTCCAGATTCTTTATCCAGTACCTTCTCCTTCCATGGCCTTCCTTTGGTCTATAAAGAAGAACCACATTGCCAGAGGCTCAGGCCAGAAACCCTGGGGTCATTCTTCACTCTTCATTTTTTTACCCCTCACATCCAATCTATCAGCAAAGCCAGATGGTTTGGCCAACAATATGAATCCAGAATCTGACCACTTCTCATTACCACTTTTCTCAGCCACCAACAGGCATCGGTGGTCCAATGACCCCCTGGGTCATCGGAAGAGCCTCCTTTTACGTCTCAGCCTCAGCCTTGCCCTCCTACACCAGCCAGAGTGAACACATTGGAAGAGTCAGTCAGATTGTGTCAACCCTTTGCTCAAAATCTCCCAGTGCTTTTCCCCTAGCTCAGATAAAAGCCAGATGCTTTGCAGTGGCCTGGGACATCCTACAACATCTGCCCCCTCCCCTTCTTCCTGACCTCATCACTCCCCTCTTACTCAGCTCCAGCCACAGTCACTTTCTAGCTGCACCTCCAATAAGAGCCTTTGTTCTAGAACACAGCTTCCCAGAAAACTGCATAATGCACTCCCCCCCTCCTCTAACTCTTTATGTAAGTGCCATCTTCTAGGTAAGGCCTTCACGGACAACTTTATGGAAGGCTGCAATCCTGGACTCCGCCTCCTTCACCACAGACTAATCACACACTCCCCATCTCCTTTGCTCTGCTGTGTTGCTCCCGAGCACCTATCACCACCTAACACCCTGGGCATTTCCCTTAGTTATCTCCTTGTTCATGCTGGAGCTCAGAAAATGATAACCCAAAATGAAGGTCCCGGAAGCAAAAATTTTTCTCTGATCTTCTCCTGCCCTCCTATCTCTCACCCCTCATCCTCCCCCAAGGCTAGCCATAAATTCTGGAATACCTCTTCCCCAAGGTGGATCCTAGAAACCAGAACTGTTTTCCCCAAAGCCAGCCACAAAACCAAAAAATACTCCTCTAACTTCTCCTCCACCTTTCTATGTAAACTGGCCACTGAAATTATATGACCCACCTTGTTTGACTGTAGGTCATAAGAATCCTCATTCCAGAGAGGGTGCTGCCCCACACCCAGGAGGAAGGAATGCTGCTCAGAGAGACCGAGAAGATTCTAGATAGGCCTTGTTGGGCCTCCCCACTCAGTCTTGGAAGAATTAGATCATTCCCTTTCGGTCCAATCACATTTTTTACACACCTGTTTATCCTTTGTTGAACTTAAGCATAAAAGTGAATGGTTTCCCCTGTATTTTTGGGTCTTTATTCTGAAGGCTCCCATGTCACATAAACTATGATCAAGCAACTGTATATGCCTTTTCTCCTATTAATCTGCCTTTTATCAGTTGATTTTCAGTGAACTTTCAGAGGGTGAAGGAAAAGTTTTCTCTTGGCCCCTACAATTGTATCTCCCACCCCGACCCAGACTGACACATCCAGGAGGACAAAAGTGATTTTTCTTTTTGTTCCCTGCCATATCCCTAAGTGCCTGTAGTAGCACCTGGTCAACCCAAGTGCTCCACAAACACTCACTGAAGAATGAATGCCTCTCTTCTCTTTAGATCACTTAGGGCCTTTTGTGGTGCACTGAGTACACATGAGGCCCCTCAGATATCACTGCTTTTATATGAATAGCTTCAGAACCCATTTGGCAATGCAGGCCTCTGTTTCCTCATCTAAGACTAAAGTTATATCTAAGGTCTCTTGAGTAGAAGTAACATCTTGAGAACCTTCTTCATTTTTCAGAAAAGGACACAGATTCAGACACATGAAGAAATGTGCCTTAAGATGCTCCTTTTAAGCACCTGTTGGGTGCTAGGGATGCCAAGTGAGGCCAAGACAGGTGCCATGGCAACTAGGTGCCAGGTGAGGCCAGGTGAAGACAAATGTTATGGGAACCAGCAGGTAGAAAGCTAAGTGTTGTGGAGAAACAGCAGGAAGGGGTCTGGGACAACAGAACCTGAAAAGAACCTGCTTCTCAGTAGCCCCAAGTCCTGTGTGTGCCTGGCTCAGCACGTTCTGGGGAGCACACTTTGCTGGGATAAGGCACTTCTGCCACCTCCCTCCTCAGTGCATACTTCCACTAAAGACTCTTCAGACTCTATTCAGATGAAATGATGAAATGATGAAACCGGTGACCGAATAAGCCCCAAGAGGCTTCAGTGAAGCAGAGTGAATAGGGGACTGGGGCATCAACTTGAGTAAATAGCTTAACTCAGGTCACAGAATCCCCCACATAACAAGGGATGACCATAACAACTGGAGCCTCCAACTCCAACTCCAACTCCAACTCTATTGATCATACTCAGAGAGATGAAAACTAACATGTTTTACTCTCTAAATCCCTTAGAAACATTCTACCTGCTTTTGTTACGTTTTTTGATTCGAATAGTTTTAGGTTTACTTTCTTTTTTTGAAAGAAAGCTTTTTGGCAGGGGCGGTGGCTCACACCTGTAATCCCAGCACTTTGGGAGGCTGAGGTGGACTACTTGAGGTCAGGAGTTCAAGACCAGCATGGCCAACATGGCAAAACCCTGTCCCTACTAAAAATACAAAAGCTAGCCGGGCGTGGAGGCATGCACCTGTGGTCCCAGGTATGCAGGAGGCTGAGGCAGGAGAATCGCTCGAACCCGGGAGGTGGAGGTTGCAGTGAGCTGAGATTGCGCCAGTGCACTCCAGCCTGGGTGACAGAGTGAGACTCCATCTCAATAACAAAAAACAAAAGGTTTCTTTCTTCTTTTTAAAACTGACACATAATAATTTTACACAGTGATACCTCAATACATATAATATACAGTGATCAGATCAGGGTAATTACCATATCCATCATCTCAAATGTTTATCATTTCTTTGTGTTGGGAGCATTTAATATCTTCCTTTCAGCGACTTGAAACTATATTTTACTGTTAACTATAGTCATTCTACAGTGGTATAGACAACCAGAACTTATTCTGCCTATCTAGCTATAGTTTCGTATCCTGTAACAAATCTCTCCCCATCCCCCTTCTCTGTACCCTTCCCAGATGCTAGTATGCTCGGTTTACTTTTTACTTCATAAAGCCAATCTTTTTTTTTTCTTGCTAACCATTTCCATTTGTTTTTGTTATCTTCCATTGTTTCTTTTTGAAAAGATAATCTCAGAAGTTAGTACATTAGAAAAACTGTTTGAGATTAACTTTCTTTTTAGCTTCCACATGAGTGAGAACATGTTGTATTTAACACTCTGTGCCTGACTTTCTGTCCTCTGAATGCCCCAGCCATGATTTCACCAACTCTCTCTGAGTCCCCTGGGAGCTTTCTGTCTAAAAGCCCTTCCATGGGTACTAACACCTGAGTCTCAGAGGCAGCAGCGGGCAGGCTTTTATTTCACAAAGTATGTCAATCCCAGTCAGAGGAGCTAATGCAAAAAGTTAGACTCTGATTTGGGATCAAGCAGATGGCAGGAAATTAAAAACACTATCAATGTCTAACCTAAGCCAATTAATCTGGTCAACATAACAATCAACTGTTTCATAAATTGAAGAAGGCAAACATGACACCAGTAGAAAGTCACAGATAAGCCCTTCTGGTCTGATTCAAGTTTAGGGAGATAATCCCACAGTCCTTTCAGGTGCACAAACTCTATACCTCCATCTCCTCATTCTCTCTCTTCCTCCATTCAGCCTCAGATCAGGGTCATCACTTTGCAGTATGCTGCTGACAGAGAGTGGACTACCAACTTTGAGGATCGGACAAAAAATAAGGGATCTATGCAGAAGAAACAAAGAAAGTTGGAGTACAAACTGAGTCTAGGAGATAGAAGGATCATGGGAGACAATAAAACACCCCAAAAGTTGCCTGCTTTCCAATAAAGGGACAACCTTTATCTCCTGCCATGAATAAGCCACCTGGGCATGACACAGTCAGTGGAGAACTTCAGCACCTTAGTATTTCACAGATTTGTCAATAATACAATTGGAAGATGTCTTTGGAGAATAAAACCCAGCACAGTGCAACTCTGAGTATGTCAGAGTGAGGCAGATGAGATTTCTGTCCCTGAAACCAACCTTGTAGTAAGCTGAACCATGTGGAATTGCCATTTTTATGGGTCAAAACAATTGAGGGTCAGCAATTCACATGCTCCAAAGACAGCAAACACTCACACACAGCAACGGTCCAATGAGCAAGGTCATAAAACAACTTGTTCTGAAAGCATCAGAGTTCCCATTAGGGTACTGGTTCAATCAAAGATTCTGTTTTTGATAGGACTTATGGTTATGTCATAAAAGCAAAGACATCATTTCTTCCAAGTTATTGATAATAGTAGCAGTATCTTTCAGGGGCTATAAAATGACACTCACACACAGCAACAGTCCAATGAGCAATGTCATAAAACAACTTGTTCTGAAAGCACCGGAGTTCCCATTAGGTTACTGGTTCAATCAAAGATTCTCTCCTTGATAGGTCTTACAGTTATGTCATAAAAGATCATTTCTTCCAAGTTAATGATAATAGTAGCAGTATCTTCCAGGGGCTATAAAATAGGCATAGATAACAACAAATTTGTAATTAAAAAAAAAAATCCAAACCTTCAAAATACTAAAAACTGATATGTTTTATAGACAGGTATGAGTTCACAGATTTAAACACTAAGTATCTGTTCTCTTTGACCATTATTGGGTTGAAATGTTTCTAGAATTTATTATATACTTCCCTGCCTTCTTAGGTAGAAGCATGCTGAGATATTTTTCTTGATGATTCAAGGACGTCGATTACTATGTTATGCCCTAAAACCATGATGCCCCATTCGGGTATATAAAATTGTTGCAAGACTAAAGACTTACAGATTCGTCTCTTGTCCTCCACTATTTGCGTGGTTTTTGTGCAACTAAATAAAACCTATTATGTACCTCTATATTAGTTTGCTAGGGCTGCCTTAACAAAATACCACAAGCAGGTGGCTTAAACAACAGAAATTTATTTTCTCAAAGTTACGGAGGCTTCATGTTCAATATCAATGTGTCTATAGGCTTCATTTCTTTTGAGGCCTCTCTCTTGGCTTGCAGATGGCCACCTTCTCACTGTGGCCTCATTTTAACTTAATCACCCCCTTAAAGATGTTGCCTATAAATACAGTCACATTTTGAAATATTGAGGTTAGAACTTCGACATAAGAACTTGAGGGAGATGATCCGGCCCATAACAAGCTCCTATGCCCAGATGTTTTATCAAAGCTCAGGTTCTTAGATATACCTGCGTTCAAATCAAGACCAAGTCACTTCCAGCTTTGGGACCTAGGTAGAGAAGTTGTTCAACCTAAATTTGCGTTTCATCCTCTGTAAAGTAAGGCAATGATACCTACATCTCATCAGTTTATTGCAATGCATGGAAAAGAATGTGTATAAACAATTGCCTGGCACATATAAAGGGTTCAATAAATATGTTATTTTAAAATAAAATTTTAGTTTGTAATTTTTAAACTATCTTTTTATAACCTGCCATGTATACTTCCCCATAGCTGTGCCTTTCCCTTTGTAATCTATTATATTACAGGCTGGAAAACCAGATAATTAAACTTCTAGAATTAAATGTGAAGGCTCAAAATCAAGACCTGTGAATACAGAGCACAAACATCAGAATATGGGATTTTGGATCTCTCTTGTGGCGGATACAGAGTTTGCTTGTTTAATTTTATATAAATTCTATAGTAGAGATAATATAGTATTTATTGCACATTTTAGATAAGATAATCACAATGTGAAGTGTAGCTTGTCATCATTAAAGGAAAAAAAAGCAGTGACATAAATTGGACCGTAAGTAAGTGACATCTGAAATAAACATTTGTTTTGAAAGCGGTCGGTGGTGATACATAATTTATTCAATGTTGCATACCACTTAAAACAACAGCATAAAGAAGTCTGAGAAGCTGAACCTTCTTATACAAAGTTTCCCAAAAGGAAATGAAATACTCAGAACACTCTTAGCATACCTTTCAAGTATCATTCTGAAGCCCATGTCAGCAAACTTTTTTTGTCAGACAGTAAATATTTTAGGTTTTGTGGCCACATGGTTTCTGTTCAACTATTCAACTCTGCCACCTCAGCCGGAAAGCAGTCATAAATGATACAGGAACAAACAGGTGTGGCTGCACACCAATAAAACTGTGTTTATGGACAATGAAATCTGATTTTCATAAAACTTGACTGTGTCAGAAAATATTATTTTTCTTTTTTTTTGACTCAATCATTTGAAAATATAAAGCCATTCTTAGCTCAGGCAGCACAAAAACACATGGTGGGCTAGATTAGGTCCGGGGGCCCTAGTTTACCTACTTCGTTCTATTCTTTCTCCTCCCCCGCCCCACCGAGATGGAGTCTCACTCTGTTGCCCAGGTTGGTGTGCAGTGGTGTCATCTTGGCTCACTGCAACCTCCGCCTCCTGAGTTCAAACAATTCTCCTGCCTCAGCCTCCCGAGTAGCTGGAGGGAACCCACACCCAGCTAATTTTGGTATTTTTAGTACAGATGGGGTTTCACCATGTTGGCCAGGATGGTCTTGAACTCCTAACCTCATGATCCACCTGCCTCGGCTTCCCAAAGTGCTGGGATTACAGGCATAAGCCACCACGTCTGGCCCACTTCATTCTATTCTAAAAACTCAACAAATATTTGTTGATGGTAACACATTTGTACTACTGAAAATAATTTGAAAACTAAGGATCAGTCCAGCATCCCGCATTGCCTCTTCCCATCTTCTTTATTTGAAAACTACCTATGTTGTAGTAGCTCCCTACCCGCCTTAATAAAAAACCACTGTACACCAAGCCCAATTAAGTTCACTTACTGAACACTTTCAATAGAGTTTGAATGCATCTCTTCATAAATAGGAATAAAGCATTGTCCTGACTAAAGGCACCAGGGCTACCAATGACAGGAACAGGGGCCAGGCGTGGTGGCTCATGCCTGTAATCCCACACTTTGAGAGGCTGAGGTGGGAGATGGCTTAAGGCAACAAGTTTGAGACCAACCCAGGCAACAAAGCAAGACCACCCTCTCTAAAGAAAAATTTAAAAATTGGCCAGGTGCGGTGGTGCGCACCTGTAGTCCCAGCTCCTCAGGAGGCTGAAGTGGGAGGATCAACTGAGCCTGGGAGTTAGAGGCTGAAGTGACCCATGATGGTGCCACTGCATTCCAGACAGAGTGAGAGAGCAAGACTATATCTCCAAAAGTAAAAAGGAACAGGAACTGAGCTGTCATGTGGATCCCATATTTACAAAGCAGCAAAAGGTACTAAAAGTTTGTATACTGCATGAATACAAAAATTGTACTTCTTTTTTTTTTTTTTTAAGATGAAGTCTTGCTCTGTTGTCAAGCTGGAGTACAGTGGTGCGATGTCGGCTCACTGCAACCTCCGCCTCCCGGGTTCAAGCCATTATCCTCCTTCAGCCTCCTGAGTAGCTGGGACTACTGGCATGTACCACCACGCCCAGCTAATTTTTGTAATTTCAATAGAGACCATGTTGGCCAGGATGGTCTCCATCTCTTGACCTCGTGATCTGCCCGCCTCAGCCTCCGAAAGTGCTGGGATTACAGGTGTGAGCCACCGCGCCGGCCAAAAACTGTATTTTTACCAAACAGTTGTCACAACATGGCCTTGCTTTGGGGAATGAATAAAGAAGTAAACTTTAGTAAATCAACATCACAAGTTGTTCTTAAGGATGAATGACACTGTCCAATGTTTTAGACGGTTACCAAAGTTTAATAATTATTTCTTACTCCCCAGATACCACCTGGACAGTATTTTCTCAATCCTTGAAAAAAGAAAAAAAAAAACCCCACAGTATAAAAGTTCTGTGGGAAATTCTGCAGTCTATAATACCTCCTTTTTTTTTTTTTTGGTATACAACTCTTCTTTCGGAAAAGCTCAAAACTGTATTGCACTCTTTCCCTCGTTCTCATGTGATTCCTATGCAGACGTTGCTGTATCTTTTAGAATGAAGGGTGATGGAGTTCAGGGCATGTGACCCCCGAACAGGGCACCTCAGCATTTGAGAAAACAGCAGAAGCAGGAAGGTCATTCTCACCTTCCTCTCAACCTTCTCCCTTAAAGCTCTGCCTTTCCTTTGAAGAAGACCCTCATTACAAGGGTCTATACCTTGAGAAAAGGAATACCCTATCCTTGAAGACACAGAGATGCCAAGGAAAATCTGAACAAATAAGCCTTACTAAATTCCTCCAGTTTATTAGCTTTTTAGATCATATCTTCCTTTTTTTTTTTTTTTTTTTTCCTCCAAGACAGACTCTTGTTCTGTTCCCCAGGCTGGAGCACAGTGGCTCAATCACAGCTCACTGCAGCCTCAAACTCCTGGGCTCAAGCAATCCTTCTGCCTCAGCCTTCTAAGTAGCTGGGACTACAGGCACATGCCATCATTCTGGGCTAATTTTTTAAACAAGGTCTCACTCTTATTGCCCAGGCTAGAGTGCAATGGTGCAATTACAGCTCACTGCAGTCTTGAACTCCTGAGCTCGAGCAATCCTCCTGCCTTGGCCTCTCAAAATGCTGGGAGTACCTGTGTGAGCCACCGTGCTCAGCCAGATCATATCCTTTTGTTCTTCAAGCATTCACCTACACAACTGTCCCTAAAAATACATAAGCTTCCCTGTTTCTTTGGGTCTTCATTTCTAAAGGCGTCTATGTCATCTAAAACTTACATTAACTAAATGCGTGTGCTTTCATCCTGTTAATTTGTATTTTATTATAAGTTCCCCGGCCATGAACCTTACGATGAGTGAGAAATCTTTTCTTCCCTACAAAGGGAAATAAAGAGATGTTAAATTGTTTGCTAGAAATAATTCAGAGTCTTTGGCAAAGCCCAGAATGAGAAGAATATTGCTGAATTACCAACGTAAGCCTTCTTCCAAATAGACCATGAAGACTTTACTCAGTTCCTTCCAGAAATGGAAGTCAGTACATTCTGGGGTGAGAAGATTCTGACATAAATGCACTCATGGGCCTGTGTTACAATGATGACTACCAATAACAGCATCTTCATAATGCTCATTGTTAGCATTCTGGATAAGTCAAAGATTGACTGTACTGATTAATTGGGTAACAATTATTTCAGTGAGTTGCCATCAAAAGAACTAGAAGTGTTAAGAAAAGAAAAGAAAAAAAAAGCACAACATGTCTAATACCCACCCAGAAAAAGAAAAGGGATTGCAATTCATTTTATTTCATTGGCGCTTTTCCAGAAAATATTTTCCTAGTAATGAAGCACACCAGCTTTACTCTAAAAAATTGTCTGTTTCCAGCAAGCAATTTAAAATATTGTTTGTTTCCAGCAAACAATTTAACATCTCTTTATTTCCCCTTATAGGGGAGAAAAGATTTCTCATCCATTATAAGATTCATGGCCAGGGCACCTATGATAATTTGAAGACTTTAAAAAACATTCAATGAATCAAATAATGGGTAGTTATAATTTTGAAACCTTAAGAAATATCAAATGTGTCAGATAATGGGACAGTACAAAGCCAACAGAACAGTATTTTTTATTTAGAATAGTTGTATTCATCTAGCAAGAATTCATTGATCTGCTAACTTTACAAACCAAGAGGCACCTTTTTCATTTAGTTTATCCTTAAATGCCCCTTGCACTGATTTCCTAAACGAACACTTGTTTTGCATGAATACAGACTTTCTTAGGAACTACAAAGCAATCTGAACACCAATAATAAGACGCCTATTCCCACCCCCCCCTTTCTTAAACAGAAACTACAACTTTTTCTAATTCTCTCCTGGGTAGAATATCTCATCTATACAAGATTATAAACAATTTTTAGTATTTAGTTAGGCAATACGATGTTAAGACTATACATGAGTCATGAAAAATCCCACCCAGAAAAAAGCAAAGCTTTTTCCTCGAAACTGTTCTTATTCTTGTTCCATCCTCACAATATCATTAGTAAGAAAACACCACACACTATAATCATCCTTTGAAATGTTTACCCAACATTGTGACCCAGTTGTAAACTCTGTAGCCCCGTGGAAACACTTACTTCTGGGAAGAATGAATGACTCTTAATATAGCACAAATACACTCCAAAGGAAAGGCATGGTGACTTCTAAATGATCTGAGGAACAGAGAGCTAGGTAAAGACAATGGAGGCAGAGTTACCGAAAGAAAAATTAAATTGTATTGGCAAGGGAAAAGGCATTCTTTGGAAAGTGAGATAACAGGTCTGTCTTGTCGAGCGCTACATTTAACACAGTTTTTCAGATCTCACAATACAAGCTAGAATTCCACTTCTGTTTATTTCAGGGTAGATTTACATCGGTTTACTAACTCACCCCAGACCTCTGAATAATTGTTTCATGTGAGCTACATGAATAGTGTATTATTACTCATTACCAAGTCATTACCAAGACAATCAACAAGATATAGCCCAAAGGGAATTATACACAATAATTTGGATGGTGGAGAGGGGGTGGGGAGGAAAGAAGAGTTGGGAGTCACACAAAGGGACGTGATTCACCTGTAAACGTTGAGGGTAGGGGGTTACAAAGTGTTCCTGGCAGAGAAACCACAAGGCCCAGGTTCCAGGACGACACTGGTAAGTAGGAAGTGTGTGACCTTGTGCATGACGAGATGGATTGTTTCAAAGATTGGATCTCAGATCAAAAGAAGGGACTGTGCTGAACGCTCTTTGAGATTCCTCCCACTGTCCAAATACCAAATGATATCTCCACTCAGGGTATGCGCCTTACTAGGTCCGGCTGGGAAAATTCGGCCTTCATTCATCTAATCTGGCACAGTGACCGAGCCCTGGGGCATGCGCCCGGCCTCATCCTTCTCCAGAGGACGCTCCTCCATGGCCGGGCGCCCCGCGGGTGAGTCGTGCGGGGACGTGGCGCTTTAAAGTTTATGAGAAGCCTCGCACACCTCAAGTTGAAGGAACTGCTGAATCAGGGTGCCCCCATTTAGTCAGATCTTAGGCAATCCTATGGTTCCTTTACTCTCCCTCACCCTTCCTCCTACTCTGAAAAGAAACCGGATCGGCCTGTCCGCCCAGAGGTCACCTGGGAAGAGCAGTGTGATGTCACTCGGCTACCCCCAAAACTGCCTCTAAGGTACAAAAGAGCTGGAATATCTGTGTACGGTCCAAAGGGACGGCAGACTCAGGAAGGTGACCCTTTAGAAGGTATTATTACTAGACTGCACACTCGGCCTCTGGGATGGGGTGAGGAGGAAGGTGGTGAGTTCCATCATCCCGCTGCCTTGCTGCCCGGCGGCCAGGTGCTGCTACACATTCCAACCCGACCGTTTGGCTTAGGGGACTGCGAAAAAAGAACTCAAGCGGAGGAAGCACCTGCAGCCACCCAGGCCGGAGTTAGGGACCACTTCCCCAGAGTTACGTACTGCAACAACCAAGCCACGTCTGGAGCCACCTCTCTGGCTTCCGGCTCCGCAGGGCTTGCCCTCCCCGAGTCACCGCGGCAGGGGCCGGGGGCGCCGAGATGAAAGGGGAAGGTCGGAGGGTCGAGAGCACAGTGAGGGGAGGCGGGTTGGAGGCGCCGAGATGGCGAAAGCTGGGGGGTGGATTGGGAGGGTCAGAGGGGCCTGGGGCGCCAGGGCCGGGGTGTGTGAGGTGTGGGCGAGGTGGCCAGGGGGCGCGCAGGATACCCTACCTGTGGTGGAGAGCACGGTGCTGGCGAAGAAGAGCGCGGAGGTGAAGTCCCAGTTCCAGTTTCCTGAGGCGTTGCTGAGCACCGACACGCCGTAGTTGCTGGCCTCCAGCACCCGGCCCAGGAACTGCTCGAGCTGCTGCTCGGACAGGCACTCGTGCTCCTCCAAGAAGCGCCGCTTCAGCTTGCGCAGCTCCTGGCGCAGCAGGTCCTCGTAGGGCAGCTCCACTGAGGAGAAGACCACGGCGCCGAAGACCAGGTACAGCAGGTAGCCGAGCACCAGGAAGCCGAAGCACCAGGCCGAGCGGTGCCGCTCCACCAGGCGCACGCACGAGCTGCCCGCCAGGGACTGCAGCATCTTCTCCACCGCCGCCGCCGCCGCCGCCGCCGCCGCCAAAGCCAAGGCCAACGCCGCAGACCGGCCGGAGCGCGGCCCACCGCCCCCTCCCGCCCCGCCGCCCCCGCCCCCGCCCCCGCGCCTGCCCGGGCCTGGCTCCCGCCCGCCGCCCGCTCCCCCGCGCGCCTGCCGGCCCCGGTCCTCCGGGCAGCGCCGTCTCCCTGCGATTGGCTTTCTCGGGAGATGTTTTTCTTCCTTCTTTTCCTGTTTCCTTGCAATATAAAAAGCCCAGATGATGTGGCGCTGACGTGGTTGCCGGCTCAGGTAACCCGAGAGTCAGCGGAGACCGCGCGCAAACTTGGCCAGAGCGCCAGGGCTGGGCCGCCGGGGCCCGGGACGCACCGCCCACGGCGCGTTTTCCAGAGGTGGGGCGGGCGCTTGGTGGCGCCCAGACCCCGACCCGACCGCCACCACCTCCTCCCGCTCCCTCCCTCCTTGGGTCCGGGAGCCAACCTCGAGCGGAGAGCGCGCGGCGTGTGTGTGTGTGTGTGTGTGTGTGTGTGTGTGTGAGAGAGAGAGAGAGAGAGAGATCGCGCGCGTGTAGTGGGGGCCGCTTTTGGGCAATGCGCTGCCAGTCCAAGCCCCCTGTCCTAGCTACTCCTGTTTCCCACTTATTTTCTCCTAATCGAAGCCACTATTACAAAACAGCAAGTGCTGAAATACTTTGTCTTATTGGCCTAAGGATTGAGCGATCTGGTGCCAGTAATGATGGTGAAAATACCAGAACCTCGGAGTTGGAAGGCACCTTGAATCAGTCTCCTCTCTCCCACCCATCCCCCTCACGAAGAGGACTTGAGGGAAAAGGAGAGTCTCAGAGAAGTCCTATTTCTGAGTTCAAATTTTCTATAACGTGATCTTAGGTTTTATGATGAAAAAACATCCCAAATGTGTCAACTACCAGAAGCAACTGAGCTTTCCCAAGTGTCACTTCTTTTTAAAGTGACAAAAATGTGGACAAGGGTCGGCGAGCTGCCTGATTGTGGATGAACATAAAACTGGTACACCCTTTCTGGAAAGGCAGTTTAGCAATACGTCTCAAGAACCTTGAAAGTGTTTATTTGTTCTGATTCAGCGATATGTCCTAAGAAAAAACAGAGAGACACTTACTTACAAAGACTGTTCATAGACGATATCTATATATACATGCATGTAGTTGTATAACATAGTGCATACACATGTGAGACACACACACACACACACACACACTGTAGAGATGAAATAATGAAGACTCAGAACAATCTAAATATTCCAAAATAGAGAATGGTTAAATAAGTTATGTCATCTCTACAGCATGGATACCACGTAGACATTAAACACATTAAAGATGTGTCTAAAGACTATTGAAGCAAAACTGTGTAGAGTCTCAGATATGTAAAATATTTGTATTTTGTTACAAAATAAAACGACATCTGCATTATTAATCAACTAATTCCTAGTTAAAAACCTAATTCCTGGCAGTTGTCTTTGGGTAATAGTGGAGTATATAGATGACTTTCCTTTCTTGTACCTTTTAGTATTTTTCAAATTTTCTACAGTGGATATATATTATTTTTGTAATCAGGAAAAACATTTAAAGCAAACAAACTGAATTGTACAATTAAGCATTCCAACACCTAC
The DNA here is from genome assembly GCF_003255815.1 of Theropithecus gelada. Taxonomy (NCBI): domain Eukaryota; kingdom Metazoa; phylum Chordata; class Mammalia; order Primates; family Cercopithecidae; genus Theropithecus; species Theropithecus gelada. The sequence goes on along the minus strand of NC_037668.1, from coordinate 207,460,704 downwards.
CTGAACATTTGTCTACTTTACTGAAGTTCTCTAAACAAGTCATATTTTGTATTTTCATAGAAACTCATGCACATGTCTAACATATGTATCAGTGATTTTTCACTTTTAGTCAATAGCCTTACCTCCTACATTACTCAAAAGATTGAAGCCAGCCCTCCACTTTACTTCTCTGTACTTCAGAATTTACTCATCACTAATCCATTTCTTCCTTTTGCTCTTACCCCCAAGGAAAAATGCACCTCCTTATTTTCAAGGTGAAAGGAAGCACTCACCACTCACAGTCCTTCTGCCTCTGGGAACCCTCCCCCATCAGCAAGGGCCCTACTCTTTTAGGACTTGGATTCCTCCTTCTCCCTCAAGTCTCCATCCTACAATGCCCTTCCCTGTCCTGCTCTGTAACCCTTGCTTGCCCTATCCTATTCTTGATCTTTGCCTATTTGCCCTGTTCAAAGACCTCTTCTTTCCTGAGGCTACCCCCTGATGTAGCAGACCCTCAGAATTCTCCTCCTGCCTCTCATGAGCATTTTTCACCCTATGTCTCTGCTCACCTGATTCCTGCTGCTTGGACAGTTCCTCCTCCATCTTCATCTGTAACATAGTTTATATCCTTCAGGACCTGGCTCACTCATGAAACGTCTGATGCCCCCACAGGATGTGAGTTCCTCTTCCCAAGCCATACAACCCTTTGAATGCCAGATTGTGTGGGGTACTTGTGATGAACTGCAGGTGTAGGTGTGGTTATATCATCACACTCAAATATACATACATGTATATGGCAGCTTTGAAATATGGTTGCAAATTCTTTGACAGTCCCTCACCAAAAGGTAGGGTTTGTGTCCCCTATCCTTGAAACTTGTGACTACTTCAACCAAAGAGCATATCAGAGATGATACTAGGCAATTTCCAAGGCTAGATGATAAAAGGCCAGCAGCCTCCAACTTTGTTCACTGCAACACTCCTCTCTTGGAGCCCTGAGCCATCACATAAGATGTCTGATTAACTTGAGGCTGCCATGCTGGCGAGGCCACATGTAGGTGTTTCAACTGACAGCCTAGTGGAGCCCAGCTTCCTTATTCTCACCAAGACACCAGATAGATGAGTGCAGCCATCTTCAACTCTCAAACCAGGGCATCCACCTGCTGAATGCCACCGGGTATCTTACCTCTGTCTATCTACCCAGGAACAGAACTCCCAGCTGAGCTCTGCCTGAATCCTGAGATATCATCAGATGGCTGTCTTAAGCCACTGAGTTTTTGGCTAGCTTGTTATACAATAATAGATAACTGGAACAACATGCATCTTGACTACATGGAATTTTAACAATTATTTTTAGAAGTTTTCTTCAGAGAAATTTGCCATTTTCTCCATAGTTCACTTCTCTGGCTGAGACTCTGCCCCAGTTCTACATCACAACTAGGCCAAGGATACCAAATATTTTTAAATCATGTGATCCTCAGACTACAAGTAGAAACTGGAAATACCATGGAAGTGGTCTGATGGGGGCATAGATCCGATCCTGCAGGGCGAGATAGGTTGAGTGGAGCCTGGATGTGGGGCTGGGAAATGCAAAGACTTCGGTGGTTCTGGCTCTCTGAGTTGAGGGGAATCCCGATAATACAGGTTGGCTGCCTGCCTTCCTCGTCCTGGGCCACTGCCCTAGACAGATGCTCCTGTCTTCAAAGAAGTTAGCAATCTCAGAAATGTTAGATTTTTTTCTTTTAAAGTTTGAAATCTTTACCCCACATGATTTGTGTGTACCTCACTGCTGACTAGCTACTTCTCTCTGGACCTCCCAACACAGATTAAAGGTACCATACAGGCTGACATTTCTGCTGACTCACCCCCACCTAGCATGCCACACGCTATCTCCAAGCATGTTTTAGAAGAGAATGGGAATATGGAAGAAAACTCAGAGAAGACTGCAGAGATACAAAAGAGGGGAACAAGGAGAGTAGGAGTAGGGGAGTGAAGAGAGTGGGGGAAGAGGCCATGGCTCCTTTCTGCTTCCTGCATCAGTGTTCCCTCTAACCGACATAATTTGTGGACTGGTGACCATGCTTTCTGAGAAACAAACTTTGAGCTTGGCACAGAGTCTTGCAAGTTAATCGGATGTAGAGCTAATGATGTAAATGATCACTACTGTGTTGTATGATACTTGAGCATCAATGGGCTTCATGAGCTCAACAGGTTGAGATGATGCAAACAACTTGTAGAGACAGTGGTTCTATAGGAATGTGGGATCAAAAAGTGAAATTCACAAATACAGGGTTGGGAAAATCCCATCAATCAGCAACAAGCACAAAAGGTTAGCAATTTCAATTCCACCTCTGGGTATGTAACCAAAATAATTGGAAGCAGGGACTTGAACAGATATGTGTATACCCATGTTCACAGCAGCATGATTCACCATAAGTAAAACATGGAAGCAACCCAAGTGTCCATCCACAGATAAACATATAAAAATTATGGTACATCCACATAGTTCTACAGTATTCAGTCTTAAGAAGGAAGGAAACTCTGACACCTGCTCTACACTGGATGAACCTTGAGGACATTATGCTAAGTGAAATAAGTCACTCACAAAAAGACGAATATTGTGCGATTCCACTTGTATGAGGTCCCTAGAGTAGTCAAATTCATAGAAACAAAGTGAAATGGTGGTTGCCAGGGACTGGGAGAAAAGAGAAGGGGGAATCGATTGTTCAATGGGTGTGGAATTTCAGTTGTCCAAAAGGAAAAAAGTTCTGAAGGTAAATGGTGGCCATGATTGCATACCAATGTGAATGTACGTAATGCCACTGAACTGTACACTTAAAAATGGTTAAAATGCTAAATTTTATGTTATGTGTATTTTATGGAAATTCTAAAAAAAGAAAAAAAGTGAACATTCAGATGGACAGAGGCGCATTAATAGCGAGCTGAAGCTGTCCCACCAACCATTGAGCTCCCAGGCTCTATCTGTGACATGGGACCCTTGAAGAAGCAGACAGCCACCATTTCAAGAGAGTGCTGGATGGTTCAGGTGGGGCACAGCACAAGGAACCTGAAAGACCTGGCACAGACCCAGATGCGGGGCACATGGCTGGTGATGGGTCTGGAAATTCTGCTTAGAGAAGTGGCTGGAGGATTCCAAGTGCTTTCCCTGAGAGGAGAAAACTTGGGAGGATCTGGTAGCTACACAGGGAAAAGAAAAATGTGAGTTTATTTTGTATGTCCTCAAAGGGCAGTGCTAAGATTAATGGGTGGAAAATACAGAGTGTAATATTTAAAATTCACCATACGAGAGAACATTCTATTCATTTGAGCTGACTATCAATGGAATGAGCTGCCTTTAGAAACAGTGAACTCCCTGTCATGAGTGTTCAAGCCAAAGGCAAACAACGACAAATTAAAAAGCTAGAATGAAGAGCATGTAGCCGATGTCATTTAAGATTCTTTCCGAGTCTGAGATTTTATGGTTCCAGCATCTACAAGGTCAAGGGGAGGGGGAGGGAAATAATGAACCAAGTGAAGCAAAAAGTCACCCTGAGATGCCTCTGAAAATTTTGGGATTCACAAGCAGGGATGCCCAGAATGTTCTAGCCCTGAGCCTCTAAGTCCCCAATGGTGCTACGTCCAAGTGTCAGGGAATACAGATGGAGCAGGCGCTCAGCTTCTCTGTTACCTTTGGCTAAGGGTGTTGCCAACTCCTCTTATTGTGGTAAGATGGCTATGCTCTGAGGCGTGCAGATCAGGGCTCAGCCTCTAGACAGGGCCTGCCAGGAGGCAGCAGTGACAGATGATGCCCTTCCATGTCCTCTTCCTGCCCACACAGGCCCGGGGCGGCCTGTCCACTGGTGGCCTGAGTGATGCTCCTGCCTTCATCACTGTCTCTTACCCATGCCTTCCAATCACACTTTGCCTGTGAGTGTTAAATCATAATTGGTCCCTGCTCCTCTCTCATTCAACACATACTCCATGGGTATGAGAGGTAAGGAGAGGAGGGAAAAGAAGAAAGGGCTCTCCTAGAAGCAAGTGAAGAAAGATGGATGAGAAACAGATCAAATGACGGGGGGAGGAGCTGAGGGTATTCCAATGCCATCCACTGCTCTGTCCTGTCATGCATATTTGGAAGGTGTCCCCAGCCCAGCCATGCACTCCCCCACCCTCCCTGGCCTCAGAGTATTTCCAGGCTGAAGTGAGATGGTCATCTCAGTATTCACTCAGCTGCCTCACTGCTTTCTCCCAAACAGACCGTATGTGTCAGCAGCTTGGAATGGGCTCACTCATGCTTGTTTGCTCCCATGATTTCAGACCATGACTATGTCGGGTGTGGTGGCCTTGATGCTGAAAAAGAGAAAGAACACAAAAGGTGGATGATCCTTTTTGCCTCCTGGAGCAGTCTAGCCCTGGCTGCTGGTTATTATCCGTGCACTGAGTCTTATGGGCACTGGGCTGACACCTGGATGACAGCACCTGAGCTGTAAGCTCTTTGACAACACTGGACAATACACTTCATAAACCACTGTGTTTGCATGTGACTTGTGTCAGCAGTAAAAACACAGGGCACTACTGTGTAGCCTCAGGAAGCTTTCCAGCAGAGAGTAGTTTGCTGCTGAAGGTCAGCTTTTTATCTTTTCAAGAACCTGTATACTCAGAACAAAAATTTTCAGATCTGGGGACACTGGAATTGACCACTTCATCCTGCTGAACTCTAGGGCCTGAATGAGATCTGCAAACAGTCACTCCATACGGTTTTGAGTTTGCTACATTAGCACCTCCCTTAGATCCTAAAACAGTTCTGTTCCTTCCCTCTTAGTGCCAGTTTCTTGCCCTTACTTCAAGATCCCATTTGAATTGGTGCTTCAGTTACCTTTAACTATGTAAACATGCAAAAACCCATCTCTCCTCCATCTGAATTCAGCTACACATGCTCTCTATTTGAGTCACTAGGTCCCTAACATGCACCTCCTTATTATTATTGTTATTTTTATTATTTTGAGACAGAACCTCACTCTATCACCCAGGCTGGAGTGCAGTGGCATGATCTCGGCTCACTGCAACCTTCGCCTCCTGGGTTCAAGTGATTCTTCTGCCTCAACCTCCCAAATAGCTGGGACTACAGGCACGCGCCTCCACTCCTGGCTAATTTTGGTATTTTTAGTAGAGACGGGGTTTCACCATGTTGACCAGGCTGGTCTCGAACTCCTAACCTCGTGATCTGCCCGCCTCGGCCTCAGCCACCGCGCCTAGCCTATTATTTTTATGAGCAAATGTATTGTCTCTCCACTAGATTGTACACTCTTAGGAGGAAACACATTAAAGATGTGTCTAAAGACTATTGAAGCAAAACTGTAGAATCTCAAATATGTAAAATATTTGTATTTGGTTATTACAAAATTAAATGATATCTGCATTATTAATCAACCGCATAGGAATAAAACTAGCTCCTAGCAGTTGTGTTTGGGTAATAGTAAAGTATATAGATGACTTTCCTTTTGTGTACCTTTGAATATTTTTCAAATTTTCTGCAGTGGATATATATTATTTTTGTCATCAGGAAAAACATTAAAAATAAACAAAACTGAATTGTACAATTAATTACTGCATCTCTTAGTTCTTTTTATTTTCTATAATATTCTTTCCTGTGCTATGTATGAATTATTTTTCATTTTTTAATTAATAATTATTCACAATAATTACACTTCCCTCAGGCAGCAGTACATTGCTCAGTGGGAAATATCTGTAGAACCATGGTCAACCGCCCTGTCCTTATGCCTAAATATCTGTTATTGTATTTAATGTGAGGAAATTGCCTCTTAGCACAGGACATGACCAAGGAGTTCTAGACAGGGAATGATTTATTTGCAGAGTAATTCTGCTCTATTGGATTCTAGGATTCTCCATATACGGTTGACCCTTGAGCAACACGAGTTTGAACTGTGCAGGTCCACTTATATATAGATATTTTTCAATAAGTATATTGGAAAAATTTTCAGAGAACTACAACAGTTTGAAAATCTCACTGATGAGGTGCATAGTCTAGAAATATTTTTCTGTTAAGAAAAATGTACGTATGCTATTAATGCATAACATACATGTAGATACTAGTCTATTTTATCACTTACTACCATAAAATATATGCAAAGTATTATATTAAAAGTTAAAAATTATTAAAAGTTGCACACACAGACACTTAGACCATACATGGCATCATTTGCAATTGGGAGAAATGTAAACAAATGTAAAGATGCAGTATTAAATCATAATTTCATAAAATTCACTGTAGTACTCACTAGAGTAAATTCTATGCAATTAAAAATTTTGTAGTTTAAATTTTAAATTTATGCAGTTAAAAATTGTGTAGCCACCTCCTGTTGCTATTGCAGTGAGCTCAAGCGTTGGGAGTATCAAACACTGAAAATGCCATATGATGCTAGTCATCTCTGTGTGAGCAGTTCATCTCTCCAGTAAATGGCATATTGCAGTAAAAAGTGATCTCACAGTCTCACATATTTTTCATCATGTGTAGTGCAATATAATAAACCTTGATTAGCACCATGGGGCCCATAAAAAGTGCCACTAGTGATGCTGGGAGTGCTCACAAGAAGCAGAGAAAACTCATGATATTACCAGAAAAAGCTGAATTGCTTAATACATATCATAGATAGAGATCTGCAGCTGTGTTTGCCCACCATTTCAAGATAAAAGAATCAAGCATGAGGACCATTGTAAAAAAAAGAGAAGGAAATTTATAAAGCCATTTCTGCAGTTAAACTGGCACGTGCAAAAATCTTGCATTTTATGTAAACTATAATTTTATCTTATATTGAAAATGTAGCAGCTGGGTGCAGTGGCTGATGCTTGTAATCCTGGCACTTTGGGAGGTCAAGGCATATGGATCCCTTGAGTCCAGGAGTTCAAGACCAGCCTAGGCAACATGGTGAAACTCAGTCTTCATACAAAAAAATACAAAAATTAGTCAAGCGTGGTGCTGAGCCTGTAGTCCCAGCTACTCCAGAGGCTGAGGTGAAAGAATAGCTTGAGCCTGGAAGGCAGAGGTTGCAGTGAGCTGAGATCATGCCACTGCATTCCAACCTGGGTGACAGAGTAAGACCTTGTTTCAGAAGAAAGGAAGGAAGGAAGGAAGGAAGGAAGGAAGGAAGGAAGGAAGGAAGGAAGGAAGGAAGGAAGGAAGGAAGGAAGGAAGGAAGGAGAGAAGGGGAAAGAGAAAGAGAGAGAGAAAGAAGGAAAGAGAGAGGAAGGAAAGGAAGAGGGGAGGGAGGGAGGAAGGAAGAAAGGAAGATGCAGCTTTTATGTGGGTGCAGGATTGCAATAAGAAAGGCATACCTATAGGGTCTAATATGACTTAATAGAAAGTAAAGTTATTATATGACAACTTAAAGAAAAAGGAAGGTGAAGGATCTAAAGCTGGAGAATTTAATGCCAGCAAAGGATGGTTGATAATTTTGGAAAGAGTTTCGGTTTAAAACAGGATAACAGGAGAAGCAGCTTCTACCAGCCAAGAGACAGCAAAGTTCCCAGACATGAGTAAAGAAATCATGAAATCATGGAGGAGAAAGGACATCTGCCTAAACAAGACCTTCATTAAATAAAAGTGTCTTATTCTGGAAAAAAAATGCCACAAAGGATGAACATTTATTAGTATGGAAGAGAAGCAGGCACCAGGATTTAAGTCAGGAAGGGATAGGATAACCCTACTGTTTTGTGCAAATACAGTTGTATTTATGATCAGGACTGCCCTTATCTATAAAGGCACTAGCCCCTGAGCCTTGAAGGGAAAAGCTAAACACCAGCTACTGGTCTTTTCGTTATATAACAACAAGGCCTGAAAAGTGGGAATGCTTTTTCTGAATTGGTTTTATCAGTTTTGTCCTTGAACCCAGGAAATACTTTGCCAGTAAGGGACTGCATTTTAAAGTTCTTTTGATATTGGACAGTGTTCCTGGGCACCCAGAATCCCCTGAATTCAACATGGTAGCCATCAAAATGGTCTAATTGCCCCCAAACACAATGTCTCAATTCAGTCCCTAGATTAGGGGGTCATAAGGACCCCTAAGGCTCATTATGCACAGTACTCTGTGGAAAGATTGTCAATGCTATGGAAAAGAACCCTGATAGACAGAACATCATCTATTCTGTCTGGAAGGATTATACCATCGGAGATGCCATTGTTATTACAGGAAAACCACGAAAGCCATCAAGTCTGAAACAATACATTTATGCTGGGGAAAACTGTCCAGATGTTGAACATGACTTGCCAGGGTTTATGATAGAGCCAATCAAAATAATCATAAAAGAGACTGTGGAGATGGCAAAAAGGTGGGGGGGGGGGGAGGGGATGAAGGGTTTCCAGATGTGAATCTTGGAGGAATTCAAGAGCTAATAGACACCCCACCAGAGGAATTAACAGACGATGGCTTGATGCAGATGAATGCTTCCAAACCAGTGCCAGATGATGAGAAACAAGGCTTAGAAAAAACAGTGGAGTGCCAGAAAACAAATTGACGTTAGATCATCTGGCAGGTGCATTCTGATTATTCAAGACCATTTTTGGCTTCTGGTATGACATGGACTATCTATGATATGGGCACTGAAACTAAAGCAAATGGCAGAAGAAGGATTGGTACCATATAGAATTTTTTTTTTTTTTTTTTTTTTTAACATGGACTCTCGCTCTGTCACCCAGGCTGGAGGGCAGTGGCGCAATCTTAGCTCACTGCAACCTCACCCTCCCAGGTTCAAGCAAGAGAATCACTTTTTGAGAAATGGAAAAGCAAAAGACAGACAGAAATTATGAGACATGTCCATAAAGTTGCACCAAGTGTGCCCACCTCTCCTGCCTCCCCTTCCACCTCCTTCATCTCTTCCACCTCTGCCACCCCTAAGACAGCAAGACCAACCCTTCCTTGTTCTCCCTCCAAGGAAGGCACTACTTCTCCTGTAGCCTTCTCAGGTCAAAGTTCTTTTCTCAAAATCCTCACAGCGTTGCCCCTACAGGTGGGAATGTCCTCTTTTCCTCTTCATTTTTGTTTCCAAACCACTCTTCCTTTCTCTTCCCTAAAAGCCTCCCCCACCTCAGCTGTGAAGTGCGTGCTTTCAGACTAGATCCTTTTGCTCCTCCACCTGTTGGTCATCTCCAGATCTCTTTCTACCTCATCAACGTTCACCACTCAGACTTTGAAGATTTTAGCTCCTTCCTTGCTGTCATCCAGTGTAGCCACTCATTTGCTGATTCTTCAGTGATCCTAATATTGATCTCGGTGATCCTCCCAATATTCCAGTTTGTCAGTTCATGATTCTCATTCCTCCAATCACCTTGTTTTCATCATTTGCCATCACCCATTGCTTACAATGGTCATATTATACTCCTTGCAATGACAAGTAACTGCAACTCCTCCAAAATTTTAGTTTCAATTATCTGACTATGCAAGTACTACTTATTGCCACCTCACTTTCTCCAGTCCTGTATGCCACACATTCTTTAGCCCCTGGAGGAACATGAAAATGATCCACTTCCACTTAATAAATAGTAAATACATGTTCTCTGCCTTATGATTTTCTTAATAACATTTTTTCTGTATCTTATTTTGTTTTAAAAATTCAGTGTATAATACATATAAAACACCAAATATGTGCTAATTGACTGTGTCATTGGTAAGGCTTCTGGTCAACAATAGGATATTAATAGTTAAGTTTTGGGGGAGTCAAAAGTTATATATAGATTTTTGACTACATAAAGGGTCAGTGCCCCTAATTCCTACATTGTTCAAGGGTCAGCTGTATAAAAAAAGATATTTTGGGTTCTATTTAACGCAGTGGAAGGCAAAATTCTTCCATTAGATGTTTAATTCTCAATGCCTGCTGTGTCCTTAACAAATAATAAAGGTTGGAGAATATAAACAGACAATTGATAATGGCAAAACTGAGTAGACAAATAACAGGCTAATACGAGAGCCTGGCATTCTAAGCCGGATCATCTAGGCTCAATGACCACTTGCAGCCACTTACTCTTAGTGCAGCCTTTGTAGAATGAAACAACCTTTCTTTTTTTTTTTTTTTTTTTTTGAGACGGAGTCTCGCTCTGTGGCCCAGGCTGGAGTGCAGTGGCCGGATCTCAGCTCACTGCAAGCTCCGCCTGCTGGGTTCACGCCATTCTCCTGCCTCAGCCTCCCGAGTAGCTGGGACTACAGGCGCCCGCCACCTCGCTCCGCTAGTTTTTTTTTGTTTGTTTTTTTGTTTTGTATTTTTTAGTAGAAACGGGGTTTCACCGTGTTCGCCAGGATGGTCTCGATCTCCTGACCTCGTGATCCGCCCGTCTCGGCCTCCCAAAGTGCCGGGATTACAGGCATGAGCCATCGCGCCCAGCCTGAAACAACCTGAGCTGCCGTTTCTCTTTCTGTAAAAACTGCAATGATAATCATACCAACCTCTTAGGATTGTGAAGATAAAGGAGGTATGCTTGTAAAGTACTTAGCACAATGTTGGACACAGAATAAGTACTCTATAAATTTTTCCCTTATAAAGTTACAAAACAGGAAGGGCTGTCTTGTTTTGCCAGTGTGGAATCCCAGCACTGTATGTGGTGCCTGTCACAGAGTAGGCATGAAATAAATATGTGTGGGATGAATACATGGAGGGATTAGGAGGAGGCCAAGAGTAGGAAGAGGCCAAGTGGGCGGTTGTTCAGTGTGAATTCAGTGGGAGCAGCCGGGCGTGGTGGCTCATGCCTGTAATCTCAGCACTTTCGGAGGCTGAAGTGGGCAGATCACTCGAGATGAGGAGTTCAAGACCAGCCTGGCCAACATGGGGAAACCCTGTCTCTACCAAAAATACAAAAATTAGCTGGGCGTGGTGGCAGGCACCTGTAGTCCCAGCTACTTGGGCTCAGGAGGCTGAGGCAGGAGAATCGCTTGACCCCAAGAGGCAGAGGTTGCAGTGAGCCAAGATCATGCCATTGCACTCCAGCCTGGGCGACAGAGTGTCTGGAAAAAAAAAAAAAAAAAAAGAATTCAGTGGGAGCAAAGCTGGCTTTGCTTTATTTTCACCTCTGCCTTTGCTGTCTTTCATCCTCTGGCCAAGCACTTCTTAGCGATGGCCTCTTTATCTTCAAGGGCTCCATGTACATTCCCACTCTTCCTCCTGCTGAGGCATCTCTCTGGCTGCAATGACTGTTCTTCTCTTCTCTGGTAATCCCCAGTCCGAGTCCCCTGTCTCCTCCAGGAAAGTTTCCCTACATGTCTTTCACTTCTGACCTCAACTCCTGCAATGCTTAGGGTGGTCATTCATTTGGCATCATGACTCTTGCTTGTAAGGCACCTTTGTAATCTCTGCATTCTCTTCTCCTTGGCTGACAATCTCTTGCAGGATGCTCTCATAAAAAGAATAGGAAAGAAATGTAGGCAACATAAGCAAGCCATGTCTAGCACAGAGAACAAATGGGAAGTGGAAACTGGAATTTGCCCAGTAGCTTCCATTTTATCTATGAAACAGGAGGTAGATCATTGCTAACAGTGATTAAAAAGAGGTTAAACAGAGAGCTTGAGGAAAGATAAATGGGAGAGAAAACTGACAAGAAACAAAAGAGAATGCTGAGATGTGTTGAGAACACCGCTGAGTCAGAGACTGCATGTGTGTAGTGGTAATCATCAGTTCTGCCACTTTCTTTTTTTCCTTTTTTTGTTTGTTTGTTTGTGTTTGGTTTGTTTGGTTGTTTGTTTTTTGAGATGGAGTCTCGCTCTGTGGCCCAGGCTGGAGTGCGGAGGCCGGATCTCCGCTCACTGCAAGCTCCGCCTCCCGGGTTCACACCATTCTCCTGCCTCAGCCTCCCGAGTAGCTGGGACTACAGGCGCCGCCACCTCACCCGGCTAGGTTTTTTTTTTTTGTATTTTTTAGTAGAGACGGGGTTTCACCGTGTTAGCCAGGATGGTCTCGATCTCCTGACCTCGTGATCCGCCCGTCTCGGCCTCCCAAAGTGCTGGGATTACAGGCTTGAGCCACCGCGCCCAGCCTGTTTTTGTTTTTTGAGATGAAGTATCACTCTGTCGCCCAGGCTGGAGTGCAGTGGTGCGATCTCCACTCACTGCAACCTCTGCCTCCCGGGTTCAAGCGATTCTCTTGCCTCAGCCTCGCGAGTAGCTGGGACTACAGGCGCCCGCCATCACGCCCGACTAATTTTTGTATTTTTTAGTAGATACGAGGTTTCACCATATTGGCCAGGCTGGTCTGAAACTCCTAACTTTGTGATCTGCCCACCTCAGCCTCCCAAAGTGCTGGGATTACAGGTGTGAGCCACCACGCTCGGCCCAGTTTTGCCATTTTCTGCAGCAGTTGTCAGTTCTTTGAGTGACGTGAAGATAGAGATTTGTTAGGTGAGGGGAAGAGTAAAGGAACTAGTGAATTGATAGGCCTCTTTAAAAGGAGATTAGTTAAAATAATGGACTACAATGTCTACACTGCATAGAGAAGGAAATAAAGGCAGTGAAGAGCTACTAAATCAGAAGGAAACGGAAGAATTACACAGCTGCTGGTTTCCATGTGGTGGGAGACTGGTTATAGTTGGCAGACGGGAATGAAAGATGAAAGGTGAGGAAGCTGTAGTCATAGGGGAGAATACTTAGTTCAGAAGAGTGGAGTGAGTCCTGGGTGATGGCCGTCTCTAGCAGTGAGCTATTGCCAAAGTGGAGGGAAGAAAGTCACCAGAGAGGCTGCAAGTCTAGTGTTCTGTTTACCCACGTTGAAGATGCATGACAATGCCTGGACTGGGAGAGGGGAAGTCAACATGCCAAGAGCGGAAATCTTCAGGGTCTCAGGAGTGAGTGGGAGGTTAGTGGATGATGGAGAAAGTAGCTGAAAGAAGAAATATTGTGGCCAGGAGTGCCTGGCCAATTGAGGGTCTTTTTACTGAAGAAAGGAAGGGCAATTGTTTGAAAATTGATTCAAGGACTTGAGGAGCATGCGAATCCCATCTGCAGCCCTAAGGGGTAGTCAAATGAGCATCCTCCTCCACGGGATGCCAGGACTATTCCAGGACAACCAAGCTACAGGAAGGAAAGAGGTAGAAGGTATTCTGTGTAGGCATAGGTGCAGCAGTAGGTGAAATGGATTTGACTAAAGAGTCCCGGAGGGTACATAAAAAACTTTTCATAGGAGGAGAGCCATGGAAACTCTAGTTACAGGAGAGGAAGCCCAGAAGAAACTGCAAGTGGGAGCAGAGGAAAGGAGGGATATACAGAGAGCTTCATTTTGCAAGGTGAGCAAGACAGAAAAATGCTGCCACCCAGAATGAACTGGTCTTGAGGTTTCAAAGTCAACTGTGGTAGCTTGAATGAAGTATAGCTGAGGGTCAAGGTTGAGTGGCCCTGGCCACGGTCCACCTGGCTAGCAGGCTGTGTCTTCTGCTCACTGATCCAGTGTCCTCTACTCCCTCACCTAGTCTTTCCCCAGGCCCTACTGGATGCAAGAACAGGGTCACTTTCAACTTCAGAAATAATGTCACTATAAACCAAACACCAACCTTGGCTGGTCTTTGCTACTATGTTCCCTTAATGCGAGGTGCACACTAGAAATTTTCATTCTAGATGTCCCAGTCACTTAATTTCAGAGCACTTATTTTTCTTTTAAATGCTTCACTTTTCTCTTTGCTTTTTTTCTTAAATAACTTCACTTTTATTTCCTGCTTTAAAGCTTGTAGATCATTTCCATGAAATAATTCATTAAATTCATTATTATAATTTCATTACAATAACTAAGCAGGCCAGGCAGCATTATTCAATTTCTACACATGAGTAAACTCAGACTTTGGAAATCATTTTTCAAGGGCACCTTTAGTTCAATGCTCTTTCGTTGTCACGAAGGGCCTGTCCTTTGAACTGCAAAGTCATAGCACATATTGACAGAGTTACTCTGAAACACGTAAAATGATTATGATGCCGTAGGGTGATATATTTAAAAATGAAACCTAAGAGTTTAGTAATAATAGCTTCCTGTCACTATTACTTTGTCATCTTTCAAGGACTTTTAAATCACCGAGAAATATATTTGTTCTTTTCTGAAAACCATGTGAACACAGATGACAGCGACAGATAATCAATCACGAGAGTGATAAAGGGTGGTAGCTGCACTGGAAACAATGAGCACATTTAAAGTCTGTTTAAGGCGACAGTCGTCTCTGAAAAATAGGAGCTGATGGGCCTCCGTCAGGGCTTCTAAGATTTTTGTCATTCTGAGAGAGTAACTGCCTTTTCAATCCAGATTTTACAAAGTCAGAAACTTCCTGAATGAGCAACTCTTAGAATGAACTTGGCACTTAACGTGTTTGGAGACCCGGGAAGAAGGAAGGTTTTTATAATTGTTTTCAATCTTATCTAAACATACTTGGCCAGAATTATAAGAAGTAAAACCATCCAAAGTGTTCATCCCTTAAAGCAAAACAGATGTCGATTAGGGACTCAGCATATACATCATGATCAACTTGTAATGACCCCAAATCTTTATTGAGCTTTTTAGTAAGTATTTTGTATTTTACAATATTCACGTGACTCATATGCTATTGTTGTTTTTGTAGGTAGAATGGTGTTCTACCTGCAATTACATGGGTCAAAGTAATGTTCATCTAAAATATGACAATTAAAGCTCATTCTTCGATACACACTCCTCTGTGCTGCCTGAAAAATATCTGCAGTTCTCCTTCTTAATTTTTTATCCTTTTTTCAAAATAGGTAACCTGTAAGGCTCATACAAACACATGTCAAAAATCTGCACTTGTACTCTTTTTTTTTTTTTTTTTTTTTTGAGACAGAGTTTCTCTCTTATCTCCCAGGCCGGAGTGCAATAGCGTGATCTAGGCTCACTGCAACCTCAACCTCCTAGGTTCAAGAGATTCTCCCACCTCAGCCTCCCCAGGAGCTAGGATTACAGGTGCATCACCACATCCGGCTAATTTTTGTATTTTTAGTAGAGACAGGGGTTTTGCCATGTTGGCCAGGCTGGTCTCCAACTCCTGACCTCAGGTGATGTGCCTGCCTTGGCCTCCCAAAGCGCTAGGATTACAGGTGTGAGCCAACATGCCCAGCCTGCACCTGGACTCTTGATTCTTTGGCTGACACTCCTCTCCACGTCTAGATCATGCTCCACAGCTCGTTTCCTAGAGGAAACCTGTCATCCAGAGAGAAGGGAGAAAAACAACTAAGAGACCTGAAAACCTGCCCAAGAAATTCTTAAATCCAGCTATAGTCAACTAATGCATTATTGCTTTATATTTATTCATCAGCCATAGTCATTTAAGTGTTAAATAAACAATGCAAACTCTGTCCTCTCCTTTAGTTGCTTTTTCTAGAGTTAAAGGTAAACAAGAATAAAGTACTCCTCTCCTCCCACCACCTCCGCCCCAGCGTCACATCATACCCAGTCTGAGGGATTTCTTTCCACAATCTGAAATGCTATAAATATATACTGTGGTCAGCTGGTTCACATAACAAAAAAAAATGATTAAACATGTGTTATGCATCAGGAGACTGATGAAATATCACCATGGAAACTTTGATGCTGAATTTATATGTGTAAAATTTTCACTTGCGAAATTACAGTTGCAAGTATCTTTGTCCAGAAAATTGGGCCTCTTCATCAGAAGCAAGAAATCACCTTCCCATTTTACGAACCATCTATGTTGAACATTAGTCTAAACTATCAGTATGATTTGTCATTTATTTCATTGCTGAAGTGACAATGACGATCGTCCTCACATCTGTATTTCTCTGTAAAGTTAACAGAGATAATTCATACGAAAGCACGAACATTTGGCCAATATGCATCACCTCAATGCGTGCTTATAGTGTTCCTAGTAGTGGTTTTATCTATGTATCTATGTATCTATCTATCTATCTATCTCCATTTTTCACCTCAAAATAGTGTACATTCAAGATTTCTAGCAGGTTTTGGCATTCCACCTTTCACAATCGATTGATGATTTTCTTTTAAAGAATTTAAATGATGTTATGAGGAAATGAAGAGAGGGGTCCTAAAGTCAAAATCTCATCAGCCCATGATCAACAAACTCATCTAGTGCAGACATTTACATGGGTTGTGCTTTAAAACCAACCAACAGAGATTACAACCTTTCTGTCATGAGAAACTTACAAAGAATGCATTATAAAAGTGATATCATTTTCTCCAAATGTTTTAGAAATATTAACAATAAACAGAAATACAATCAATAGGATTTGTAGTTTTTCATGTAAGATAATAGCATATTTATGTATGTACAAATATCCTGTATTAAGGGTTAATAAAGTCCTTTATATAACTTAGATATGTGTATATATGCACACCTACCTATATCTGTGCTCTTTAATTACAGTAATATTAGGCAGAATTCTTTTACTAAATATTTAATTCCAACCAACCACAATCTGTTGCATAAAAGTGCATTTGTCCTAAACATGATTTTAATTCATTCTGCAATAATAGTCACATCACTCTTATCTATAAACTCCTGTCTGAATTTGTCAAGTCCACAGAAATTTTAAGATAAAGATTATATAGGAACTGGATTTAGACAATCCATGATTATTATGTGTAAACGTCCTGTTGTGGAAATCCGATAGAAATATGAACAGTGAAGAAGAATGAAATGATAGCTACGTCACTACCAAACTGAGTTGGTATTCAGCCAGGCATTTTACTAAATTCAGTCTGATTTTTATTATTGTCCTCTTGCTGTCCATTTCAACTTCAATACATATTTCTTTGAATCCTATACAAATTTTCATTAAAGATATAGTCATAAATTAAAAAGCTTACTAATATCTGCTCAGTTTCCAAGATTCAGCCAGCATTCCACCCTCCCACAAAAGTCTGTTATAGAAAGCTTCTAAAACACAAGACAAGCCAGGCATGGTGGGTTGCACCTGTCACCCCAGCACTTTGGGAGGCTTAGGAGGGAGTATCACTTGAGGCCAGGAGTTCAAGATCAGTCTGGGAAACAAAGCAAGACCTTGTCTCTGAAACAAATAAATTTTGAAAACACAAAATAAAACACAAGACACATAAATATAGAACTGATTAAGGAGTACAAAAATATTTCAATTACATCAAAGAACAGAATGGAGAACCAGGTAAAGATTGCCACTTATATAGTTATTTGCTTTTTGACAAAGGAGCCAAAGCAATTAAATGTAAAAAGAAAAGAAAGTATTTTAAAACAAATGGTATTGCAATATCCAGATATCTTTTTTTTATTTTAATGAGACGGAGTCTTGCTCTGTTGCCCAGGCTGGAGTGCAGTGGCGTGATCTTGGCTCACTGCAACCTCCACCTCCCAGGTTCAAGCGATTCTCCCGACTTAGCCTCCTGAGTAGCTGAGATTACAGGTGCGTGCCACCACGCCTGGGTAATTTTTTTTTTATTTTTAGTAGAGACGAGATTTCAACATGTGGGCCAGGCTGGTCTCAAACTCCTGACCTCGTGATCCATCCACCTCGGCCTGCCAAAGTGCTAGGATTACAGGTGTGAGCCACTATGCCTGGCCAATATCCATATTTTTTAAAATGAAGCTCAGGCCAGGTGCAGTGGCTCACGCTTGTAGTCCCAGCACTTTGGGAGGCCAAGGCAGGTAGATCATGAGGTCAGGAGATTGAGACCATCCTGGCTAACACGGGGAAAGCCCGTCTCTACTAAAAATACAAAAAAATTAGCCAGGTGTGGTGGCGGGCGCCTGTATTTCCAGTTACTCAGGAGACTGAAGCAGGAGAATGGCATGAACCCAGGAAGCGGAGCTTGCAGTGAGCTGAGATCATGCCACTGCACTCCAACCCGGGCGACAGAGTGAGACTCTGTCTCAAAAAAAAGAAAAAAAAGAAAAAAAGAAACTCAATCTCTATCTCTCACAATATACAAAAATAGATTTGAGGTAGATGATATGCCTAAATATAAAAGCTAAAGTCATAATGCTTTTAAAGGAAAACAGGAGAATCGAGAATCTCTTCATCACTTGGTATGATCTTTAATTGTATGGATCCACTTGACTAGGCCACAGTACCTTACCCAGATATTTGGTCAAACACTAGTCTAGATGTTGTTGTGAAGGTATTTTGAGATAAGGTTAAGACTGAAAGCAGCAGACTTTGAGTAAAGCAGATACCCTCCATAGTGTGGTAGACCTCATTCAATCAGTTAAAGGTCTTAGAATAAAAGATTGAGGTCCACTGAAGAAGAAATAATTCTGCCTCCAGATTATCTCTGCCATTGGACTTGAGCTGCATCAACTCTTCCCTGGTCTCCAGCCTGCTGGTCTACCTTGCAGATTTTGTACTTGTCAACCTCTACAATTATGAAAGCCAATCCCATAAAATCTCTCTCTCTCCCCATATATATATATATATATATATATATAAAGAGAGATTTATATATGTATGTATATAATATAATATGTGTGTGTATATATATATATAAAATGTGTCCCACTAGGGCATAGAGAGCTAAGAAGTCGTAACATGTGTTTGTTGCATTTCATGAATGAATGAAAGAGTAAATGAATTCTGACTAAGAGAGATTTATTTATAAACACAGTACCATTTACATTAGAACCAACAAGAATGAAGTACTTAGAAAAAAATTAAACTATACATATATATATATGGACACACACACACACATACACACACATATGCATATATGCACATACACACCCTATTGGTTCTGTTTCTCTGGAGAATCTAGACAATACACTTGGGGATAGGCAAAAGTTTCCTAGGTCGTAGAAAGCAATAACCATAAAATAAAAGTAAAAACTAAAAAATTTTAAAATTATACTTTATAAAAATTAAAACTTTTCTTCATCAAAAGCCACTGTTAAGAAACTAGGAAAGCTACCACTGTTGAGAAGCTAGGCAAGCTACAGATAAGGGTAAAATGTTCACGAAATGTAATATCTGTCAAAGAACCGACATCTAAAACACATAAAGAAAGCCCACAAACCAATAATAAAACAACCCAATAAAAACATCCAAATGATTGTAGCAGACATTTCACAAAAGAAGATGTACAAATAGCCAATAAGCACAGAAAAAATGCTCATTATCATTAGTTATCAAGAAAATGCAAATTACAATGATAATGAGCTATCACTTGACACCCACCAGAATAGCTAAAATTAAGAAGACCCACATGTTGGCAAGAACCTAAAGCAACCATTGTTGGTGGAACTGTAAAATGTCACAACCACTTTGGAAAAAGGTCTGGAAGTCTTCTATAAAACTAAACTCACACCTAACCTATAGGCATAAGCCATTTCATTCCAGGAGAAATGAAAATATGTGTCCCCCCAAAGACTTTGGCAAGAATATTCTTATATAACAGCTAAAATTGGGAACCACACAAGTATCCATTAATAAGAGAATGAATAAATAAACTGAATTGCCCACACACTGGAACACTACTCAGCAATGTAAAGGAAAAGAGAGATGGCTGAGACACACGACAGCATGGGAAGATGAAAGGAAAATTGACAGGGAAGGGGAATGAGAGAATTTTCTGGGGTGATGATAATCTCCTATATCATCACAGGGATTTAGATTACACACATGTATAAGGTTGTCAAAACCCAGCAAAGCAGGCTGGGCAAGGTGGGTCACGAAAAAAGAACAAATAAACTCCCCATTACACTTTATTGGAAAATATTATGTTTTTCCTAATTCTCTCTTAATCCTCACTAGCCCATTAATTAAACATTGCTTTGAGTTTTTAAATGTGAATTTGGGAATGTTGAGAATTTTCCTAATTTAGCTTAAATTGGAGAAAATACAGAGTTTTGCTTTAGTGAATACACTATTTTGTGTTTTCTAATGTGTCCCATCAAGGCATAGAAAGAGAGCTAAGAAATCATAACATGTGTTTGTTGCATTTCATGAATGAATGAATGAAAGAGTAAATGAATTCTGACTAAGAAAGATTTATAAACACAGTACCATTTACATTAGAACCAACAAGAATGAAGTACTTAGAAACAAATTAAACACAATATGTATACACTGTGTATAAGGAAAACTATAAAACTGATAAAAGGAATCAAATTTCTAAGAAATTGAATAAATGGTATTCTATGTTCATGGCTAGGAAGACTCAATATCGTTAAGGGTAAAATAGTCTCTGACACAGGGGGCAAAGTCATCTTCAGTGGTGAGATCTTGTGTTGGGATGATGTTTTCTAAGGTGATCTCCATCATCTCCAGTGGTGAGATTTTGGGCCAAGAGGATGCTGTCTGAGATGTGGGACTGGGGTTGTGTGCTTACTCAGTTAATTATTTCTTTTGCCCTGCAGAAGATACATAGATCAATGAAATAGAATAGAGAATCCAAAAATAAAATCACACACCTACAACCAACTTATCTTTGACAAAGTCAACAAAAATAAACAATGGAGAAAGCACACCCTATTCAATAAATGGTGCTGAGGATCATTTGAGCCCAGGAGTTCACAGTTAAAGCAACCTATGATTGCACTTCCGCATTCCAGCCTGGGCAGCAGAACAAGACCCCATGTCTATAAAATAATAATAATAGTGAACAAAATTCTGTATTCCAGCACAAGAGATGGGGAAGGAGTGAGAAGGTCCAAGCCTGAAAGCAACATCTTCATTTTCACTCCCCTGCCACTGGTGAACTTATAGTAACAGGTGCACTAACCCAGCTATCAACCTACCACTATGGAGAAAAGAAAGACTGAATGTGGACAAACAACTGGCAGTCTCTACTAAGTAGTGAGACTGAACTGGAAGTTTTAAATGTTTTTGATTTTTTTAAAAGTAAATTGTCTTCATTAAATATTAAGTAAAAAGCATTTACGTGTGTAAGATATAAAGAAAAACAGTAGAATGGAAACTGATATAGTTATCACCTGAGTTTAACAAAAAGGATTACTCCCACTTTCTTTGAAGAGCCTTCTGAAGCCATCTTCACTTCTCTTCACTTTGATTTCTGTTCCTCCTACATGCAAAATACATTCACGCTCTCCCAAGATTCCTCAGGGTCTCATCCCATTATAGTATTATCTCAAAGTCCACAAATTCATTCAAACCATCTAACCCAGCTGTGAATGAGTCCCCTGGGTATAATCCATCCACTGACCTGTGAACTAAAGAGACAAGTTATCTGGCTCCGACACACCGAAAATAATATGATGGGATTTGTGTAGGATAATTATAGACATTCTAGCACAAATAGTGAAAAAAATGGGAGGTAAAAAGCAGTCACTAGCTTATAAAAGTTCTGAAGTAGAGCAAAACAAATGCCGAATTTTGCCGAATTTTTTTTTCAAGGCTTATGGTGTGGTTTGGATGTGTGTCCGCTCCAAATCTCATGTCAAAATACAATCCCCAATGTTGGAGGTGGGACCTGGTGGGAGGTGTTGGATCCTGGGGGTGGTTCCCTTCAGCACCCGCTTGGTGATGAGTGAGTTCTCATTCTATCCGTTCCCATGAGAGCTGGCTGTTTAGAAAAGCCTGGCATGGCTCTTCCTCCCTCTTTTGCCATATGATATCCCCTGCTCCCCCTTTGCTCTCCTCCATGATTGTAAGCGTCCTGAGGCCCTCACCAAAAGCAGATGCCAGCACCACATTTCCTGTAAAGCTTGTGGAACTGCCAGCCAAAAAAAGCCCCCTTTCTTTATAAATTACCCAGTCTCAGGTGTTCTTTTATAGCAACACAAATGGACTAACACAGCCTGAGAACAATCATTTGTCGTGTTTGGCTCCACACCCCAGGTTCTTAGCTCTGCCTTCTTGGTGATTGAGTCCACCCTTTAGCTCTTAACCCCGCCCTCTAAGTGCTTGGCTCCACCCTTTAGGCTCTGTGCACACCTTCTCACTCTTTCTCTGTCCCTTGTGCTGGAATACTAATTTTTTTTTCATTTTTATTTTATAGAGATGGGGTCTCATTCTGTCACTCAGGCTGGAATGCAGTGGCGCAATCATAGCTCCACCCTCTGAATCATCCTTAATTACTCATAAAATGTAGCTGGTGTTTGCAGTTATTTACCAGCCTGCTTCATGCTAGTAGAATTTGGGGGGATCCAACATCCCCTTTCATTTTACATTTTCTCTTTTCCTTTTTGTCTAAGATGGTAGTGTTTCTGCTGAAGCAATTTTCTCAAGAACATTGTGGATCCTGAATTTATTTCACAGGGATTCATTTCATTCTACAAAACCTGCACTCCCAATGTTTTTTTTATATGAGCCCTTCTTTACCTTTGGCCTCTGCTGAGATAGCTGAGGGATAGCCCTGTAAGTTTGCTAGAGGCCCTCTGTGTTGATTAAGAGGATCTCAGGGGCACACCCTTCATCTCTTGATGGGGCCTTTTGTGTAATCTCTTGATATTTCTGTGGTTTTAGAAAAAGTTGTGCTGTCAATCACACACCCAGCCTTTTCTCTACACCACACTTTCAGCAGTCTTTTCTGACACTTAGCACCTAATGCCATCTGGAAAGGCTGAACATTTTCAAAATCTCCTAGTCTTGTTTAATTATTGTTGTTGAACTGTTCTCTCCTCAATTTATCTCCCTCCTCTTGCATATTACAAGTGCCAAAAAGAAGCCAGGCAGCACCTTCAAATCTTTGCTTTGAAATTTCCTGAGTTATATATTCAGCATGACACATTCTGTTTCCCACAAAAATTCTGCTAAACTTTCTGCCTTTACAGAATAGGGATTCCTTTTCCTACAGTGGATGGGAAAATGGTGAAGAAAATCACCATCAGAAATACACCAAAGTAATAGCGTGCAACATCCTCCTAAGTATGCTCGAATCAGTGAGTGAAAATCTGAGGAAAAACAGGCTATTAAGATGGTTTCAAAGTTTCTTTCTCATATGTTTCTCAATTACAAAAGGAAAAAATGGTAACTCTACAGTAACAAAATCTGATGGACACCACTTAACCACGTTATCTAGGACAACACTACAGTAATGAGACATATTGAGATCATGTACACCAAAGAAAACACCATCACTTCTGTATTATTTTTGCCCGAAACGCATAATGTCATTATAATCATGAGGAAACTTCAGAAAAATGTGAATTAAGAGATATTCTCCAAAACAGCTGACCAGTGCTTGTCAGAAGTGTTATGGTCATGAAAGACAAGAACAGACTGAGGAAGGGTCCTAGATTAGAGGGAACGAAGAAGATACAGCCATCAAATGCAGTGGGAGATCCTGGATTAGCTGCTGGAAAAGAAAAAGGACAAAAGGAGAAACTGGTGTCACTCAAATAATGTCTATAGTTTACTTATTAGGGTCATATCAATTGGTAATTTCCTGGTTTTTATCATTGTATGATGGCTTAGTTGTTAACATTAGGGGAAGCCAGGTGAAAGGGTTTACATGAGCTCTCTATACTATTTTTGCAACTTTTCCAATTTAAAAATAAAAGCTGAAAAAAGCAAACAGAACCCGGAAAAATGTAACAATAACAATACATCATGGTCAAATGCAGCCTACTCTAGGCATATAAGCTTGATTTAATATGTGAAAATTAAGTAAAGAAATAGGCAGCAGTTGTGCTATCTATTTGCCCTCTCTAGGGGTATGTCCAAGGAAGAAGGGGTTCACCTACTCACATTCCCCTTATAAACTTGATAATAACAGAACTCCCAGGAAACATGCAAACAGTATTTATTAGCAGGAGAATCCTTATCTGTTTTTAACAATGCCAGATCTGTACTAATTATTTGTTATGAATAAAACACAGGATTAATGTATACATGGGGCATGATTTTTGGAAAATATTACATAGACTGTGTACCTAGCTGATATGGTTTGGCTCTGTGTCCCCACCCAAATCTCATGTGGATTTAATCTCCATGTGTCAGGGGAGGGGTCTAGTGGGAGGGGACAGCAGGAGATTTCCCCATGCTGTTCTTGTGATAAGAGTGAGATCTCTCAATTTCTGGTGGTTTAAAAATGTGGCACTTCCTCCCTCATGCTCTCTGTCTCCTGCTGCCATGAAAGACCTTCCTTAATTCCCTTTTGCCTTCTGCCATGATTGTAAGTTTCCTGAGGCCTCCCCAGCCATGCAGAACTGTGAGTCAATTAAATCTTTTTTCTTCATAATGTACCCAGTCTCAGGCAGTTCTTTATAGCCATGTGAAGACAAACTGATACAGTATCTAAATATAAAATGGAGATTTTAATTACCAAAATCACTTCTGTTTATGTAGGTGATATTCCAAATGCATTGCTCTCTAAAACTCATGTGTTAAAATTGTGCCCATTGTGTTAAGATTTTTGGGGTGGTCTTGGTGATTGTAGATGTCTCCATGCTTAGCCTGTGCAAAGATTAAGAAAAAAATATATAATAACATATTTTAGGATACCAGGAATACAATGTGACTTTCTTAAAATATTGAAAACTTTCCCTCTGGTAGTCTGAATGAGATAGGGCATTATACTAGAGGTCTTATGAATGCAATAAGACAAGAAAAATAAATAAAAGGTATGACAATTAGAAAGAAAGACATATAAAAGTGAAAACTGGGCAGTGCCTCTTACTATTAAACAATTACATGACTGTATATAAATTCCAAAATACCTAAAGATAAGACTTTTGATTCTAGGTAAGATGTGTTCAGTCTTGGAAGGCCAACATTTTATCTATCTCTAAGAACTAACTAAAAATGGATGAATTACAATAATTAATTGTTAAATACAACAGGCAATGTTGGAAGTAACAAGTACAGATTAACTAACATTCTGGGGAGAGAAGAGCCCATTCTAGGTGAGCTGATGGCCACCAGCTGTTTTCTTCCCTGGTGGCATTTGCCAATTCGGGCCTGGGCTAAGGGTCAGATTTAGCCCATGCAGCAACACAACACACAGGGAAAGAAAAACCAGAAAAGCTCTTAGCAGTTGCTTCAGGATGGTGTGGCAGATTGGACACTAGAGGAAATAAAAATGCTTGGCTATTTTTCCTGCATGAAGTCTCAAGGTGTACAGGAAGCTAGGAGCCTGATGTGGAAAGGCTGAGTAAAATATCCCCCATTTGGATTTGAGAAACAATGTCCTATTGTGGATAAAAACAAAACCAACCCCTACTCCATCCTTTTAAGACATTTGCCTGGTTTCGATTCTGTACTACGTGAGGTGAGAGACTAAAGAGTCAGCTCTTAACCTTTGAAATGAAGGATTCTCATGAAATAGAACTACCAGGATATCAATTAAAATTCTGTAAGGTTCATGCCTGAGAAAGGAGTGAGGGCCAGGCATGAAGGCTCATGCCTGTAATCCCAGTATTTTGGGAGGCCAAAGCAAGAGGATTGCTTGAGAGAAGGAATTCAAGACCAGCCTGGGCAACATAGTGAGACTCCATCTCTATTATTTATTTTTTTAATATGTTTTTAAGGCCAGGCACAGTGGCCTCAGCCACTCAGGAGGCTGAGGTGAAAGGATCCCTTGCAGCTGAGTAGTTGATGAGTAGGTGAAAGGATCAGCTTGCAGTTGAGATGTGGATGGTGGAGTTCAAGGCTGTAGTAAGCCATGGCACTGAACTCTAGGCTGGGCAATAGAGTGAGATCCCAACTCTAAAAAAAGAAAGAAAGAAAAGGAATAGAAGTAAAACTGATGTGGATTGAGCCTCACTAAAACTGTGCCCAATCCTGAACCTACTCAAGCTCTAATTGGAATGAGGTGATATTCCTCAGTCTATCTGTCTCAGGGAGAATTCAGAATGAAGGAACGCTTACCAACTCATGTTATAAAGACTAGTATAACTCTGACACAAAAGTATAAAAGACATGACAATAAAGAAAAATTATAATGTCAATATTCCTCGGGAACACAGATGCAAAATAATAGCAAATCAAATATAGCAATGTGTAATGTCTTATGATCAAGATGCATTCATTCCAGGAATTCATAAGAAATCATAAGAAAATCATAATTTCTTATTATCAAGATGCATTCATTCCAGGAATTCATAAGAAAATCAATCTTATTGACCATGTTAATAAGATAAAGAAAAATTTATATGATCATTTAATACACGCAGAGAAAGTATTTCATAAAATCAACACCCTTTCCTGATGAAGATTTAGAGTAAACTAGGAATAGCAGGACACAGTCAGAAAGATCTTCTGGTGGAGATTATCTATAAAATACTCATCACTAACTTTATAAGTAATAGTAAGACATTAAATGCTTTCCTCTTGAGTTAAGCAACAAAGATGTTCATTATTAACCACTTCTATTTAACATCATACTAGAGTTTCTAGCTAGCATAGTAAGCAAAGAAAAATATATATAAATTATAAATGCCATAAACTTTAAAACTGTGA
The DNA here is from genome assembly GCF_003255815.1 of Theropithecus gelada. Classification (NCBI taxonomy): domain Eukaryota; kingdom Metazoa; phylum Chordata; class Mammalia; order Primates; family Cercopithecidae; genus Theropithecus; species Theropithecus gelada. Next base: position 207,434,383 of record NC_037668.1, on the reverse strand, counting down.
TGCATAGATTATATAATTATATACATAGAATATACAAAAGTCCAACATATATTTGAAGTAATAAATGAATTTAGAAAGATCATTAGATACCAGGTTAATATGCAGGCATCAACTGAATTTCTATTTCCTAGAGACAAACAATTGAAAATTAAAATTATAAAAACATTTCCAGTAGCATCAAAGAAAATCAAATGCCTAACAAAAATTTAATGAGAGATGTTATGATAGAAAGAACAATGGCCCCCTAAAGATGTTCATGTCAGAATCCCTGGAACCTGTGAGTTAATGCCTTACATGGCAAAAGGGACTTTGCAGATGTGATAAAGTTACAGACTTCTGGATGGAAAGACTACTCTTATCCAGAAGGTCCCAGTCTAGTCACAAGAGTCCTTAAAATCAGAGAACCTGGTTACTGAAAGAGATATGAGGATAGAAGTAGGGTCAGGAAGATACTACATTGTTGGCTTTTAAGATGGAAGAAGGAGATCATGAACCAAAGCATTCAGGTGGCTGCTAGAAGCCATAAAAGGCACTGAAATAAACTGTTGCCTAGAACTTTCAAAAAGAATGCAACTCAGCTGCTACCTTGAGTTTAGCTTTGTAAGACCAATTTTGGACTCCTGACCTCTAAACCTGTAAAATAACAAATGTTTGTTGTTCTAAGCCACTATGTTTGTGGTAATTTGTTACAGCAGCAATAGGAAACTAATATAGATCTTGGTACCAATACTGTATACTTTTGGTACCAATACTCTGTACTGTATACTTTTGTTGCTGCTGTAACAACTATTTAAAATTATGGAGAGATCTTTGGACTTGGGCAGTGGGTAGAGGATGAAGGAATTTTAAGGGACATTATAGAAAAAGCCTAGAGTACCTTTACCAGGCTGTTAGGAAACTATTCCTAGTTTATTCTGAAACTTCATCATGAAAAGGTATTGAATTTGTGAAATACCTTTTCTGTATCTATTAAAATGATCACATAATTTTTTTCTTTATCTTACTAACATAATCAATAGCATTGATTGATTCTTTTATGTTATGAATTCCTGGAATAAATGCATCTTGATCATAAGAAATCATCCTCTTATGCATTGCTGGATTTGATTTACTGTTATTTTGCATCTGTGTGTTTGAGGAATATTAGCATTATAATTTTTCTTTATTGTAATGTCCTTTTCTAGTTTTGTGTCAGAGTCACACTAGACTGATAATATACATTCATAAGTATTTCTTCATTCTGAATATTAATGTAATGACTGCTAGTGAGGACTCAAAGAAGTGAGCAGGACAGTGGAGAAAACCTATGATGTCTTATAGAATATATAAATTGTCATAAACAGGCTGTTGGTGGAAATATGGATGCTAAAGCATTGCTAATAAGGGTTCAGGAAGAAGTGAACATATTGAGACTGGAGGAAATGACAACCTTGTCATACAGTGGTAGAATGTTAAGCTGAATTATATTCTACAGTTATGTGGAAAACAGAATTTGTTACAAACTTGGATATTTAGCTGAGGATATTCCCAAGCAAAGTGTTGAATATGCAGCCTCATTTCTCTCTGCTTTTCATTATAAAATGTGAGAGGAAAAAGAACTTTTAACCAGAAAGAAATCAGCACTTGATGATTTGGAAAATTCTCGGTCATTCTAGGTTACGGAAGATGCTAAACTTCAAAGAGTCACAGGAAAGCTTGCTGGAGGGCAAATCAGGGGAGTAGCTCGACAACATCTCCCTAGTGGTTTGGGAGGAACAAAACATCTTTGAAGGAAGTCGGCATGTGATTCATGGATTTCCTTAGCTATCTCAGCAGAAGCCAAAAACAGATACGGGGTTATCTAGAAAAGACCTGTGGATGAGCCTCTTGTCTAATGAGTAAGTCTCCATGACATATGCCAGTGACTTACATTGTCCTTGAGAATTTTATACCAGCAAAAACACTGCCAACTTAGGCTGAGGGAAATGAAAGGTTATTGGACTCCTGAAAGTCTACAGGTAGAAAGAAGGCCATAAAACTACTCAGCTGCAAACGTGTGCTAGCCTTCATTGCAAAGGATAACTCAGAGGGCAGAGTTGACAGTACAGAGGGTAAGACCTTAAGCCCAGAGGGCAGACTTGTGATCCAAAGAGGTTTATCTGAAGTACTTAAACCTAGTGTTGTTTTCCCAGCTTGATTTTAAAATTTCTTGGGACTGATGATTCCTTTTTTCCTTCCATTTTTCCTCTTTTTGAACAGGAATGCTTGTAACTGGTATTCATACTTGTGCCACTTAGCATTTTGAAAAAAAAAAAAAACATATTTTCTAGTGTCACAGGCCCACAAATGGAGAAAATTTTGCCTTAGGATGGATCATATCCAGAGTCTCACCCATATCTGACTTAAATAATTTAGATGAGATTTGGGACTTTAAGTTGATGCTGTAATGGGCTGCATTAACACAAATCAGGGATTTTGTGTTAAAGGAAACATATTTTGCACGTGGAACAAATGTAAACATGTAAGGATCAAGAGGTGGAGTATGGTAGGTCATGTGGGGAGTTACTGAAGCCCCTGTCTAACCACCAGCAAGGAACTGAGATCTGGCAACAGCCATGTGAGTGGTCTTCATGATGACTTCTTCAGAGGACTGCAGCTCCAGGTGACAACTTGACTGAACCCACATGAGTGACCCTAAGCCAGAACCACTTAGCTAAGATTTATGACCCTCAGAGAACTATGTGAGATAATTAATATTTGTTGTTTAAAGTTGCTAAGTTTGGGGGCAATTTGCTATGAGCCAACAGATAACTAATATAATTTAGTAATTTCATTTATAAATGAATGCAAGTACAATCCAAATGTCCATCCATTGATGCATGATAAGTAAAATATTCTTATAATAGGACATTATTTAATTATAAAAAGGAATGAGATAGTGATACAAGATGCATGATAGGTTAACTTTGAAAGTATTAGGCTGTTCTCTAGCTTATAAGTGGGAACTGAACAATGGGAACACATGGACACATAGAGGGAAACAGTGTACACTAGGGCATACTGGAGGGTGGAGGGTAGGAGGAAGGAGAGGATCAGGAAAAAGAACTCATGGGTACTAGGCTTAATGCCTGTGTGATGAAATAATCTAAACAACAAACCCCCATGACACACGTTCACCTATGTAACAAACCTGCACATTCTGCACATGTGGGATGTAAAAGTTAAAAAAAAAAAAAGAAAAGAAAAGAGAACCTTATGCCGAATGAAATAAGACAGGTGTGAAAGACTATGTTTTTGATTCAGTTCAATTTATATAAACTGTCCAGAATAGGCATATGCACAGAGACAGAAAGTAGAATCACGGTTGCCAGGGACTAGAGGAGGAAAAATGCAGGGTGACTGCTAATAGGCGCAAGACTACTTTTTGGGGTAATGAAAGTGTCCTGAAATTAGATAATGGTGATAGTTGCACAACTTTGTGAATATACTAAAACCTGCTAAATTGTATACTTTTTAAAAGGGTGGGTTTTATGGTTATGTGAATCTTATTTCGACTTTGAAAAGGAAGGCGAAAAAAGGAAGATAAGAAAAGTCTTCTGACATACGTATGCAAAAGTTAGAATTGAGTTAAAATTAAGAATTGTGTTTGATTGTCTTTTATTTAAGAGACGCAGAAATTGTAGCGATGTGGGATGGCAGGGATGGGAGGGAAAGAAAAGCAACGTTAAAAAAATGGCTGAAGACTGTATTTCCTTCATGGTATTTAATCAATAGAGGCAAAAGACAAGTTAATTGAAAATACTTTCTGTGGCTGGCTCATGCCTCTAATCCCAGCACTTTGGGAGGCTGAGGTGGGCAGATCACTCGAGGTCAGGAGTTTGAGACCAGCCTGGCCAACATGGTGAAACCCTGTCTTTACTCAAAATACAAAAATTAGCTGGGTGTGGCGGTGTGCGCTTGTAATGCCAGCTACTCAGGAGGCTGAGGTGTGAGAATCGCTTGAACCCAGGAGGTGGAGATTGCAGTGAACCAAGATGGTGCCATTGCACACTACCCTGGGCAACAGAGTGAGACTCAGTCAAAAGGAAAGGGAAGGGAACACGAGGGGAGGGGAGGAGTGGGGAGGGGAGGGGAGGGGACGGGAGGGGAGGGGAGAGGAGAGAAGAAGAGGGAAAGGAAAAGGAGAAAAGAGAAGACTTTTTTTGTGTGTATGTGGACTTTACACAACAACCTTCAGGTCTAACACTTTCTGAGACGGAAGCACAAAAGCCATGCTTTTATAAATATTGCAGAAGTATAAGACATGGTCTCTGAAATCAGGGCATTTAAAATTTATTTGGGGAGATCAAATAAGAAACAGGTAACACAATGTGATACAGAACTGAGTGCTAAGTTTCAAATACAAACTAAATCTGTAGGACCTTAGAGAGAAAGATCCAAGAGGGCAATTTGAGTCATTTCATCTTGAGTTGTTATTTGAATAAGTTTTATCTTTTATAAGAATCCAAGGGACAGAGGTCTCAATTGTGCAAAATGGCTGTTCTACCAACCACCTATAATGTTGATTAAGTTTTCAAATATTAAAATAGTACCAAAAGCAGGTTTAATTTTTTAAGTAATACATGTTTATACAGTGTACACAATTTTAGACAGTACATAAGTTCCTCATATGTGGATATAAGCACCTTGAAGCCTCTGGGTTTTGTGTCCCTCAATTTCTACCTGTACCTTACACACAGTAAGTAGCCCATACATCAGTTATCGAGTACTGAAACCCAAGCCTTTCTGGAACTCACCCTCTAACAACCCTTTCCGGGAATTAAGCATTCCAATTCTTTCACTAAATGCATTCCACTGAAATGCCTAAAACAGTGTGTATCTTTAGTGAAGCATTTCACTAAAATGCCTAAAACAGTGTTTGTCTGGTGTGAAAAAGTATGTCCTGTGAATACCCCAGATTATATTTAGCGGCGCTCTTACACACTAGAATGGTCAAGATATAAAGATCCTAGGGAATCCTAGAGAAATAGGTTTTCCTCCGAGAATATACTCCTGGTTGTCCTCTCTGGGTGTTCTCCTCAACTTTCCTCCTAAATATTTATATACACTGCTCATACCTCCACATTTCCTTGACTGGTAAAGAGAGATCACTGTCAGAGCCTCATGCTGTGCAAAGCCAAATCACTGTGGAAATTCTTAAATGAATATAAGTCAAATTTCTCATGATCGATTTTGCTTTTCAGACCTCTTTGAGTTCTCTTATGTTTGTTTATCATACTTGTATTCTGGAATCCAATACTACAATATTGGGACCCAAAGTTGGGGGCTGCCTGTCAAACAAACCTTCTTTTATTTATTTATTTTGTTTGTTTGTTTTTTAATTTTAATTTTAATTTTTGGAGACGAGGTCTTACCATGTTGCCCAGGCTGGTCTCAAACTCTTGAGCTCAAGCCGTCCTCCCGCCTCAGCCTCCCAAAGTGCTGGGACAAACCTTGAGAGTGAGTGTAGCACTGTGGTTCAGAGGAAGGATACTGGTGCAGGACCCCCAACTCTGCTACTTACTACTTAACCTTAATTGTTCTGTGCTTTGCTTCCCTTATCTATGAAATGGGTATGCTACCGGTACACCTATCTCTCAGGCTTAAGTATTAACAGACACAATACATTGCAAGCTATTAGAAGAGGACTTGGACACAGTAAGAGTTAGACAGGTATTAGCTATTATTATGACTATACCTGGAAACTGCATCATCTAATGGAACAGTTTGAAAAATTTCTACTCCATTTATTATGTAGCTCTATATTGCAAGCCTGGGACAGGGGTTAGGGGAATGTTTGCCACTATATTTATATCATATAACTTATGCTTGATTCCTGATTGTGGAGAAGCAACAGAGAAATAAATATTAATCAAGGTACACTATTAATGGGAGGCATTAAGCTGAGTGATGCAACCTATAAATTCCTCATTCGCATTTCTTTATTTTTTTCTCCTCCTTAATTTCTCACCCCATTTCCCCTCTTCTGTTCCTTTTGCATTTCTTTGATTAAAATCTCTTAAATCTACACTAAATTGTTTTTCTATGCTGGAACTGAGAAATGAGGAACCTCTAAAAAGATAATATTAAAAGCACAGTTAGTCTGATGTTATAACCAGGAAATTAAACTTTTAATTTGTTGTTCTATCTTGAAATTATTTTCCTTATTCTTAACTATAAAAAAAGAATGATCAACTTCAAATATAGCTGCATTTTACTGCAGAGGAAATTGCTTTGCCTTTGAAGTTTGCAAATCTGAATTCATTTATATTAAAACATGTCAACCCATCTTAGTTTCTTACAGGCTGCCATCCAAGAAGGACGCATCCTCCATTTGTTCTCTTTTAGGAGAATCCCCTTCAGCACGTACTATCATCCGGGCTTGCCCCTATTTTGGAGTTTTAAAGGGAACATAATGATTGAGGGTGCAAGAGAAGAGTGAGGACATACTGTTGGAAACAAATGGCGCCAATAGACTTGCTCAATGCAGGGTAGCCACAAACCTTCAATTTGAGAAAACACAGACACACACACACACACACACACAAAATGCAGTATCTGTGAAGCACAATAAAAGATGGTATGCCTGTGTGTTAAATTATGGATGAAAACGAACTTTGGGGATTAAAAGACATTATAAAGACATGGCATCACAATTTCAAATGTTATTTCCTAGTTTTAAAATGGTGCTGGGATTTGAATAGTGGCCTGTTATTGTATTTCCAGCTCTTTTTCCACATATGGAACACAGAAGTAATTATATTGAAGCTAGAAAACAAAATAACGGGAAGGCAGTGATAAGTTATAATCGCCATGGTAACCCAGCAGAGTGCATATATAAAAAATCTAGTAGTACCATCCCAGAACCCTGTGTGCATAAAGATAGGGGTTAGCAATCTAGCTGTAAGAAAAAAATAACAGAAAAATCCCAGCTCATTCACTCCATCAGTATTTTTGAGAGCACTCTGGAGTATTAGGCAAGTTTTATGTGAGATGAACAGTTAGAAAAAAAAGAAAAAGAAAAACGTGGTATGCCTTTAGGGGCTTTCCCTGTAATTCACTTAATGGCAAATTTATGACAATTTTTGCCTATCAATTAATTATCCCAACTATTCTGTAAGCCCAAAACTATTCTGAGAACTAGTAGAAAAGATGCAAGACATGGACACTACCCTTTATTAGAAAATTAAAATATAGTACGAGGACACTGTAACCATTAAGTCCTAAAGGTGTTCTGTTCCTTCTATTCTTGTTTTCAATGTGTTCAAATTCAACTTCCTCAAGGGAGAAGAAAGTGTCTAGTTTATTGTTTTATTTCCAATATCAAATTCTGTGCTTGGCATGTGGTAAAGATTCAGGAAGTGCATGTTGAAGGAATGAACACATTTCTTGGAAAAGCTAAGGCTACCTCTGAGCAAACAGCTCGTTCTCCAGGCACTATGCCAGCCTTATGCAGAACTGGAATTTTCTTCTGACTTTTTAAGTAGCTATTCTTAATAATAAGTTGGGAACAACTATTACCCAATATTAGCAAATCTTTGTGATAATCATTGTTTATTATCTGAAAAGTATCATTCACTTAGGAAGAGTTATTGAAGTCTGGAAATCATAGAAATCAGAAGAAATAGGATTACAGCTCTAATTTAATCTCATAGCTGTCCTCGTGTGATAGCTTAATACTATGTTAATCATTTTTGCTTTGGTCACATACTGCCAGGTTCAAGAAAATACACACCATGTCTCTGCACATGAGTAAATCTATACAAAGATTTTTGCTTCTAGGGCCTGTACTGAAATCATATTGATTTTTAAATGTATAAGGTTGCTTTTAATGCAGTTAGCACACTATTCGTTCTATGAATTTAATGGAGCACTGTTAATGAAGCACGCAAGACCTAAAGTAAGTCCCTAGCCATGTAAATACTTAGAAAGGTGCTTTTTCCCCCTCTTTGCAAATATGGAGCATATCCCAGAAAGCAAGCACAGTTTTGTAGGAATTGCAAACCCACATGACTGCCTGATATGCTGGAGCTCCTTCCACCAGGGCAGGGCCTGGGGACTCAGCGAAAACTGAAAGAGTTGAAGCTGGGCCTGGAGTGCTGTATCATGCCTGTAATTCCAGCATTTTGGGAGGCTGAAGTGGGTGGATCGCCTGAGGTCAGGAGTTTGAGACCAGCCTGGCCAACATAGTGAAATCCCATCTGTACTAAAAATACAAAAAATTAGCTAGGGGTGGTGGTGCGTGCCTGTAATCCCAGCTACTCGGGAGGCTGAGGCAGGAGAATTGCTGGAACCTGGGAGGCGGAGGTTGCAGTGAGCTGAGATAGCACCATTGCACTCCAGCCTGGGCAACAAGAGTGAAACTCTGTCTCAAAAACAAAACAAAACAAAAAAATGGAACTGACCATTGGCTCCCAGGGACTAAAACACTCAGGATTTCACAAAGTAAGTTTCACTTCTCAACACATTTTGCATTGTCTGATTGGCAAGCAAACTCACTCTGAAGAGTAAAAGACAAAGATGCAGCCAGGGGAGATTGATAGCAGATCACATAGTCTAGGGTGGACATGAATCTTCTGGTCAAAGGTCTTACTTTACATTCCCACAGGGTCAATTCCTTCCATGCTGCTTTCTGTAAAATGTGTGCATATACTTCTCTCACTTGCAGCAATGCCTGATTCAACACACTGAAATCAAACACATTCATATGTAATATTCACACCAACTGGAATAAAGATTACATGTAGCCTCATACTACTTCAAGTCAGTTTTTGCTGCCAAATGAGTTCATGTGAGGTGAGATTTTGCTGTCCAATGAATCTCAAAAAAAAAAAAAATCGGTCTTCATATTATTTTGGAATCTGGATTTGCAAGCGAGGGATTATAAAGCACTCAACCACTCCCCGCCATGCCTTGTTACCCAGCCCTACCTCTGCCTTATGCCTGCTATAACTAAGAAGTTTACCAGAATAATGAAGGAGTCACATTCCCGTTTCATGGCGGCTATATCCAGGAAGTGCTCACATGGGATTCAGTTCTCCAGGGTCAGTAGCTTGGTGAAGGGCACCCTTTTCCCCTCATACAAAAAAGCAGGATGATTTTCTTGAGCATTCAAGTGTATTCTACAACTGAGGGTCTGTGATGAGATGGTGGTTACTCAGCGAAGGAACAGGAAAGAGCTTCCAGACAGAGGCTCCAGCATGTGCCAGGGCTGAAGGGCCCAAATAGAGGGTAGTTGTGAGGAATTGCAAGTGATGACACTAAGGACAGACATAGGGACAAGACTGGAGCAAAGAGTGGAAGTAGTGACGGGACTCGAGTTAGGTATGGACATAGACAATCTAGAGAAGATGGCCTTGGATATCGTATGTCTCTTTATTCTGAAGGGTGTCAGGGAGGCATGGACAGAATTGAAGCAGGAGAGGGACATGCTGAGATTTGTGCTCTTTTGAATATCCTGTGTTACATCATACAGGATTTGCCATCAGATGCATCACAGGGAGGGACTCTATTATTGTTGCCTTTATTTGAATTGTAACAAGGAAAGGCCATGAGGGTGTAGGTATAAAAAACACTAGTGGTTATTTCCCAGGGTTAGTCTTCTCTTTCTTCTTTAGTAATAGAATCTATGGACAGAGGGAATAATGACTATATTTCTTAATAATGCATGGGTCTAGGTATTGTGGTGAAGAAAGATATAAAAATCAGATTTTAAATTAAGATTTGTATTATTTCCTGAATATATAAAAATTCTGGGCTTTTTTTTATGCAGAAGTTTAATTTAAGAACCATTCTAGGAATTGCTCCTGATGACCAAGGGATGGAGGTCCCTGTGTTCAATAGCAGAAAGCAAAAAAGGCTTGGTTCTACTTACCAGGGAAGGAAAAGGTGGAGGTTGTAGTCACAAGTCTGGAAGCTGCAAAAAGATTTTTGGGAAAAGGTGTTGACAACTTACACACACTGGCCAGGGGTTGTCCAGTAAACTATTAGAGGTTTATCACATCGTTGAACCTTTTCTAACTACTGACATATGTCACTGTTCTATTATGGAGGGTCATGGGGCTAAACTCTGGCCAAGGGGTTGTAAGTAGCCGTGGTGTCTTCAGGGAAGGGACTTGTATTTCTCTTTCTTTCCTCCTTGCTGGGAGGCAGATGGTGAACAGCAAGAAAGAGGAAGCCTGGGCTCTCAGCCCTGTGGAGATGCAACACCATTCCCAGAATAGCTATTTCTGGACTTCTGTTATATAAGAGAATAGTACATTTTATCATGGTTAAGCCAGTATTTTGTACTATCACATACAGTCAAATCTAATTCTAATCAATGTGAGGTTACTGATAATTTGAGGTTTTAGTGGTAAATATATCATCTCCTTTGTTGCAAACACTATTAGTTTGGAAATTTTGTCTTCTTTTTTTTTTTTTAACAGTGCTTTGAGTTGCTATTGTATTGTTCGGAAATTTTCAAAAAAGGCTTTAAAAGTTTTTTTTTAATTAATATGTAATAATTGTACATATTTATGGGGCACAGTGTGATATTTCAATACTTGTATGCAATGTGTAATGATCAAATCAGGGTAATTAGCTTATCTTCCACCTCAAACATTTGTCATTTCTTTGTGTTGAGAACATTTAAAATCTTCTCTTCTAGATATTTAAAAATATACCATAAATTATTCTTAACTATCGTCACCCTACAGTGCTATATAGAACACTACTAGAAATTATTTTCCTCATATCTAGCTGTAATTCTGTATACATTAACCAATGTCTTCCTATCCTCACCTGCCTACAACCCTTTGCAGCCTCTGGTAACCACTATTCTATTCTTTACTTCTATGAGATCAACTTAGATCAACTTTTTTAGTTTTCACATGTGAGCAAGAATATGCAGTATTTATCTTTTTTTGCCTGGCTTATTTCATTTAACATAATGTTCATCAGGCTCATTCATGTCGCTGCAAACAATGGGATTTCATTTTTTGTGGCTGAATAGTATTCCATTGTGCATATATATCACATTTTCTTTATTCATTTATCTTGATGGACAGTTAGATTGATTTCATATCTTGACTATTGTGAAGAGTGCTGCAATAAACATGGGAAAGCAGATGTCACTTTGACATACTGGTTTCCTTTCTTTTGAATATATACGCAGTAGTAGGATTGCTGGATTACATAGTAGTTCTATTTTCAGGTTTTGTGGAACCACCATACCATTTTTCATAATCATACAAATTTACATTCAGACCAAAAGTGTATAAAAGAGTTCCCTTTTCTCCACATCACTGGCCACATTTATTTTTTGTCTTTTAGATAATAGCCATTCTAACCAGATTGAGAAGATATCTCAATGTGGCTTTGATTTGCATTTCTGAGATGATTAATAATGTTGAGCATTTTTCATATACCCGTTGTTCATATGTATATGTTCTTTTGAGAAACGTCTATTCAGATCATTTTCCTCTTTCTAAATTAGATTATTTAGGGTGTTTTTCTTTGTTTTGTTGTTGTTGTTGTTGTTTGCTTGTTTTTTTGCTTATGAGTTGTTTGAGTTCCTTGTATATTCTGCATATTAATTCATTGTTAGATGAATAGTTTGGAAATTTTTCGCTCATTCCTCAGGTTGTTTCTTCACTCTGTTGATTGTTTCCTTTGCTGTACAGGAGCTGTTTAATTTGATATAATCCTATTTGTCTGTTTTAACCTTTGTTTCTTTTGCCTTTGGGGCTTTGTCCATAAAATCTTTGCCTAGACCAATTCCTGAAGCATTTTCCCTATGTTTTCTTCTAGTACTTCTTATGTTTAATCCATTTTACATTTTTTAAAAAATATGGTGCTAGATCAGGGTCTAATTTAATCTTCTGCATATGGATATCTAATTTTCCCAGCAGCGTTATTGAAAGACTGCAGTGTGATGCCTGCCACGTTGTTCTTTTTGCCCAAAATTGCGTAGGCTATTTGAGGTCTTTTGTGGTTTTACACAAATTTTCGCATTGTTTTTCTGTTTCTGTGAAGAATGCTATTGGATTTCGATAGAAATTACATTGAATCTGTAGATTACTTTAGATAGTATGATCATTTTAATGATATTAATTCCTCCAATCCATGAACATGGGATGTCTTTCCATTTGTGTGTGTGTCCTCTTCAAATTATTTTATCAGTATTACATATATATTATACAGATTTTTTTTATCTCCATTGTTAAATTTATTCTTAAGGTTTTTTTGTAGCTGTTGTAAATGGGATTTTTTTAAAATTTCTTTTTCAGCTCATTTGTTATTGGTATATAGAAACACTACTGATTTTTGTGTGTTGATTAGGTATCCTGCAACTCTACTGAATTTATTTATAAATTCTAAGAGTTTTTAAATGGAGGCTTTAGGTTTTTCTATATATAAGATCATATTATCTACAAACAGAGAAAATTTTACTTTCTCCTACTGAGTTTGGATGCCCTTTCTTTGTTACTCTTGCCTAATTGCTCTTGCTAGGACGTCCAGTACTATGTTGAAAAGGAGTGCTGAAAGTGAACATCCTTGTCTTCTTCTAGCTCCTAGCAAACGCTTTCAACTTTTGCCCATTCATTATAATGTTGACTGTGGGTTTGTCATGTGTGGCCTTTATTGTGTTGAGGTAGATTCCTTCTATACCTAATTTGTTAAGATATTTTATCATAAAGAAATAGTTATCAAATACATTTTCTGCATCTATTAAAATGATTATATGGTTTGTGTCCTTCATCCTATTGATCTGATATGTTTTTTGTTTGCAAAGTTTGAACCATCCTTCTATTCTTGAAATAATACTATTTGATCATAGTATAAAATTTTTTGATGTGTTTTAAGATTTGTTTGGCTAGTATTTTTGTTGAGGATTTTTGCATTTCTATTTACCAGGAATATTGGACTTCAGTTTTCCTTTTGTTGTTGTGTTCTTGTCTAATTTTGGTATCAGGGTTATGCTGGCTTTGTAGAATGAGTTTGAAGAATTTTCTCTCATTCAAATTTTTGGAATAGTTTAGAAGAATTTTTTTTTTTTTTTTTTTTTTTTTTTTTTTTTTTTTTGAGACAGAGTCTGGCTCTGTCACCCAGGCTGGAGTGCAGTGGCCGGATCTCAGCTCACTGCAAGCTCCGCCTCCCGGGTTCCCGCCATTCTCCTGCCTCAGCCTCCCGAGTAGCTGGGACTACAGGCGCCCGTCACCTCGCCCGGCTAGTTTTTTGTATTTTTAGTAGAGACGGGGTTTCACCGTGTTAGCCAGGATGGTCTCGATCTCCTGACCTCGTGATCCGCCCGTCTCGGCCTCCCAAAGTGCTGGGATTACAGGCTTGAGCCACCGCGCCCGGCCAGTTTAGAAGAATTTATGTTAGTTTTTCTTTAAATGTTTGGTAGAATTCAGCAGTGAAGCCATGTGGTTCTGGGCTTCACTTTATTGGGAAACTTTCTATTACTGATTCAATCTTGTTACTCATTGTTGGCCTACTTAGGTTTTCTATTTATTTTTGGTTTAATATTGATAGGTTATATGTGTCCAGGAATGCATCCATTTCCTCTAAGTTTTTGAAATTGTTAATATATAGCTCTTCATAACCATATCTAATGATTTTTAAAAATATTTCTGTGGTACTAGTTGTAATGTCTCCTTTTGATTTCTGATTTTATTTCAGCCTTCTAATTTTTTTGTTTAGTTAATAGTTTTTGGATATTGCTTATCTTTTCAAGAAAGCAACTTTTTCTTTTGTTGATCTTTTGTATTTTTCATTGATACTTTGTTTACTTTTGCTCTGATCTTTATTATTTCATTCCTTCTACTAATTTTGGATTTGACTTGTTCTTGGTTTTTTGGTTTCCTGAGGTGCATCATTACATCATTAACTTAAAATCTTTCTATCTACTTCTTTGATGCAGATGTTTATTGCTATAAACTATTCTCTTAAGTACTGCTTTTGTTGTACCCCATAGGTTTCGGTATGTTTGTTTCTGTTTTCTCTTGTTTAAAAGAATGTTAATGTCTTTCTTACTTTTTAAATTGGCCGATTGGTCATTCAGAAGCATGTGGTTTAATTTCCATATGTGTATATGGTTTTGAAAGGTCCCCATGTGACTGGTTGTTTTTTGGTTTTATTCTTCTGTGGTCAGAAAAGACATTTCATAAAACTGAGACTTGTTTTGTAGCCTAACACATAGTCTATGCTGGCAAATGTTCCATGTGCTGATGAGAAGAATATGTAGCTGTTGCATGTAGCTGTTGCATGAAATGTTCTGTAAATGTCTTGTTAGGTCCATTTGGCCTTGAGTGCAATTTAAATCCAATGTTTCTGTGTTGATTTTTCTGTCTGGATGAACTGTCCATTGCTAAACATGGGGTGTAGAAGTTCCCAACTGTTACTGTATTGAGATTGATCTTCCCTTTAGATCTAAAAATATTTACTTTATATATTTGGGTGCCACAGTGTTGGATGCATATAAACACGTAGATACAATTATGATGTCCTCTTGCTAAATGTATACCTTTATCTTTATGTAATGATCTTCTTTGTGTCTTCATACAGATTTTGATTTACACTCTATTTTATCTGAGATAAGTGTAGTTACTCCTGCTTGTTTTGGTTTCTGTTTGTGTGGAATATATTTTTCTAATTCTTCATTTTCAGTCTATATGTTTTAACAGGCAAAGTCCAGTTTCTTGTAGACAGCATACAGTTGGGTCTTGTTTTTGTTTAATCAGCTAGTCTATATTTTTTAATTGGATAGCTCAATCTGTTTACATTCAAGTTTATTTCTGTTGGTGAGAAATTACTCCTACCATTTTATTAATTGTTTTATGGTTATTATGGTTATTTTGCACATTTTTATTTCTTCCTTTGCAGGAATTTCATAGGTTTCTTTCCTTAGAGTCTGTTAATTTTTATATTCCTTTGGAGGTATCTTTTTTACTTGCTTTTTCATGCTTCTTGTGTACCTACATTGATATCTGCCCATTTGGTGAAATAGTCACCTCTTTCAATTTTATGAAGTAGCTTTAGTAGGGAAAAACTTGTTCTTATAGGTGTTTCCTATAGTGTCAGTTGGGTAAGGTGCTTTGATTTTGATTCTGGGTATTTGTAGAAGCAGTGGTGTGGATACACTGGGGGTTAAGGCCCCAAGGCAGGTCAGTTTTCAAGCCCTGGTAGAGGGGTGTGTGCCAGGTGCAATGGCTCTGCTTATTGTGAGGGCTGGGTTGCCAGTGGCAGCTGGCACCAGGTATGCCACCTCCTGGTCCCTGGGGAGCATATGTGGTGTGTAGCAGCCACACTGGCTAAAGAAACAGAGTCACCGATGGCCTGAAACATCAGGCACTGGAGAGCACACACATAGGCTTCACTGGTCTTGGAGGTGGCCTCCCTGCTGTACTGGACTGCCTATTCCTTGGGGTATGTAGTACTGCATGGACTTGCATGCTGGTGCCATGGCTGTACCTCTGAATCTATCTGGGATTTTAGCATTGCAGCCTTTTGTGAGGGCACAGTAGTACAATGGCAGAGCCTCAAGGATGTGAGGATGCAGAGACTATTGGGCTCCAGGGCAAGACACACTCCAGCAGTAGTTCTGTTCTTAAAATGTTGTGATGCCATAGCAGTTTGAGTCCTGGTAAGGTGTGTGTTGGGGGGAACTAAACATGAGTTCTTTCTCTGGAGTAATACACCTGCATGGATCCAGAGAGATCCCTATACAGAGCTCAGGGCCTGCACAGACTGTAAAGCCCTTCCATAGCTAGAATTGCAGTCATCCACATTGGTGATGGGGACTGATGGAGCTTTCACACTTACCTTTTCCCTCCAGTGGGGAGTCTCTCTTGATTCTAAGCCAACCTCAAATAGGTGCTTTACTTCCCTCTTTGTGCTGCTATCCCAAATTTCTGTGTTTCAGAGGGTTTTTGTCTCTCCCTTGCTGAAGTTCAGTGGTCTCCCTTAGACATTCTACTTAAAGTGCAGTTATTTAAAAAAAAAAAAATTGTTTTCTGTTCTTGTGATAGTTTGCTAAGAATGATGGATTCCAGCTGCATCCATGACCTACAACTTACAGTATAATAATAATAAATAAATTAAAAAAAAAAATTGTAAAGATGTGGTCTCGCCATAATGCCCAGGCTGGTCTTGAACTCCCAGACTCAAGTAATTATCCTGCCTCAGCCTCCCATAGTGCTGGGATTACAGGTGTGAGCCACTGTGCCTGGCCAGAAATAAAATTATTTCTTTGTTGTGCTTGTTCTTCTTTGCATCTCTAGTTTGCCATCATCTCTAAGATCAAGTTAGGCTTTTTAGTTGCACAAATGTAAGACAAGTATACACTCCCCATTGGAAGGGAAACCCATGTTGCCACCTCTTTGTGTTGCAGTAAGATTAAATGAGATAACAGTACCTTGAACACAATATAAACTCAATAATTTTTCTTCCTTTTTGTATTTTTGATATTTAAATGGAAATTTAGGTGATTCAGTAAGATAAGTGATCATTACTGATTTGCCATTTGTGGAAATCCAAATTTTCATTGAGTCTGGTTAAAGATAATTACATCTGTACCTGAATGAATTTTTAAACGGTGTTATTCATCTTGATGAGTCTTGTATTTGTGTGACATAAAAAGACAAAGAAACTGCTGAAAAAAAAAGACATCCATTGAACAAACTTGAACAATTTTTAAAAATACTCTGTTCCTTGGCATTAGGGAAATTCAATAAATAATTTTAAGAAAGTTAAGAACATGAAGAAAATAAACCTCCGCATATATGATCAAATGATTTTCAACAAGGGTACCAGAATACTCATTGGAGATAAGGACGGTCTTTTCAACAAATAGTGCTGGGAAAACTGGATATCCACATGCATAAGAATGAAGTTGGACCCTTACCCTACAACATAAAAAAAGAAACAACCTCAAAATGGATTTAAAAGCTCAAGTAAGACATACTCCTATAAAACTCAGGAAAAAACATAGGGAAAATCTTCATAACATTGTATTTGGCAATGATTTACTGGAAATGATACCAAAAGCACAGGCGGCAAAGGCAAAAATGAACACATGGGACTGTATGAAACTTAAAAACTGTGCATCAAAGAACACAATCAACAGAGTGAATAGGCAGTCTATGAATTGTAAGAAAATATTTACAAATAATATGTTTGATAAGTAGTTAACATCCAAAAACATATAAAGAACTGTCACAACTTGAGACCAAAAATTAGACTGGGAATGGTGGCTCATGCCCATTATCCAGCACTTTGGAAGGCCTGGGTGAGAGAATTGCTTGTGTTCAGGGATTTGAGGAAAACCTGACCTGCACTGACTCACATTCAGTGAGATCCCATTTCTAGAAAAAAAATGTTTTAAATAGCCAAGTGTATTAGCCCATTTTCACACTGCTATGAAGACATACCTGTGACTACTTTATAAAGAAAAGAGGTTTAATTGACTCACAGTTTTTCATGGCTAAGGAGGCCTCAGGAAACTTACAATTATGGTGGAAGGCAAAACAGGCACATATTACATGGTGGCAGGTGAGAGAAGTGAGAGCCAAGCAAAGGGGTAAGCCCCTTGTGAAACCATCAGATCTCGTGAGAACCCACTCATTATCACTAGAACAGTATGGGGGAAACTGCCCCCATGGTTCAACTATCTCGAGCTGGTCCTGCCCTTGATACATGGAATTATTAAAACTCAAGGTGAGATTTGGGTGGGGTAACAAAGCCAAACCATACCACTAGTTGTGGTGGCATGCACCTCTAGTCTCACCTACTCGGGAGGCTGAAGTGGGAGGATCACCTGAACCTGGGAGGTTGAAGCTGCAGTGAGCCATGATCATGCCACTGCACTGCATCCTGAGTGGCAGAATGAGATCCTGTTTGTTTTTTTATATGTTTTTAATAAAGAACAACAACAACAAAAAACCCCAAATAGCACCATTAAAATGAGCAAAGGATTTAAATAGACATTTCTCCAAAGATGTTACACAAATTTCCCACAAGCATATAAAAAATGCTCAGCATCACTAATCATTAAAGAAATGTGAATTAAAACCACAATGAGTTATCAGTTCGTATCCATTGTGACGGCTGCTATCAAAAGCCAAACAAAACAAAAAAACCCACAACTGTTGGCAAGTATATGGAGAAACTGGAACCCTTGCCCCATTGCTAGTGGGAATATAAAATGGCACAACCACTATGGAAAACATATACCTTCAAGAAATTAAAGGTACAATTATCATGTAATCCAGCAATCCTATTTCTGGGTATATAGCCAAAAGAATTAATAGCAAAATCTGGAAGAAATATTTGCACACCCATGTTCATAGCTGTCTTCGTCACAGTATCTGAATGGTGGAAGCAACCCAAGCATCTATCTGCAAATGAATAAATGACAAAATGTGATATATAAATATAATGGAATACTAATCAGCCAGAAAAAAGAAGGAAATTCTGACACATGCTACAATATGGATGAACTTTGAGGATATTATGCTAAGTGAGATAAGTCAATCACCAAAGGACAATACTATATTATTCCAATCATATGAGGTATCTAGAGTGGCCAAATTCATACAAAGAAAAGGTAGAATACTGCTTGCCTGGGGCTGGAGAGTAGGAGAGAGGGAGCAATTGTTTAATGGGCAGAAAGTTTCAGTTTTGCAAGATGAAACAGATCTGGAGATCTGTTGCACAGCAATGGAAATACACTTAACACGACTGAACTGTGCACTTAGAAATGGTTACGATGGCAAATTTTATGATTTTTTTGCCACAATTAAAAATAATAATAACTTTTAAATGGCCTCCAACTCTACCCTCTAAAAAATAACATGAATATTTTTACACATATTTTGCCTTGATATAGAACCATTTGGAGCTAGGATATTTATCCTGAAATTGAATTCACAGGTAAAACAATTGGTCTTAAGTGGTTAGGAATCGGTCCAGTTTTCTGTATTGATGTGCTTCCTGGTGCCTCTGTGAATGTGAATAGTTTCATTTGTATTTCCCATCCCCTTTTCTCTGGTTTAACTGAGCTCAGTGTCTTAGCACAAACAAGTTACTGACTACATCCACAGAAAAATAATTCTTAGTAATAAAATAATTTCACTAAATTTAAAGATTTCATTTATTTGTGAAATTCTCCAAGGTTTGAAGCAGGCTATCATTCTTTAATAAATTCAGTTCTCCTATGTGCCACAGAAATATAGGATGTTCATTTTGACCTCTTGAGCCTGCAAATAAAGGGATTCACTACATAATTCTGACTTCTTAGAAATAATTGGTAGAAATGCGTTGTCCAAATCTTACCACCCTCAAGATCAAATCACCCTTTGTCTCTGCTCTTTCTCCAGTAACTTCAGGTCCTAGTGTTCTCTTTTGTTTCTTTACCCAATAGAACTCATAAATGAATGGTAAAATTGGTTGAATGCTATGGAGATCTTGATTAAAAGATCTTGATTGAAAGATCTTTGAGAGCAGTGACCATACCCTGTATCTCTTCTATGACTCTGGTGCCAGCACGCTGTTTGTCATGTGATCATACTGTTGTTCCTGCATTAACCATGACTAGAGCCCCCTTTAATCTTCAAGTGCTACAGTTTACTCATGAGCTACATTACACGAGAGGGATAATAGCCTGACTCTGTAGAGTGGGAAATGGGATCTGGGGATTGTTCCTTTCCAAAGACATTAGTCAGCTCTCCTAGTTCTCATATCCACCACGTGCCCATGCTTTCAGCTTTACCTGGTGCCTCCATTCATGACCTTTCCAGAGTTCTATGTTTCTAACCAGCTTGCTTCTTGTCGGCTTCCACACACAAATTCTCCACAGGCTGAGGATTCATCTTTGCTTGACTGTCACTCAGTTACCACTTGTCCATCACCTTTCCATCTTCCCAAAGTTGGTAAGTGTGTTGACTTTTTTTTTCCTTGTGCATTTATGCCTTTGGTTTTTAAATTCATTATTTTATTTAAAACTATTAGGCCAGGTATGGTGGCTCACACCTGTAATTCTAGCACTTTGTGGGGCTGAGGCTGATAGATCACTTGAGGTTAGGAGCTTGAGAACAGCCTGGCCAACATGGTGAAACCCCGTCTCTACTAAAAATACAAAAATTAGCTGGGCGTGGTGGCACGCCCCTGTAGTGTCAGCTTCTCAGGAGGCTGAGGGAGGAGAATTGCTTGAATCCGGGAGGAGGAGGTTGCAGTGAGCCGAGATGGCACCACTGCACTCCAGCATGGGCGACAGAGTGAGACTCTGTATCAAAACAAACAAAAAATATTCCATTTCCTGTCATATTCGTATGATTCAAGAATTGATGAGACAAATTTGTGTTTTTAATCTATCATGTTTAGCTGACCACCTCACTGTACCTTTATTGTCAAAGCAAAGTTTAATCCCGAGAATGTTCTATTCAGAGAAAAGTGGCTTGGCTGTCGAATTTGAAAATGAGGAGGGGCAAGAGATAAGATTTCAAGGGGATTCTTTTGCACTGACAAGGATTTCACACTAAATTCAGAAAGCAATGCAGAACTTCTGGAGAAATTTAATTCGAAATCTAAGACACTTTTATATGGTTTGGTTACTCTCATCTTTAAACTCCCATTGGATTTTTGGTCTCCAGGCCAGCACAATCCAAAGAACTATCTGAAATGATACAAACATTCTCTATCTACACTATCCACTATGGTAGCAACTAGCCTCAACATATGATTATTGAGAACTTGAAATGTGGCTAGTAAAACTGAGAAAATAAATTTCAAATTTTATGCAATTTAATAACAAACTTAAATATACACATGTAATTAGCATCTCTTAAATTGGACACCACAGCTCTCGCTTTTGAGATTTGGTATCATAATTTCCTAATTATTTCATTTGTGTCCACCGTGTAACCCCGAGTCTAAGACTCTAAAGACAGTGATCTGTTCTAATAATAACTTTGACTCACAGTTCAATAGCACATAGCAGGCCAGGCACAGTGGCTCACGCCTATAATTCCAGCACTTTGGGAGGCCAAGGTGGGTAGATCACCTGAAGTCAGGAGTTCGAAACCAGCCTGGCCAATATGGTGATACCCCATCTCTACTAAAAATATATAAATTAGCTGGGCATGGTGGCATGTGCCTGTAATCCCAGCTACTTGGGAGGCTGAAGCACAAAAGTGACTTGAACCTGGGAGGCAGAGGTTGCAGTGAACCGAGAACATGCCACTGTACTCCAGCCTGGGTGACAGAGGAAGACTCTACCTCAATAAATAAATAAATAATAAAAAGAAATCAATAGCACATAGCACAAAGCTATACATTGGACTTCTCCCTGATTATGATGCCCAGGGAAGAATTCTGAACTGAGAGTCAGGAGTTCTAGTTTGGTCCTGGCACTAACAAGATAGGTGACCTTGGGAAAATGTATTAATTTCTTGAGTCACAATCATGCCAAAAAAATGATTAACAGCTGGGTCCCAAATTGTTTGTTACCAATAGTAGTTGCAATGTTTTTGCTTTTATCAATAAATGAGAGGAGCTGTACAACCCTCTGAGTTTTGCATTTCCAGTGCAATTGAAGGGAAAACTAGAATGCTTGGAATTCCCTTGGGAGAACATGCTAGAAAAAGTTTGGGGCCGGGTGCAGTGGCTCACACCTGTAATCTCGGCACTTTGGGAGGCCGAGGCAGGCAGATCATTTGAGGTTAGGAGTTTGAGACCAGCCTGGCCAATGTGGTGAAACCCGGTCTCTAAGAAAAATACAAAAATTAGCTGGGCATGGTGGAGCGCACCTGTAGTTCCAGCTACTTGGGAGGCTGAGGCAGGAGGATCGCTTGAACCCAGGAGGTGGAGGTTACAGTGAGCCAAGTTTGCACCATTGCACTCCAGCAGAAAAAAAGAAAATGTTTGGATCTAGTATTAGGAAGGTTAAACAAGGAATCTGCACCTTGTACTGTCCCCTTCAGGGAGTCTTAGCACCTGTGTGCCTCAGTCTTCTTCTGAAGAATTTCTGACAAATTGGCCAGTATTCTGTATACCAAAGAGCCTCAGTACTTTGAAAGTGTGGATTTGCCTGAGCTGGCATCCTTCGATGGGCAAAGGATGAGCATCCATGCAGTGTGCTAACTTCCTGAACCCATCAGACTTTTGGGGGTGGTGGAGGAGTTTGAATTTGATTTGTAGAAAGATCATAACCACTAATAGTATGGACAGATGCTGAAAGATATCTAGAAAGACAGTGGAAGCCTGAGAGCAGTTGAAACTATAACTAAGTAAACAACCAGCAGAGAAAGAGAAGGACAGCAGAGAAAAATGATTAGACACAGTAGAGTGACTGAGTCACCATAATAATAAGTAATGGGGTAGTGAGTAGAGACCAGCGGTGATTAAAGAGACTTCAGGATGACCTGATCACTAATTACCTCCTGATGACCTAATTATATCCAGTGTCTCTGAAGCCCAGCTTTGCCACTCTATTTCTCACTTCCCATGTCCTTACCTTGAGGTGACTCACAGACTCCAACTTTGAAGTAACTTAAGTACCCTAAGTTCCCTTGCATGCTAAGAAAAACCTAAATGCGGAAATAAATGCTGACTTAATCAGTCTCTCTGGGCTCACTCACCTCAGTGCAACACTTTGGGGTTGAGCCAGATGACCTTCAAAGCTCTTTTCAGCTGTAATTTTTATTTCAACACAAGATTATACTGGGGCAAAGTAGACGGTTTGCACAGCAGTGCTCTAAGAATATGAAAGAAAAAGAGGTCACACAGTCTGGAGCTGTCAAAAAGGCTTTGTGGAGGGGTCACTAGCATAAGAATGCTGCCTAGACCTCTAACTGATTGTAAATTTGACAGAAGCTCAGGTGAAGCGCACCACAGTGTGAGCTAGTTCAATCCTTTTGTGTGCCTGTCTCTGCATACTAACTCTATTTTAAAATGTGGGCTTTTTCTCAATTATAAATGTCTATTTATTGGAGAGGGAAATAAGAGAACAAAAGTAAAATCATAATTACCTCCATTACCTAAAGATGGTGATTATTAATAAATTCAACTATTTATCTCCTTTTCATGCTGTTTTCTTCTCTCTCTCTCTCTGTCTCTCTGTCTCTCTCTCTCTCTCTCTCTCTCTGTTTAAAGTGATAGACAGAGTGTTGTTCTGTCACCCAGGCTAGAGTGCAGTGGTGTGATCACCCATCACTCACTGCAGCCTTAACCTCCTGGGTTCAAGTTGTCCTCCCACCTCAGCCTCCCAAGTTGCTGGGACTACAGGCATATGCCATCATGCCTGGCTAATTTTTTCATTTTTTGTAGGCACAGGATCTCACTATGTTGCCCAGGCTGGTCTTGAACTCCTGGGCTCAAGCAATCCTCTCTCTTTGACCTCCCAAAAGTGCTGGGATTACAGGTGTGAGCCACTGTTCCCAGACTTCATGCCCTTTTCACCCAACATGCATTGTAAATATTTTTTGGTCATTAAGCTTTTTATGAAAATTAGACTTTAATAGCACACAGAATTATGTCATATGGATATACCAGAATTTAACTAAAGTTTCTCTCATTTTTCAATATTTTAAAGAATGCCTTGAAGAATATACTTATACATGAATCTTCATGTACATTTTTGGTACTTTTCTTGGATAAGCCACTGAACACAGATGTCTTCCTCTGTTCAGGCTCCTATCCCAGCATACCACACATTGGATGGCTTATCAAAAACAGAAATGTCTTTCTCATAGTTCTGGAGGCTGGAAAGTCCAGGGTCAACGTGTTGATAGATTTGGTGCCTGGTGAGGGCCTGCACCCTGGTTCAGAGATGGCATCTTCTCACTGTGTCTTCACATGGTGGAAGGGGCCAGGGAGCCCTCCAGGGCTTCTTCTGTAGTGGCACTAATCCTATTCATGGGGCCTCCACCCTCCTGATTTAATCACCTCCCAAACCCTCCCCCCAATCCTACTACCATTACCTTGGGAGTTAGGATTTCAACACAAAAATTTCGGGGTGAGGACACAAACATTCAGCCCATAATGGCAGAATTTTGAACATTCATAAAATGTTTCTGAGACTCCCTGCTAAAGTGTCCACCAGAACACTGGTGCCAATTTATGCTCCTACCAGAAAAGACTATAAAAGTTTTACACTTGGGTCAGTATTAATTATTATTTTTTTTCTCCAAAACTTTTGTCAGATTGCCATGTGATTATAAAATCTTATTCTGTTGTCCACTTCTTTGATAATTGATGCAATAATCTGCCTTCATATATTTGATGGACATTTAAATTTCTCCTCTTGTGAGTCATCTCTTCAAACCATTTACCTATTTTTCTATCGTGCTTATCTCTTTCTTATTGATTTGTAAGAACTCCCTATATATAAAGGATATTCTCATTTGTCTGTGTAAGAGTAAAACCATTGACATTTCCCTATGGCTAAAAGGGAAAATGACTCCCTATCTCTCTTTTTTTTTTTCAGAACATTTTCTTAGAAAAAAATGTTAGTATTTATAAATCCTATCCCCGTCCCTTTAATATACATGTAAATCTTTTTAAAGGCTAAACAAATTTCTTATGGGCTTTATAACCCATAAATATTTTTCTTAAGGGCCTGAGAAGCATTTCTTGGAAATATAAACATTAAGGAAGATAGTGCCCCCATTTTCTGGTTCCCGTGGGAGCTTGTTATAAGCTTTGACTGATACTTGTCATAGAGATAAGAGAAATTTTATTTTCTTTCAAATAAAGGCAATTAACCAGCACAGATGTCTACTCCAATTACCAGGTGAATATTAAGCAAATGGCTGTTGTCAAGTTATGTTACATAAGGACAGTTTATCATTATTCCTGGGAACATGTATGTGATAGATTGCATCTACTTGGCTATATTAAAAAGGCAGATTACTTTCTGGTTTGTAATCTCATTAGCGCCCAGGAATTCACAATGAGCCTGACCATAGTAGGAGATCCTGTCTCCACAAAAATTTTTTAGAAACTTAACCAGGTGGGGTGGTGTGTACCTGTAGTCCCAGCTACTGAGGAGGCTGAGGCAGGAAGATTGCTTAAGCCTTGGTGATCAAGGCTGCAGTGAGCCGTGACCATGCCACTGCACTCCAGCCTAGGTTACAGAGCAAGACTCTGTCTCAAAAAAAAAAAAAAAAAAAAAAGCCCAGAAAACATGTTAAGCACTTAGAACAATGCCTGATACCAGTAGGCACTCAAAATTATTAATTAATACTATCATAAAATCTCATTATTGCTAGTAAATTTAATATGGGAATTTTTTTTTTTTTTTTTTTTTTTTTTTGAGTTGGAGTCTCACACTGTCGCCTGGGCTGGAGTCTGGTGGCATGATCTTGGCTCACTGCAACCTCCGCCTGCTGGGTTCAAGCAATTCTCCTGCCTCAGCCTCCGGAGTAGCTGGGATTACAGGCATCTGCCACCACACCCAGCTAATTGTTTTGTATTTTTAGTAGAGATGGCGTTTCACCATGTTGGCCAGGCTGGTCTCGAACTCCTGATCTCGTGATTTGCCCACCTTGGCCTCCCAAAGTGCTGGAATTATAGGCGTGAGCCACCGCACCCAGCTGGGAATTTTTTTTTTCTTCTGGAATAGCTGTTCTTAAACCAATGTCAGCATTATAATTGTTGGCATGTTAGAACAAAGAAATGGTGCTTATTTTGTGAACCTGTGAGCCTCAGTTTCTTCATCTGTTAATTCCTCACAGACTTATGTGAATGTGAATATTGAGGTACATGGCATATTAGTTTGCTGCGGTTGCTTTAATGATGTACCACAAGCTAGGCTGTTGATGGCTGTTGTGAGACTTCAGCTCTTGTCCTCTTAGTTTCAAGGAATGTAAACAGAGACACACGGCAAAAGAAGTACAGCATAAAGTAGTTAATTGAAAAGGAAAAAGAATATTCCGAAAGTTAGGTGCAGAATAGACAGCACACCCTGTGAGAGAAAGAATTCAGAGCAGTCTGCTCATAAAGATGAGAGAGCAAAGACTGGCTCTAGGGAGACTCCCTTTATGGATTATTTACAAGGAGATGGAAACAGGTGTAACTTGTAAGCATGTTCTGGGTGGTCCTTGGGGTGCACATTCGCAGTGACTGTACATGCTTGTTAATACATTGCATGTCTCATCAACATCTTAAATATCCATGCAAGGGTGTGTTTTTTACTATTATAATGAGCAAAGGATCAGTTTGAGGACAAGTAATATCAAAATGTTCATGCTTTCCAGAAGGGAAAGTCCCTACTGAAGATAGCTTTGCTTGAATGAGCTCGATTACAATGCAAATGATGAGGCTTATTGTGTTGACTGTACGGTCACTATATGCCAAGGACGCAGTCACTTCTTTGACTACCTGTCCTCCCTCAGGATGACTTACACAAGAAAAATTTATTGTCTCCTAGTTCTGGAGGATGGAAGTCTCAGACCAAGGTGTCAGCAGGGTTAATTCTTTCTGAGGGCTGTGAGGGTAGGATCTGTCATTGATTTGTAGGTGGCAGTCTTCATGTACACATGGAGTACTCCTTTATGGCTGTCTGTGTCCAAATTTTCCCCTTTTATAAGGACCCCAGTTATACCGGGTTAGGTCCTACCCGAATGACCTTATCTTAACTTGATCATCTCCATCTCTTTAAAAGCCCTATTTTCAAATAAGACCCCATTTTGAGGTACTGTGGGTTGGGACTTCAACATATGAATGTGGAGGTTGGATATACAGTTCAGTTCATAACACACAGCAAAGTCCTCTGCTTGTGGATGATGACAGCTGTACCCAAGTGGAGTCATTTCCAGAGGACAATCCTCATGTCCTATAAACAGAAGACTTGGAAATATTCCCAATTTAATTTTAAAAAGGTTTCATTTTGACTAGAGGAAATGGCCTTTGCTAG
Organism: Theropithecus gelada; assembly: GCF_003255815.1. Taxonomy (NCBI): domain Eukaryota; kingdom Metazoa; phylum Chordata; class Mammalia; order Primates; family Cercopithecidae; genus Theropithecus; species Theropithecus gelada. The sequence goes on along the minus strand of NC_037668.1, from coordinate 207,407,469 downwards.
AGAAACAGTCATTTAAATTAAGTTCCTTTCTTCACCTTGTCTTTCTGCATCTGTTAACTAAGAATAAAATACCACACATGTGAACACTACATAAAATTTAGAGGAATTTGGACATCTTTTAGGTTAACACTCTTATTAAACCTTTATGTATCCAGGAAAACTGTCTAGTTCTTAGCATGATTAATGTTAAATCTACATGTCTGTGTAGATTTTTCTCATTTTGATAACAGACTGTGCTTGAATTCAATTTACCAACACCAGAGCAAGGATGAATGGGGAAACAATACAATCAATAGATTTTTTTCTTCTAAAGACAGCTGTAAATCACATAAAGGTCTTCATGGTAATTATGCCCTGTGGCAATGGAACTCTACAAAAATCCCAACAATTTTACAGCTTTCTGGTGTCTGCCCCATGGCTTAACATATGAATTATTGGGGAGCTTGTGTGGAGAATTAGTCATGAGCATGGATAGAAAAAGAAAAATCTGTAGCTAAGCAGGGGAAATCTGCAAAATATTTTGTTTACTTGTACAAGGGAGGGTGTTGGTGGGACCACTCCTAATCCTCCTTTTCATCCTCCTGTTCTACCTGCCCTTCCTCCCAAGATTAATTTGGGATGTGTACTCACAACATAAGAGAATGCAAATGAAAAGTTCACAGGGTCAGGGAAAAAGTGAAAAATAGCCAAGGGACACAATGGAATGCAATGAAAAGTCTGAGTGTCAGAGGAGATGTGGGTTCATATTTCTCCACTTTGAAGGACCTGAGCTCAAGATCATACTGTTGTTTCATCTGAAGTCAGATAAACCTAGGTTTCAATTCTATTCCTTTCACTAATAGACTTTGAAGAGTCACTTGAATAGTCACTGAGCCCAGGGACGAGTAATGCCTACCCCGCAGATATACTATGATGACTGACAAGTTCAGAGAGATGTGACAGCAACCAATAAATGTCCAATCTGAATGTCTGATTCATTATCGGGCAAGTAAGGGATACTAATAACAAAGGCAAAATAGTAGCCAATGATGATGGCCAACAACTCCAACACAGGAGCTGGCTTAAGGCCTCATGATCTGCTCAATAATTTGCAACTAAAAGTCTCAGCTGGCCACAGAGCAGGGCTTTGCTGCACGGTTGGACTTCTGCGTTTTCCCTGCCTCCCTACTTGGCCAATGCTTGGTAAGAAACAAATGAATCAATAAAATAATGTCATAAACTATGGCAAGAAAACTGTGCTGTGCTTCTTTTGGTTGGGTAGATACAGGGTTTGGTTTCTTTCAAGGGTGATGGAATGGAAGCAAATGTCAAGAATCTGAAAGGAAATAGCAGAGTTAGAAAGTGAGTCTATCCACAGAAGCTAGAATAAGGACTTTCAACAGCAATTTGCAAAGACATTTTCCCCTGTTTAGGTTTGCCAGGAAGCAGATTAATAGAAAAATTTCTCAAGTAATGGATCAACAGTTAATTCATTATTTGAATGTTATCCACACAGGCAAAAAGCTATAATATAACTTTAATCACCAACCACCCTGTGGTTTCTTTAAAGAAAGTTCTTGTTTTGCTGGTTCCACAGCCACCTGGGAAAAAGGATTGTGAGTGTAGGAGGTGACTATTTCACCATACACTTAATTCTGTGTGGATACAGAAAGTGGGTAGGCTGGAAATGAAAATTCTGTCATTGTCATCTTCTTAAAGACTAAGCTAAGTGGAGGGCGTAGAAGTCATTTGGATGGCTGCTGATACAGAAAATGCAATCTCTAAAATAATATAACATTAAACACATTAAATAAACAATGCACTTTCTTCAACACATTTTATTTCATCTTTGATTATTTGCATTCCAGTTTATTCTGCATGATATAACCTTTATTTCTCAGGTTTTTTTTTTTTTCTTGTAGGCAATTTATACTTGACTCTGCTAGTTATTGCACTGGCAGTTATTCATCCTGGAAACCAGCACCCTGGAGGTGCTATTAACATTTTTGTCTTAAATATATCCATTTCAAAAACATGGGATGAGTTTGTATCGTGTTCAGAAGACTATGCCATAATGAAAGCAGTAGAGGTGGCTGAGACACAGTTCATATCCACTAGGATATCAAGCATCATTCCAGGGGAAGATAAGATTACTCACAATGGCGCAGGGAGAGGGTGTCTGGAATGGTTCTTGAAGAAATGGTGCTTGCATTGAAGTTTGGAGGATGGATAAAGCTAAGTGAGTCATTCTAGACAGAAGAAGCAGATTGAACAAAAACTAAGAAGTGAGAAGGGCTGATAGATGAAACAATTTAAGCCATCTTGCTAATGAATCAGCATCACCTTTTGAGATCTTCGCTGAAACTGCTGTAATAAGACAGATCAACAAGAAAAAAACAAACAAGTTATTAACATGTATATCTCATATGTATATGGGAGACAGGGAATGAGTGGTTCTCAAACAGGTGGCTTAGAACTCTGGCTTATATAACATCTTCACAAAGAACAATACATTTTTGAAGAAATTAGAGGACAAAAGAAAAGGATCTTGAAACTTTTAAGGCAGCAAATTGTGCAAAGGCAAATATGGTGGATAAAGGTTAGTAAGTAAAGTTTGTTTTGTAAATTCCTCTGGTACTGGTTTTCAGGCTAAGAACCTAAGTCATCTCCATTGAGAAACCTTTGTCCTTCTTGGGAAAGGGGAAAGGAGGACACCTTTACAAATTTAGGTCCTGCTTTTTTAGGCAAATAAGAGCAGAGCAGAGAGCTTTTCTTGTATCTACTTCTCAATTGCCTTCAGCTCAAAATAATCCTCACACCAAAGTGGCATATTCTGCTTTCAAGTGCTATCATATTATTTTGATTAAAACACACACACACACACACACCCCTTAAACAACCATATACAAAATATAACAAAAACTTCAACTGGGGTGAGTGACTGCCCATACTGGTCAAATAACTAAATGCAGTCAACATGATATATACAATTACAAGGTCATATGCAAATGTAAAGCATTTTCATTATCTTTAATCTGTTCTCACATAGGGCTACTCCTGACATCTTTTTTTTTTTTTTTTTTTTTTTTTCTTGAGATGGAGTCTCGCTCTGTCGCCCAGGCTGGAGTGTAGTGGCGTGATCTTGGCTCACTGCAACCTCCACCTCCCGGGTTCAAGCAATTCTCTGTCTCAGCCTCCCAAGTAGCTGGGATTACAGGTGCCCACCATCACACCTGGCTAATTTTTTGTATTTTTTATAGAGACAGGGTTTCATGATCTTGGCTAGGCTGGTCTTGAACTCCCAAACTCGTGATCCACCCGCCTGACATCTTTTAGAGAGATTTCTACACTGGGCTGGCTCTGAAACAAACTACATACAAAAAATGTCGACACTGCCTACTTCCAGTTTTAGGTTTCTGGAATTCCTCCTCACTTATAAAGTTTTACCCTTTTAGACCTCTGGGATTTCTCCCCACTTTTACAAGGATGGTGTATGTAAGAGTTAGCAAAATGTTCCCTATTCAGGTTCCAAAGGTAAAGGCTCTTTTGCCCCAGGACAGAAGCGAGAGAATCCGAAGAGCATCCTGGGGGTACTGGCTGGAAAACAGCTAGTTTAGCCAGTGGAATGGGATAGGGAAGAAGAGGAAAGACATACTATTAGACTTGTTCTTGTAGAACCAAAATCTTCACCGTTCTACATAACATAGGAATTATGTATTTTTCTAGCCTATAATTCTCAAACATAAATTTGATATGTTACTTTCACTAAGAACCAGCATATTTCCTGGTGATTGTCAGCTATATTTACATACATATGAGAAGAATTAGAAAAATATAAAATAATTTGAGACTCAACTAAGAATAAGATAGCCCATTTTCTCTTATTTGGTCTATAGACAATATACACTATTACCATTTTCTTTTTATTGCCTTAAATTCAGCTATAACAGGCCAATAGATCAATAAATGTCATTTTCTTATTTGGCTAAAATCACAAAGTGAATACAAATTTCAGCCTTCCAGGCACAGAAGTGTACTAAATATCAAAGCATTAGGCATCCCATAGTATTAACAGCCAGATAAGATAGTATTACATTCCATTACAAGAAATGATGCTCATTTTTATTCCTTTTCTTATGAACAATTTTCTTTAGAATTTTTTTACTTTAAAATTTGAATGTAAGTGAGAATTACTATAAATGAAGCAATGAGATTAACAGCAGAAACAACTCTTACCATGTTCATCTGTCTTAGACACAACTGAAAGGGGCATTAAAGATTGTCGGTCCAGGGCAGGGCGTGGTGGCTCACACCCGTAATCCCAGCACTTTGGGAGGCAGAGGCGGGCAGATTATCTGAGGTCAGGAGTTCGAGACAAGCCTGGTCAACATGGTGAAACCCATCTCTACTAAAAATACAAAAATTATCCAGGTGTGGCCATCCATGCCTGTAATTCCAGCGACTTGGGAGGCTGAGGCTAGAGAATCACTTGAATCCAGGAGGCAGAGGTTGCAGTGAGCTGAGATTATGCCACTGCACTCCAGCCTGGGTGACAGAGCAAGAGCTTGTCTCAAAAAAAAATAAATAAATAAAAGAATTTTGGTCCAATCCCTTCCCATCATCTGTCAGAGTATCTGATATCCAAAGACAGGGGTATGTCACAAGGTCACACAGGATATTTTTTAGTGGAGCCCTAACTAGAGGTGGGCAAGTGTGAGCTGAGTGTGAAAGGAAAGGCAACCAGAGAGACACAGGTTCAGACAAGTACTTTCAGTGTGTTGCCAGTGAAGGGGATGAGTGGTAAGGGAGAGTCAGGGAAGATGTGTTACTATTTTTCATCTATGGGAGACATTGGTCTACTTAATCACTGAGAAAAGATGACACAGGGAGGAACTGAAGATTCCAAGCAGCGGCACAGGGAGAAGGAACCAGGAAAACTTGGAGGATGTGAATCAGGAGCAGAGGGAAGGAGTTTGCACCAAAAGTCAGACAGAAGTACCTCTTCCCTAGAACAAAGAGACCAGTACCTTGCTGAGCAGACTAGAACAAAAGTGAAACCTGAGGGCGCACAAAGTCAATACTAAAAATAAAAAATCAGCAGCCAGGTCCACGGCTGTGGTCCAAAATCAGAGTCACAAGGTATCAGGAGGAGGGTGGGAGCTGCTAGGTGATGCCAAGAGCCCAAAGTACTCGAAGTCACAGTTTGCATAAGGACATAAATGAGAGAAAGCCAAAGATATTGAGGAGTTAGGGACTGGGAAGATAGAAACTTGAACACGGCAAAAGATGAAAGAATGGTCTAACCAATACTGCCAAATAGTGTGTTCCTTGCATGGGGCTAGAGTTTGTTGGGGGAGGACCACATTTATGGAGCACTTGTCATATGCCAGAACAAACCTGTGAAGTAAGGACTATGATTATCCCATTTGTACAAATGAGGAAAGTTAAGCACAGGGGGTGTTAAGGCGCTTGTCCCAGTTGATGTTGATAGGCAATGCTGGAAATGAGAACCAAACCTGGTCTGACTCCAGAGTCTCAACTGTGCCAGGATACTGCCTCCCTGGTTCCACTAAGGTCAACTAAGGGGCAGAAGATACCACCTGGCACATGAGAAAAAAACATCTCTGTGGTATACATATAGTGCCAAGAAGATAGGTGATCAAATCAGGATTATTTAATGGAAAGGATTTGCAACAGGAAGACAGTACTAGGGATGACTAGAGCAACATATGAGTCATCCTGGCTTCCAGAGGCTGAACAAGCCAGGGTGTGGAGCGTCAAGGACTGTCAAGCCTGATCGCAGAGAATGTTAATGGGAGGGATGTGTCATCCCTACTCCCACGTGGATGGAGCTCCATCAGCAAAACACTCCCAGCCTCACCCAGGGAAAGTGAGAGTCTTCCCTGATTGAGAGTTTGGAAGAAAAGTAAGGCATTATTTCCATCCTTGTATTCTTTCCTTTTTGAAAAGGAACCTGACTGCAGAGAGAACATATTGTTGATTACTGTCAGCCCTGCAGAAGTTTACACACAGAAGCCTTGCCTGGTGGTGGAGGGCAGAGTGACCCAGCACTGCCTTGCAGGGGCCCAGGCCCTTGGCCTCCTGAAGGTTCACTGAAAAATCAACTCACAAAAGGCTGATTAAGAATATAAAAGGTATACACATTTATCTAATGTATATACATGGGAAGCTTCAGAATGAAGATCCAGCCCCGCAGTGGGTACAGAAGCTTATACAGCATCTTGAGGTGACAAAAGAATGGGAGCTTGGATCCTGACAAAATAAGGATGGGAAAGGGGGAGGAGAGGAACCCTGTTGAGGGGCAATATGTGATTACTAGGGAGAATGAAGGGAGGGGGAACCGAGATTAGCTGGTAAATCATTCTCTTTGGAATTTGAGTCAGAGAGACAGACATTGTCTTATAAAGAATCTGTTCAGGTGTGGTCACATCTGGGTCTGCTTTCCTGCAATAGATAATGAGATAACAGGAAAGAGAAGAAAAATCAATTGTTCTCCTCAGTGGTTCTGGAGTTTGGGCAGATAAAGGAACTTCAGAGAACAGCTTTATCCTATGTTTTGGGAGAAACTGTGGAGGCTGGGGGAGGTCTGAGGGACCTTGAGGCTGCTTTAGTTCAGCTTGTCAAAATGCCGTATTTTGGAGTATTGGTTTCTGAGCCCCAACAGCCTCTAACTGGATCAGGAAATACATCCAATTTTGCAGCTTGGTATTAGGAAGCCTACTTGCCTGCAGATCTAAGCTGCATTCACTAATACCACTTACTCAATAAAAATTTTCCTGATATTTTATGCCATTTCTCTGTTGGCTCATAATACTGGTGAAGAATAGAAGTATGATATTATTGTGCCTTCCTCAAGACCTTAAAAGGATAACAAGAGAAAACAGTAGGGAAATAGTGTTTAACCCCGAATACCCTGTAAAATGGCTGAGACCCTAAGGATCCTTCTCACCAGGCAAAGAAAACTGAATGGCTCAGAGAATCTTGGCTGTCATTTAGCTTTGTCTACTGAAGTTTTCTTGTAGTGCTTTTTCTTTATGAACACATGATGTGTTTCCCTGGGGATACAGAGCATCACACTCCAAAACTGCTCTTTTTGTCACCTGTCAGTTAATTTTGACAGAATTCCATTTTCTTGTTCTTTAAGGTAAACACACAATAGATTGAGTTTCTTAGTCACCCAAGACAGCAATTACCTGGATCTTTCTTCTAACATTCAGGAATCTCAATCCAGTGACCAATGTGTATCCTGGGGTCTTGTATATTCCCTCCAGGAAGGCTATTGTGTCTTCTGAAGTTGAACTGAAGTTGGCATTCCCCGATATACCAGAGCTGCCAAGATGGTAGATTTCTTAACTCAGGTGAAAAAGATAAAAGGTAGAAGAGAGGGGAATGGCAGTTAGCCGGTGTGTTCATGAGATTTTGTTTGCCATAAAGCAACAAATTAACCCAACGTTTGAATCATGATTTACATAGAATAAAATACAAATCTAAGGCTGGGCGCAGTGGCTCACGTTTGTAACCCCAGCACTTTGGGAGGCCGAGTTGGATGGATCACCTGAGGTCAGGAGTTCGAGACAAGCCTGGACAACATGGTGAAACCCCGCCTCAACTAAAAACACAAAAGGTAGTGGGCATGGTGGCAGGCACCTGTAATCCCAACTACTTGGGAGGCTGACTCAGGAGAATCACTTGAACTCAGGAGGTGGAGGTTGCAGTGAGCCGAGATTGCACCATTTCACTCCAGTTTGGGCAACAAGAGCAAAACTCCATCTCAAAAACAGAACAAAACAAAAACCAAACAAATCTAAGTGTACATTTTGATGAACACAAATTTAACCACATGCAAAACAAGATATAGAATATGTCATCATCCTTTACAGTCAATTTCCACTCCTATTCCCACACACAGAGACCACCACTATACTGATTTCTGTGTTTTAATTTTTCTATCACGTCAAGCATTTATCATTTCTTCGCTAGAAACACTCCAGTTCTACTCTCTTTGTTATTTGAAAATATACAATAAATTATTGTTGACTGTAGTCACCCTTTTGTGCTATCAGCTACTAGGTGATATTTACTCTAGCTAACTATATTTTTGCGCTCACTAACCATCCCCACTTTTTCCTCTCTCCCCAATACCCTTCCCAGCCTCTGGTAATCATCATTCTACTGTCCATTTCCATGAGTTCAATTGTTTCAGTTTTTACCTCCCACACATGATTGAGAACATGTGAAATTTGTCTTTCTGTCACCATAGTTTAGTTTTGCTTGTTCTAGAACTTCAGAGAAATAAAACAAAATAGTACGTACTCCTGCAAAGGAAAATAGAATCTTGGGACTCCAAACTTACTACGCCAACTGGAAAGTTAAGCTTGGAAACAGAGTGAAGCAAAAACTGCCTTCCTTTTGTTCCCAAATAGATAGCTGTAATTTCACAACCGTATGTCACAGTCTCGCATATATAAACCAGGTTCTCACAACAGTATAAGGTTGCATATCTCCCTAGATGTTCTCCCTTACAAATTGCTCACGAGGAAATTTCTTGTGGGGCCCCAAATCTTTCAAAATACATAATCCCCCTATAAACTAGCCCAGAAACAGAGTTCTGTTAAATCTCACCTTGACAATTTCAATTACCAGCTTATCTTCACAGTCATGGAACAAGGACCAGAGTAAAAATCATCCCTCTGCCCACCCCCAGATGAATACACGTCTCAGCTTATCATGTGTTTACTTTATCTCATGTAAAATGTAGATTTACAGAGCACGAGATGAATGCACAATTGACTTTTTACTCCCACTTTTCACAAGTAAAATGTAGATTTACTGATTGTTAATCAAAGCCTCTCAAGACTGTAACCACTTGCCTCATTGCCTGCTGATTTCCTTTGGATGTTTGTCCCCTCCAAGTCTCGTGTTGAAATGTGATCCTCAGTGTTGGAGGTGGGGCCAGATGGGAGGGTTTTGGGTCATGGGGATAGATCCCTCATGAATGGCTTGGTGCCCTCTCCAAGGTAATGAGGGAGTGCTCGCTCTATTAGTTACCATGAGATCTGATTGATAAAATATCTAGTGTCTTTCTCACTCCCTTTCTCACCATGTGACATACCTGCTCTCTCTTCACCTTCAGCCATGAGTAAAAGCTTCCTGAGGTCTTACTGGAAGCAGCTGCTAGTGCCATGCTTGTACGGCCTGCAGAAACTTGAGCCAAATAAACCTCTTTTCCTTATAAATTAACCAGGTATTCCTCATAGCAATGCAAGACAGACTAATTCACCTAACCCTCCTTCCTTTTGTTTTTTTCTCCCTCCCCTTCTGCTTGCCCTTTTCCCTTTACGTACTGAAGTTCTCAAAACCCTCTGAAAAAAGCATGGATCACAGATGCTCTTGTGATTTGTGGTTTTTCCAGGCATGTCTTCAACTTTGGCAAATTAACATCTCTAATGGATTAAGACTCACCTCAGACACTTGTTGGTTTACACTCTTTTGTGTCACACATCTTCGTACATTGTTTAGATTGATTTATGTTGTGTATATCAGTAATGCATTCTTTTTTATTGCTAATTTTCATTTCATTGTATGGCTATGTCATAATTGTTTATCCATCTCCCTGTTGAGGAACATGTGAGTGCTGTCCCCTTTTGACTATTATGAATAAAATTACTATGACTATTCATGTACAAGATTTTTGTATAATATTAATTTCTCTTGGGAAAGGAGTCAAATTGATGTGTCATAGGGCAGATGTATGTTAACTTTATAAGTCTTTGTCAAAGTATTTTAAAAAGTGGTTGTAATATTTTATACACCTGTTAGTAACCTAGGATCCTTCCAGTTACTCCATATTTTAGCCAAAATTTGGTTTTGTCAGTCTTTTAAATTTTGGTCATTTTAATTGTACAAAGTGACATGTACTGATATTGATTTGTATTTTCCTGAAAAGTAATGATGTTAGTTTAGAACATCATATTAGAACATAGTTAGAACATATTTTCCTATGCTTATTAGATATTTTTATATCATCCTTTTAAAGTTGCCTGATCAAGTTTTCTGCTTATTTTTAAAACATTTGTTTCTTGCCTTTTTTATTATTGAAGTATATGAGTCATTTATATGTTCTCCATATGAGTCCTTTGTTAGACATATGTATTAATAATATTTTATTCTAGTTCCTAATTTGCCTTTCTACTTTCTTAACAGTGTTTTAAAAAGAGTTTAAGTCCTTGTTTTATCATGAGGTAGAAATAAAGTAGAATTTTTTGTGTGATTAGTGTTATTTGTGTACTAAGAGTTTGTCTACTTTAAGCTCACAATATTTTTCTATGTTTCCTTCTAGGAGCTTTATAATTCTAGCTTTTATATTTAGAGCTGTGATTTCTCTTTCTGTGTGTAGAATGAGCTAGGACTCATTCTTTTGCCCTCTGAATATCCAACTAATATAGCACAATTGACTTGATTGGGAACCTTGGTTGAAAACAATCTCTATATATATGTATGTATTTCTGGGTTCTATAGGTGTTTTCAAACAATCAGTTTATCTATTTTTACCAATATTATAAAATCTTGATATCTGTGACCTTATAGTAATAAAATAATAGCTTTTAATGATACCTTTTGTTTTTAAGATTGTTTTGCCTAGTCTCAATATTTTTTGTGATTCCATATAAATTTTAGAATCAGCTTGTCAATTTCTACCAAAAAGCCTGCTGAGTTTTTGATTGAGTAGTGTCAAATTTATAAATTAATTCATGAAATATTTATATCTTAATATTATTGAGTCTTCTAATTTGTGAAATATAACACATTTTCTTCTATGTGTGTTGTAAACCCTTAATATATTTGTATTACTTTTACTTTAAATAGCCAATTAATTTTTAATTTAAAAGAAAACTATAAATAACATATTATATTTACCCACATGTTCACAGTTTGCAATAAATTCAATTTTTCATCGGCATCATTTCCCTTCAGCTTTAAGAACTTGGCTTTAACATTTCTTTGAGTGCATGTCTGTTTGTGACACATTATCTCAGCTTTTGTTTATCTGAAAATATGTCATTTTGCCAGACATGTATAAATCTAGGTTAAATTTTTTTCCTATCACTTCAATATACCATTCCAATAACATCCAGTTTCCACTATTTCCCATGAGAAGTTAACCACATTCTTACTGTTGTTCCTCTTTAGGTAATGTGTCTTTTTCACTCTGATGCTTTTAAGGTTTGCTTTTGTATCTTTGGCTTTCAGGAGCATGATTATGATGAATCTAGCTGTGGTGCTCTTTGTCCTTATTCTGCCTAGGATTCCTTAATCTATGGGTCAGCATTTCTGCCAAATTTGGAAAAAAGAGAAGCATTTAGCCAATAACTCTTGAAATATTTTTTCTGTCTTATTCTCTCTCTCATTGTCTTAGTTTGTTTGGGATGTTATTACAAAAATACCATGGACTGGACAGCTTATAAATAACAGAAACTTACTTCTCACTGTTCTAGAGACCGAAAGTCAAACACAAAAGTGCCAGGAGATTTGGTGGCTGGTGAGGATCCAATTTCTGATTTATACACAACCATCCTCTTGCTGTGACCTCACATGGCAGAAGAGACAAGAGAACTTTCTGGGTCTCCTTTATGAAGGCACTGATCCCTTTGCTAGTCACCGAATCACCTCCAAATGGCCCCATCTCTAAATACCATCACAGTATGCATTAGGATTCAACATATGACCTTGGGGGTATATAAACATTCTGTTTAGCCCTTGTTTCCTTTTGGGACTACCCATACTCAAAAATTAGACTTCTTAATATTGTTCCACTAGTCACTAACGCTCTATTCAACTTTCCCCGATCTTTCTCTCTCTGTGCTTTACTTTAAATTATTCTATTGACCTGTCTTCAAGTTCACTAGTCCTTTCCTCTGTTTTGTTTAATCTGCCAATGAATTACTGATTTCAGATGTGTTTTCCAATTATAATTTTTGTTATCTTTGTCACTGTTCAAACATCTTCTGCCATTCTCAGCTTTTCACTCACTCTGTCAATATTTTCCTATAGACTTTTACATATATTTAGCATAAAGTCCTTAGCTGCTAATTGCAAAATCTGAGGCATTTATGGGTCTGTTTATTTTGTCTTTTTTTTTTCTTTTGCCCATTGGACACATTTTCCTGTTCCTTTATGTTGGTAGTATTTTTTTTATTGTGTAATAGAAATTCTGAATCATGTGTTGTAGAGACTCTGGATTCTTTTACTTTCTTATGAAAAGTGTTGAATTTTGTTTTAGCAGGCATTTAAATTACTGATGGATCATCCTAAACTTGCAGAGGTTTTGTTGGGGCAAATTAGCTTCGGTTCTGCCCCTAGTCCTAGGACATATTCCCTAGCCCTTGGATGCTGTCTTCACTATTAAGGCATGGTTTAATGGTAAATTCAAAGTGATACCAATTCCCTTTACCCTAGCCCTCCCAAACTGTATCTCCCCTATGATAGGCATCAGCTGAAATCTCTTAGATACTTTCAGACTTCTGGCTCTTGATTCTCCCATGGCTCCTTGAGTTATTGCATATGGACTCAGCCAAGTGGGCTGTCTTTGGCCCCTTGTCTTGAGCCCTCTGTCTTGAGCCTGCTGTCCTGAGCTCACTGTCCTGAGCCCCCTTTCCTGAAACCTCTGTCTTGAGCTCCCTGTCTTTAGCCCCCTGTCTTAAGCCTTCTGTCTTGAGCCCGCTGTCCTGAGCCCACTTTCCTAAATCTCCTGTCTTGAGCCCCCTTTCCTGAACCCCCTGTCTTGAGCCCCCTTTCCCGAACCTCTTGTCTTGAGCTCCCTGTCTTGAGTCCTGTGCTTCAAGTGACCATGCACCTCAGAGTGCTTTCCTTGAAATGTTTAAAATCTCCCTTCAGTGCCTGGGACTGGCTGGGACCAGCAGTGCTGTCTTGGAGAACTATCACAAGCTTGGACTGAAACCTGCATGGAACCAGGTTTTAATTTCTCTTTTGGAGGAATTCTGTAACTCCCTGTCATACAATGGGATTGACCAGATGGCAGAAGAAAGTTTGGGGCTTGTACCTATGGGGACATGCTGGTCCCTGTGGCCAGCCTTAGTTCTCTGACAACATCCTAGAGAGTATATCACGTCCACTAACTGGTGCAGTATTTCTTTTATGAGACTGCATGAGATCGAGCTGTCAAAATGGTGCTGACACACCTGGAGTCACGTGCACCATGGGGAAGCCCTTAAATTCTTGCCCATGTAATTTCATTGTACATCCTTGAGAAAATAAGTGGCCTTGCTCTGCATCAGTGTCATCAGCATCATCAGTGAAGAGAAGATTACTTCTGCTTCCTCCATCTTTCAGGGTGCGCCTGTAAGCTCCTGTACTTTTGTCTTTCTCTACACTCTTTTTTGGCTGACCCCACCCCCACCCCACTTCAAACACATTCACCACAAGAGAAGGAATTTCTATTCTGATTGTCTAGTGTCTAAGGCATTCCGTGAGCAGCACTTTACTATGCAGAGTTATAGGACCTTAGAAAGACTAATGAGAGGTACAGTCCCTCTGGTGCTTCTAAAGTAAGCAGAGCCTCAGCAGACCTGGCCAAAGCCCCTTTCCCTACCCCAACTCTGATACAAGTCCTCTAAATCTACAATTAAGAGGGTAAGGCAATGGCCATTTTAGATTATGGAGTGGGTGAGTAAGCCAGAACTTTCAACTTAGAAGATAAAAAAACTTGATTGATAAAATTACTGATATTGATCAAGTGACACTTCATTTCTCATTTGGCAGTTATTTCCTGTTCATGTGTTCTCTCTGGCAAAAAGTGCAGAAGAAAAAGGGATAAATATACATAGGATTCTGGTCCCCATAATCTCTGTATCCCTAACAATGATACAGGAGTTAATAAGAAATCATTTAGGCAGACAGTAACGTAGGTATGGGAGTCCTCAGTAAGGCTTTTTTCTTGAATAAAAAGCAGCCTCAATTTTTTTTTTTTTTTTTTTTTGAGATGGCGTCTCATTCTGTCACCCAGGCTGGAGTGCAAGTGGCACGATCTCAGCTCACTGCAAACTCCACCTCCTGGGTTCAAGCAATTCTCTGCCTCAACCTCCCAAGTAGCTGGGACTACAGGTGGCCACCACCATGCCCAGCTAATTTTTGTATTTTTAGTAGAGAGGGGGTTTCACCATCTTGGCCAGGCTGGTCTTGAACTTGTGACCTTGTGATCCACCCTCAGCCTCCCAAAGTGCTGGGATTATAGGTGTGAGCCACTGCACCTGGCCCCCAAATCATTTTCTAACAAAGAGTATCCTGTAAAGTTGAGCTGCAGTCAAAGACAAGCAAACTGAGAGCTTGCACGGGGGAATGCTGGCAGGAACTAGGGCCTAAGCATGCTCAGGAAGGCCGCTGTATCTTCCCTTCTCTTTGTGAGCCACGTGTATGGTAAAGAAGAGCAGACAAGATGGCAGGGATCAACCGGAAAGCCTATTTGCATAATAAGATTAGTGTGGGCCACCAGCCTTCCCAATCTCATGTAACCATCATACCTGATCAAACCAATCTATGAGCCCTATGTAAATCAGACATTGCCTCCTCAAACCTGACTATAAAGCTGAGCCCATCCACCCCCCACCGGTCCTTTACGCTCAGAGACCCCTTTCTCTATAGAGAAGGCTGTTTCTCTTTCTCTTCTGTTCTGTCTATTAAATGTCTGCTCCTAAATTCCTCACGTGTGTCTGCGTCCTCAATTTTCCTGGTGTGTGATGAAGAACCCCAGGGTATATACCCCAGACAACACAGGAACTTCAACAATTGTTATCATTCAATATTCAGTAATATCCATTTATTTTAGTTATTTGAAAAAGTTAAATAAACGGTTCTCAACTGTGGCTGATTTTGTTCCTCAAGGGACATTTGGTAATATCTGGAGACATGTTCAATTGTCATGCCTGGAGGCTGCTACTAGTAAGCATCTAGTGAATAGGAGCCAGGGATGCTGCTAAACATCCTATAATCAACGGGACAGTCCCCCACAGCAAGTACTAGGCTCAAAATGTCAGTAATGCTGACACTGAGAAACTCAGAGTTAAATGAATCAAAACAAGGCTGTCATTTTGAATGTGTTTTCCCTTCTGTATTTTTCAAAAGAAAAATTTTAAATTATTTTATTCTAAAACATTTGCAAAGAGAATTTCAGTGGCAATGAAATAAAGTTTTAAAAAGATTGAAAAAAATAAGATAAAATCTACAATGTGTTTAGTACATAAAATATATGCTGGACCCTTTGGTATACTTTCTATGATTAGGTTACCTAATCGTCTTTTATTTTTGTAGCATTATTTATGACAGTAACATCATTCTCACAGCCCAATCTCAAATCAGGTAACTTAAATCAGGGAATATTATGACATTTTATGACATCATATAAACAATAGTGAACACTCGTTTTGGAGGTTCTAATTTGTAAAACAAATTAATTTAGGTATGCAAAACAAAATTATTGAAATTATTGAAATTCAGCACAGATCGTTAATTTGTCAAAAGATCATTTATTCCATTTGAAATTTCAAAATATCAACTGGAGAGTAAGTAATAAAATAGTGGAGTTTCTTCACTCTTTTATTACTGTTCTCACCACTGTTATATTAAATAATGAATTTGACCTTTGATTATTTAACTAGTACTTTAAAGCATCATACTTTTTATGTACTATTTGGTTAAATTGTCTTCAGCATAAGAAGAAACCATGAAAGGTTCCGTTTACCATTCTGTGTTTAAAGTGAACTTAAATTGGCAACCCCCTTAACACATTCAATAGCTTTCTTTAAATTGTATTTCTTAGGTTTGAGAGAAAGATGTGGAGGAGGGAATCAATAGAAACTACACTGGAAACATTAGTAATGTCACAATAAATCTCCAGTTGTTCAGCAGCCTACTAATTACAGGGCCAGAAATAAACCAACCTCTGAAACTATTCATGAACGTCTAAAAGTCCAAGGTTCTGTGTCTTTCCATTGTACCCCATGTATTGCTTTGTCAGTAAAGCTCTGCATAAACTGTTGCATATGATGCAGTGAGTTACTCCCTGAGGCTCTGCTGTGGGGTCAGGGCTGGGCCTGAGAAGAGTGTGGTGGCTGGCTGGCTGTCTTGGGGGCTCCCATCATCTTCAGCTGCTTCCCCTGACCATGCAGTTCATACTCCATGGGATTCCAACTGAGTTCTTTGGACAGAATTTTAAATCCTTATTCCCCTTCCCCCATAGGAAAAGCATTAAAAAACAATAAAAATAGTGCATCTGACTTTTTTACCTAGGGAATGCCTAGAGGAGAGAATGATTTAATGAATCAAAACTCTGGTTACCAGTGGGGCAGGATCCAGAACAATGAGGTCATCCATGTTTGCCTTTGGGGCTCCCACTTTCTCCTCCTCCTCCTGTGTTTGTGCACCCCTGTGCTCTCTAGAATCGTACCCCATAGCTCTCAGAGTACCCCACCTCACAGTCTAAACATTCTCTTCCTCTTCCCTCCTGACTACAGGTGATGGTTATGAGGGCCATGTTCATTGTGCTGCATGTAAAATAATCAGGTAACCAGTTTTAGAAGACTGAATTTTAACAGGTGTTCTCCTCTGGAATGACAGACACCTAACTCATAAAAATGACTTGTAATCATGGCCGGGGTTAGGAACAAGGATTTGGAGAAAGAAAGTGCCTTCAAGTCACTCTACAAATAGTGTTGTCTACCCAACCACAGGAAGAGAAGCCCTGGGGATACATTCAGCAGGCAGCAGGTCCTGCGGGTTCTACAGCTTCAAATTACTTGAAGCAAATGAGGTTTTTTAGGTAACACTATACTGAGTTCTAAAACATAATTAAAATGGATTTTGTACCAAATTCTATAAAATGTCAAAATATCTTGCCTAAGTAGCTTTACCAAATCACTCATAATAAGTGTCCCCAGGAATGGGACCCAAATTGGCAGAGAACAAATTCTAAGAAGGTGTGGTAGATACGGTCATGGCCTTGAAAACTGTACACGTCCTAATTTCCAGAACCTGGGAATTTATCACATTATATGGCAAAGAGGAGTTAAGGTTGCTGATGTAATTAACGTTGCTAATTGGCTGGCCTTAACATAGATTTATTATAGGTTATCCAGGTGAGGCGAACATAATGATAAGGATCCCTGTAACTGGAAAAAGGAGGCAGAAGAGGTTGGAGTGATGTGCTACGAGAAAGACTCAGTTTACCATTGCTGGCTGTGAAGATGGCAAAAGGGGACCATGGCTCAAGAAATATGAGAAGACCTGAGAGAAGAGGCTCACACCTCTCATCCCAACATTTTTGGAGGCCGAGACAGGTGGATCACTTAACTTCAGGAGTTGGGGACCAGCCTGGGTAACATGGAGAAACCTGTCTACCAAAAAATACAAAACTTAGCCAGGCATCATTGCTCACACATGTAATCCCAACTACTTGGGTGGCTGAGGCAGGAGGATTGCTTGAGCCCAGGAGCTTGTGACCAGTCTGGGAAACATGGCAAGACCTCATCTCTACAAAAATAAATGAAAAGTTAACTGGGCATGGTGCATACCTGAAGCCCCACTTACTCAGGAGGTTGAGGCAGAAGGATCACTTGAGCCCAAAGAGGTCAAAGCTGTAATGCATCATGATAGCACCACCACACATCAGCCTGGGTGACAGAGTGAGACCATTTCTGAAACAAAACAAAACAAAACAAAAGAAATGTGAGAAGCTTCTAGGAGCTGGAAAAGGAAAAAAAAAAAAAAAGGATTTTCCAATAGAACCTAGAAAGGAATGTAGCTTTGCCAACACCTTAATGTTAGCTCAGCAAGACCTATGTGAGACTTCTGGCCTCCAGAACTACAAGATAATAAGTTTATGTTGTTTTAAGTAATTAAAATCACAAGAATTTAGTGAGAATCACTAAATTCCTACAGCAGCCATGGGAAACTGAAACAGATAGATATCAGAGCCAACAGTTCTGCATAGGAACCATTGTGTCTGAAACACAGGCCTTGAGAAAGACACCCACCAGCAACTTGTGGCTATGGTCTGCAAGCTTAGCCCTTGGTGCCTACCTATGGGATAGAGGAAACACCTTTTCTACCACTCCTAAATAGCCCTGCAGATTCTGCCTTTCCATTCCCACTATCACCATCTCAGTTTAAGTCTTCATCATCTTTGGTGTAAATTTGTGGGGGTTCAGTCAGGCTGGTGGGAAAAATTTTAGTTATAGACAATATACACAAATCCTATTGGAAGGCCTGGGAGTTTTTACATATAGTACTTGCCTGAAGGCAGCCTTGTCCCCTTAGTTAAATAAATTAGAGTAGAAACGAAGGAATGTGGGGAGTTTATCTAACTAGCTTGTTTATTCAAATTGGCCTAAGACTAAACTTTGATTTACCACAGGTGATTAATTACTTTCTACGCAGGAAGTCCGCAATGTCAATTACACTCTAGTGGTGTTGACTCAAGCCTTTGTCAATTAATTTTTACTGAATAAATGCGAGTCTTGCTGGCTAACCAAGGCCTTGGTCACAACTCTTTACAGCCCTCCCCTGGGAGTCTGTAAGTGGCCTAGACACTCAGCCAAACTGGCAAAGCAGAATATCTGTGTCAGTGTACTTTATTCATCCATCATTGGGTCAGGGTCTGTGGGACAGACCCCTGCATAAATTATTTCAACAGCTCCTTGACTGGTTTCCCTTTTTCCAGCTTTGCCTGCTCAATGCCAAGCTCCATACTTTAGAAGGGGTTCCTTGTGTACCTGACTCACCATCTGAAGGAAATGTCTTCAGAGATGTTCACTGCCCCAGGTAGGGCCCATGCTCCATGTAAGGCCATCCTCTCCAGGTGTAATCATGCCTGGCTCCATTGCCCAATATGTGGCAAATCAATACATGGAGACAATGAGAATTGCAGCAGAGAAAGAAGTTCAATCATCAGGGATTCAAACAAGAGGAAACCTCACATCTGTCTTCCCAAGGAGTTTGGGGATAGGGATCTTAAGGGGTTTAGGATGGGTTGTGGACCTGGGATCATGGATTAATCAAAGAGTGAAAGGTGAAGTCAAGGGACAGGGAGATGAAGAAACTGTATTTTTGTGTTGACTTAGTTTTGGATTCTTCAGGCTATCTGGTGTCAGCCATTTTGCTGGTACTCAGGATCTGAAAAACATCTTAAGTAATTTTTAAGCAAAAAGGTCTTAAGATTTTAATGTTAGAGATTCTATCTATAGAAACAATGGGGAAGCAAATGGTCAGTATCTAATGTTAGAATGGCTATAGGGAGATAGGCCAGAAGGCTACCTGATTAATGCTTAACTGTACTTTTGCCTGAAGTCTGGCATATAATTTTCCTTACCCTATGGGGACAGTTTCATGGGCTCACCTTAAAGAATAGTAGGGCCAAGAATGAAATTAAGGCCCACATAAAATGTGTTATAAATCACATTAACAAACTGAGAAATAAAATATGTTATATTCTCCTACCTTAGAAATCCAGATCCAAATTTAGAATTCTCAGACTTCTCAGAGTTTCCGTCCAGAACATTCCTACATGAGGAAAGCTGGTACCTAGGCCCTCCATGTTCATGTACCAAGTCCTAAGTCCCTGATCTGCATCTGATCCCCTTCTCTCTTTATCCCTGACCTGTTTCATATCATAAGGGATCATGCCTACCCCAACTTCAAACTCCATTCCAACCCATCACCAACAGCCACCCCTTGGCTACTCACCATGTCTACAAATACATGTTAGTAGAATGTCCTGACCTTGGAGCATGAACCCAGGGAATAGGCTGCCCAAGACACATGTGCAGATGCAGGGCCATTGTGGAAGGAATTCTGAGGACACAGGGACTCAGAGCATGACCTAGAAGGTAGGATAATGGGTTCCAGGTGGACACGTGTTCTTGGTCCTGCAGAGCATACTCCCCATGGGGAAGAACAACAAGAAGAGCACGTCCTAATACATGAGCACCAGGGCACGAGCTCTTTGTCAATGGTACTGCTTCTCCACCTATCTGGCCTTACCACTGATCACCTCATAGCTGTGCTTAGTAAGAACAAAGAGCATCTCACATCCTGGATGCCTTTCACCTCTGTGCTCTTGCTGGGGCAACACCCATGTATGTGCTGTAAAGCAATTGATTGTTCATCTTTTTAAACTGTATTTTCTATTTTCTTCTGCCCCTAAACTTTTGAGCACAGCAAGCTGTTAATTAATTACTGGTAATTGATTAACTGACCTGATTTTGTGACATGAACATGGAGAGCATTAATTAAATTAAAGAATTGAAAGGCATCATGTTGTATTCATTAACAATAGGTAAAAATATCAGACAGTCATGAGGAATATAATTCACTCAAGGATCAGCTGTTTTCCCATCAGGTATGAGGGCATTGGAAAGTGACAATAATAAAGACATGTCATTCTGGAACTAGAAGAGATATTCATATCAGTGAAGTAAAATTACATGGAACACAAAGGTGTTGTGGGAAGTCAGGGACCCCAAATGGAGGGACCAGCTGAAGCCATGGCAGAAGAACATACATTGTGAAGATTTCATGGACATTTATTAGTTTCCCAAAGTAATACATTTATGATTTCTTACGCCTGTCTTTACTGCAATCTCTGAACATAAATTGTGAAGATTTCATGGACATTTATCACTTCCCCAATCAATATTCTTGTGATTTCATATGTCTGTCTTTAATCTTTTAATCCCATCATCTTCATAAGCTGAGGATGTATGTTGCCTCAGGACCCTGTGATGATTGCGTTAACTGCACAAATTGTTCAAACAATATGAAATCTGGGCACCTTGAAAAAAGAACAGGATAACAGAGATGTTCAGGGAACAAGGGAGATAACCTTTAGGTCTGGCTGCCGGAGAGACGGGTGGAACAGAGTCATATTTCTCTTCTTTCAAAAGCAAATAGGAGAAATATCACTGAATTCTTTTTCTCAGCAAGGAGCAGCCCTGAGAAAGAGAATGCATTCCTAGCGGGAGGTCTCTGAAATGGCCGCTCTGGGAACGTCTGTCTTTTACGGTTGCAGATAAGGGATGAAATAAGCCTTGGTCTCCCATAGCGCTCCCAGGCCTATTAGGACAAGGAAATTCCTGCCTAATAAATTTTGGTCAGACCGGTTGTCTGCTCTCAAACCCTGTCTCCTGATAAGATGTTATCAATGACAATGCATGCCCGAAACTTCATTAGCAATTTTAATTTCGCCCCCATCCTGTGATCTCGCCCTGCCTCCATTTGCCTTGTAATATTTTATTACCTTGTGAAGCATGTGATCTCTGTGACCCACACCCTGTTTGTACACTCCCTCCCCTTTTGAAAATCACTAATAAAAACTTGCTGGTTTTGCAGCTTGGGGAGCATCACGGAACCTGCCAACATGTGATGTCTCCCCTCAACACCCAGCTTTAAAATTTCTCTCTTTTGTACTCTTTCCCTTTATTTCTCAGACCGGCTGACACTTAGGGAAAATAGAAAAGGACTCATGTTGAATTATCTGGGGTGGGTTCCCCAGATACAAAGGTCTCTGCTAGCCTCATGATCTCATCACAGTGAGCAGCACAATGTTAAAGGTGCTCTCACTCTCTGCCTGAGGGCGTCCTGAAAGTGCTAACAATATAATTACTAGACACTGAATCTTGGGGAAGTAGTTGGAGTCTAGATGCCCATTCTGACCAAGGAATCTGTTAACAGTGCTCACCTTGGTTTACCTTCACAAAGCATCATTTCCTTACTTTCAAGAAGCTTGATGTCTAACCTGGCCTCTTCACCACGGCTAAAACACACACAAAAAGAGAACTCAGTAGAACAGTGGCAACCCTACTGATTTTTAAAGGATGTGGATTTCAACAAAGAATCTACCCCGTTCTTCAGTAGAAGAGCCCAGTGTGTGGAATGATGCCCCTCACTCAAGGTGAGGGCAGAGCTTGTAAGAGAACTGATTATTAAGTCCTGAAAAAGGCAGTGGGAACTTACAAGTGCATAGTTTGTTTTGTAAGATCTCACAGAAGACCGGGGTCACTGAAAACTGGAAGATACATTTGCAGTGTAGAAAGCATTTAAGCTGGGTGAAACTGCACTAATTAAGATGCATCATGGTTAGAGGGGAAATCAAAGAAGTAGAAAAGAAATAACTACTGTTTTAGAGACATGAGTGTCTGGGTTCAAATGCCAACTCTACCATGTATCATTTGTATTAACTTTGGATGACTTTGAGAATTTTTTTGGTCTCAGGATTCTTATTTTTTAAAATGTAGAGGCTATTTGGTATCAGCATCATAATAGGATGCAAAATGAAACAGAATAATAATTTTAAAAAAGTTTAGGACAATTTATGAAGAACTTGCATGTACTTCTTCTCATGTGGGATGCTGTTGCAGTATGTCCATTTTGTTTAAGGTAGATCAATTCAAAGCATAAAATAAACTGATAAAAGTGGATGGTACTGGTGCAACTGTAGATAATCACTAACTTGCAAAAAATAACCAGGAAAGAAGAGGTATTTTGTCCAACTTACACATGTTATAAGTTTCCTCTAATCTGGCAACTTTCTTATCCCCAGCATCTATGGAATAAGTCAAATTCACATATTAAGCAGACTCAGAGAATCTCAAAGGTGAAAGAAAAAAATTTTTGGCAAAATTGGCTCATTACTTTTTTGAATTTTCTACTCTCCTCTCTCTCTGCTTTATATTTTGCTTCCTTTGGCAGTAGAATATGGCTTATATAAATGTAAATAATTCCTCATTATACCCCGAGGGCATAGAATGCATCCAAGGCTGCCAATCTAACTCATGCAACCATATGTTGATGATCTGAGAGAGGAAAGCTTATAAGCATTGCAAATTGCTACCAGGCTATTGCAGCTTCAATGGCAACGCTGAGAATTATTCTTCCCACATTTGTTCCCTAAAGCAGAGTATATTTCAAACTTTTGAATCTTTCATTTCCATTTCTCTACCACAAGAAGATATAAAGCTGCTCAGACACTTGCTGGCTGAAGCACTTGAGCTCCAGAATAAATACTTAGGAATAGAGTCAGTCAGATTTCTCTCCCAGCTTTCGTCTCTTTTCCTCTTCTAGTGAGGAAATTGCACCTCATTAGCTTTGTGACTTTAGAAAGTCACTTCACCTTTCTAAATCTCAGTTTCTTCACTTGTAAAGTAGTAATGATATTTAAAACACATCATTGGTATCAGGGTTGCACAGAAAAACCCTTAGCTTTTAAATAACTTCCATAGTGCCTGGCATATAAATAGAAGCCATAACTATTACTATGCCCTTTGCTCTTCACACTGTATTGTTTAACTTCCTTGTTTTATACATTGTGGCATTGTGTATATAAAAATAAAATGCATAGCTGTTCAAGTTAATGAGTTCTGACAAATGTATAAACCTTTATAACCCCTTCATACAACAAGATGCTGTTTCCATCATTCCTGAAAGTTTTCTTGTGTACCTTTCCAGTAAGTTTCCCCACCTCCCAGTGATAATCATTTCTAAACTCTAGCAGATTGGTAGCATAATCTAGCGTTGATTACTTTTCCCTGTCATGGATGTCTATGTAATATGTCAATGTGACTTACTCCATAGATGTTGGGAATAATAAAGTTGCCAAATTAGAGGAAACTTATAACATGTGCAAGGTGGAAAAAATAGTTCTTCTTTCCATTGATACTTACATCAATGAAATTATATGACATCTCATCCTTTGCATCTGCCCTGTTCACTCAATCTCATGTTTTTGAGATTCATCATCCATATTGTTGCATATATTAATGCTAGTAGATTTCTGATTGCTAAGCATGAATATATTACAATGCGTTTAACTATTTTCCTGTTGATTGACATGTGGGTTATTGCTAATTTCAGGCTATTATTAATAAAACTGCTAACATTCATTTCTTGCACAAGTTGTTTCGTTAACATACATTTCCT
Source organism: Theropithecus gelada (assembly GCF_003255815.1). Lineage (NCBI taxonomy): Eukaryota > Metazoa > Chordata > Mammalia > Primates > Cercopithecidae > Theropithecus > Theropithecus gelada. The sequence goes on along the minus strand of NC_037668.1, from coordinate 207,383,487 downwards.
ATTTTTCTTTTTCTTTCTTTCTTTTTTTTTTTTTTTTTCAGAGAAAGGGTCTCTGTTACCAAGACTGGAGTGCAGTGGTGCAATCATAGCTCACTGCAACCTCAACCTCCTGGCCTCAAGTGACCCTCCAGCCTCAGGCTTCTGAGTAGCTTGGATTATAGGTACTCACCACCCCACCTGGCTAATTTTAAAAAATTTTTTGAACAGACAGAATCTCACTGTCTTGCCCAAGCTGGTCTCAAACTTCCAGCCTCAAGTGATCATCTGTCTTGGCCTCCAAACTGCTGGGATTATAGGTATGAGCCACTGTGTCCAGCCTGAATATATGTTTTTATTATTATTCAGGGTAAATATTATTATTAAATTAAATTAAATTAGATTAAATATTATTCAGGGTAAATGCCTAAGTATTGAATTTCTGTTCATAGAGTAGATACATGTTTAACATTATATACCCTTAACCGTTCTGAGGTGGTTGTATTATTTTTCACTTCTGACAACAATGTACAGGAAGCTCAGTTGCTGCACATCTTTGCCAGCCTGTGCTATTCCCAGTCTTTCTGTTATAGCTGTCCTAGTGTATGGAAAGTGGTATTTCATTATTGCTTATTTTGGATTTCCCTGACAACCAATGATTTTGAGCACCTTTTCTTGTGCTTACTGGTCATTGAGCTAGCGCCTTCTCACTAGGGTCTTTTTGAGACCTTGTCAAATTTTTTTTCCCCCAAAACTGGGCCGTTATTTTAATTATTGATTTACAGGAAATTTTTAAAATATGTTATTAATAAAGAGTATTGTGTTAGGTATATACATTATGAATATTTTCAGAGTATGATTTACCTTCTTATTATCTTAAAGATATGTTTTTAAGAGAAAAAAATTTTAATTTTGACAACATTCAATTTATATATTTTTTTTCTTTCATAATTAAGGCTTCTTTTGTTCTAAGAAATCTGGCTAAACTAAGTGTATAAAGATATTCCTTTATGTTTCCTTATGGAATTTTTTTTTTTAATTCAAGCTTTTACATAAATGGCTCTGATCCATCCTGAATTAATTGTTATATATGGAATGAGTAGGGTACAATGTTTAGCTTTTTCTCAACAGAATATTCAGTTGTTCCAATACATTTTGTCTATAAGGCCCCTTTTTGTTTTTGTTCCTTCCTAAAAATTTAAGGGGTATAAATGTAGTTTTGCTGCATGGATATATTGTGTAGTGGTGAAGTCTGGGCTTTGGTGTAACCATCACCTGGATGATGTACATTGTACCCATTAAGTAATTTCTATCCCTTGCCCCTCCTACCTTCCTATCCTTCTGAATCTCCAGTGTCTGTTATTCTACATTCTGTGTCCCCATGCCGGTGTTATTTAGCTTCCACTTATAAGTGAGAACAGGAGGTATTTGGTTTTCTGTTTCTGAGTTGTTTCATTTAAAACAATGGCCTCTAGTTCTACCCATCTTGCTGCAAAAGACATGATTTAATTTTTTAATAGCTGAATAGTATTCCATTGTATACATTTATCACATTTTCTTTATCTAATCACTTAGATTGATTCCGTGATTTTGCTGTTGTGAATAGAGCTGTGATAAGCATATGAATGCAGGTATCTTTTTTACGTGATTTCTTTTCCTTTGGGTACATATTCAGAAGTGGAATTGCTGGATCAAATGGCAGTTGCAGTTTTAGTTCTCTGAGAAAACTCTATACCATTTTCCAGAGAGATTGTACTAATTTACATTCCTACCAACAGTGTATAAGCATTCCCTCTTCTCTGCATCCTCACCAGTATCCATTGTTTTTTGACTTTTTGGTAGTAACCATTCTAACTGGTGTAAGATGATATCTCATCATGATTTTGATTCACATCTCCCTGATGATTAGTGATGTTGAATATTTTCTTTCATATGCCAGTTAGCTGTTTGTATGGAAAACACTCCTTGGCAACCTGGACATAAAATAATTATTGGTTAATTTGCAGGTCTATTTCTGGACCCTATTCTTTTTCATTGATTTATTTGGTTTGTCCTTATACAAATACTACATTTCCCTGATTGCTGTAGTTTTGTAGTAAATCTTGTCTAAGATCACTAAAACAGGCCTAGCTCTTCTTTCCAATCGATATGGCTTTCTTTTCTTGCCTTATTGTACTACCCATGACTATCAACATGATGTTGAACAAAAGCAATGGGAGTTGGTGTCATCGCTGTTTTCTGGTTTCATGTAAAATATATCCAAAGTTTCACCATAAGTTATGATGTTAACTGTTTGTTTTTCATAGATATTATGATAGATTAAAGAAGTTGCTTTTATTCCTAGTTTTCTGACAGTTTTAAAAAATCATAACTAGGTATCAAGTTTTGTCATATGACTTTTCTGTATCAAGTTACGCATAAGTTTTTTTATTCAGTTAATGTAGTAAAATATGTTGATTTGGATTGTAAGTAAGCCTTACATTCTTGAAATAAGTCTCATGCAAATGATATGTTATCCTTTTTATGTAAGGCTGGATTTGATTTACTAATATTTTGTTAAAGACTTATACATCTATGTTCATGATGAATATGGTCTATAATTTACCTCTTTGATGTCTCAAGTTTGGAGTCAGGGTATTGTTAGGCTCATAAAATAAATTGGTACATGTTCCCTTTTTTATTAACAATTTGTGTAAGATTGCTATAATTTCTTCTTTAAACGTTTGATACAATTTACTGGTGAAGCCATTTGAGGATGAAGCTTTCATTGCAGGGAGAATCTGATTATGCATTACATTTCTTTAATCAATATCTGGCCATTTAGACTTTCTATTTCTCATTGTATGAATTTGTCATGTTAAGTGCTTTGAAAAATACGTCAATCTCATTTAAGTTTCAAAATTCATTGACATTAAATCTTTCATTAAAAAACCCTTATTCTGGCCGGGCGCGGTGGCTCAAGCCTGTAATCCCAGCACTTTGGGAGGCCGAGATGGGCGGATCACGAGGTCAGGAGATCGAGACCATCCTGGCTAACATGGTGAAACCCCGTCTCTACTAAAAAATACAAAAAACTAGCTGTGCGAAGTGGCGGGTGCCTGTAGTCCCAGCTACTCGGGAGGCTGAGCCAGGAGAATGGCTAAACCCGGGAGGCGGAGCTTGCAGTGAGCTGAGATCTGGCCACTGCACTCCAGCCTGGGTGACAGAGCCAGACTCCGTCCCAAAAAAAAAAAAAAAAAAAAAAAAAAAAACCCTTATTCTCCTTTTAACATCTGTAGTGTGTTTCCTCTCTCGTTTTTGATATTAATAATTTGTGTTTTTTCTTTTTCTTTTTACCTACTTTGCAAGAGGTTTATTAATTTTGTTGCTTTAAAGAATGAACTTTGACTTTGTTAGTTTTCTCTATTATTTAACTCTTCTTATTGATTCTGTTCTTGTTTTTATTATTTCATATTCTTCTCCTTTTTTTTGGTTTAATTTTCTCTTTCTAGTTTCTTAGGGTGAAAGTTTAGATCACTGATTTTACATTTTACGTCTTTTCTAATATGTACATTTAAAGCTAAAAATATTCCTTAAAAGACTGTTTAAGCTGCGTGTCACACTTCAGTTTGAAAGATTTTGTAATTTCCCTTATGATTTCTTCTTTAACAAATGAGCCTTTAAAAATAATTTGTTAGAAATGTGAAAATACAGTCATTAAATTTTATTTAAAGTACGACTGACTTCAGTTATGGTTGACTTTACCACCAATTTAGCCAAGTTTCTCTTTTTTCAGCCAATATTCCAGGGATATGAGGAGTGAAGGATTTCTTCTCTCCTAATAAGAACCTGACACAAAGAATTAGGTTTCTTTGTGTTCTCAACTTTCTGATGTGTCTTAAAAACTATAACGCTGTAGTTTATTCAGCCTTTTCTTCTTTTTAGGGTATGAACAAATAACATTTGTAACTTTCTGTGTATAACCAGAAGAGGAGGCCCTTGATATTTACATTTTTTAAGCCTGTTTAATTAACGGGAATTGGAGATAATTTAGAAACTATAGACAGAAGGTAGGGATGGCATAGTGGAGAGAGTAGCAAATGGCTACGAGCCATGATCTGGAAGCAGATTACCTGGGTTTGAACTCTAGCATCACCATTTAGTACCTGTGAAACCTATGACAATTTACTTAATCCATTTATGCCACAATGTTCACCTGTGTAAAATATAGATAATAGTGATACCTCTTTATTAGCCTGTAGCAAAAATTAACTTTGTTGATATGTGTAAAGCACTGACAGAGTAAGTGCTCTATGCTAAATAATTTAGTAAGGCATTTTAATAAGCCCCTGACCATATACAAGTATGTTACTTGGAAGAACAGAGATCAAAGTAGGGCCTAGGTGTCTCAGAAAATAAAACCAAATTGTATGGGCTAAGGGACATAATGAGAGAGTTTATGCTCTACTGGAAATGAAAGCTATTCATGTGACAATGTCCTTCAGAAATTTGATCAAGCAGTTTAGGGAATCTAACACAAAAAACGAAGACTTCACTTGCTTTGGAAAAGTGTTGGAAATTCAGAATAGCAAGGCCTAAGGTAAAAAACAAAAACAAATAAACAAGCAAGCAAAAGCGCACGTTTATAGTGCTGCTTATTTCACAAATGAGTACAATCGTTGTACCTGCAAGTAAAAAAAAAAAAAAAAGTTTGAAAAAATATATGGTGAATAAAATATTTCTAGAAATAAAACTTCTTTATTTTAAAAATAGTTTTTTCAACATAAAAGTAGTAAATGTGTCATTTTAACACATTTAACCAGCCAGTCTGTAATGACATATCACCTTTGTTGTATTTTAGATAGTCTTATCTTAGAAATTGATGAGTAAGATAAAGATAAGAAAAATTTAGGGGACATGAAACTATCTCAATATTCTACTCTTACGACAAGAAAATAGTTTGCTTGATTCAAATAATTTCTTTTGAGAAACAATAACCAAAAAAATGAGAAAAAAGAAAGAAGAAAGAAAGAAAAAAGGAAGAAGAAAGAAAGAAAGGAAGGAAAGAAGGAGGAGAAATGGAAGGGAGATTCAAAGAAGTAAGTAATTTCTTTTGAGAAATAAATTACTAAATCTCTATACTATGAAAATATAATTTTATTGCAGTGAAATTTTTGGGTTCATTATTTGAAAGAATGTAAAAAGGTAGAAACAATCTTCCTCTGATTTCTTGAAAAAGTACAATTAAATAAAAATAAATTTTATTACTTGTATCTTGAGTTCCATTTCCTTCATTCTAAAGTCATTGATGATTTTAAAGTTGGTGTGAGGAGTTTGGAAACATTCTCTACACTTCTTCACTTCTGCCGCTTATCCTCTGTTACCAAGTTTTTATGAGAAAAGTAAAATAGGAGATTGAGAAAAAGGTCTAGATAATCCAGAGAAGAATAATGATATAACACTGATAGGTGGATTGATGAAGAAGCAATAAGCTTTGTTTTCATTTCATTTGAGCTCATATGGGGGAAAAGGATTAGTTTGGTTTTAAGCAGACAGAAAGTAGACAGTGTTTTAAACTGTAGTTTTTTAGAAGACTAGAATTAGGAAAATATAAAATGCCGTAAGTAAAGATGCTTTAAAATGTGTAAAGGGAAAGTCTTAGCTAGAGCAATCAGGCAAGAGGGAAAAAAATGAAGGGCACCCAAGTCAGAAAGAAATAAGTCAAATTATCTTTGTTTTGCAGATGATGTAACCTTATATCTGGAAAAAACTAAAGACTCCACCAAAAAACTATTAGAATTGATAAATTCAGTAAAGTTGCAGGATACAAAGTCAACATACAAAAATCAGTGTCATTTGTATATGCCAAAAGAGAACAATCTGAAAAAGAAGTCAAGAAAGCAATTCCATTTGTAATAGCTACAAATAAAACAGCTAGGAATGAACCAAAGAAGTGGAAAATTTATACAATAAAAACTATAAAACATTGATGAAAGAAGTTGAAGAGGACACCAAAAAAAATGGAAAGATAATTCTATATTCATGGATTGGAAGAATCAATATTGTTAAAATGTCCATCAATCCAGTCTAGAGAATCAATGCAATTCCTATCAAAATACCAATGATATTCTTCACAGAAATAGACAAAACAATACTAAAATGTATATGGAACCACAAGAGACCTAGAATAGCCAAAGCTATTCTGAGCAAAAAAAAAAAAAAAAAAAAAAAACTGGAGAAATCACATTACCTGACTTCAAATTATACTACAGAGCTATAGAAACCAAAATAGCATGGAACTGGCATAAAAACAGAGAACCCAGAAACAAATCCATACATCTACAGTGAACTCCTATTTGACAAAGGTGCCAAGAACATACATTGGGGAGGTGACAATCTCTTCAACAAATGGTACTAATAAGAGTGGGTGCTCATACGCAGAAGAATGAAACTAGACTCCCATCTCTCATTTTATACAAAAATCAAGTCAAAGTGGATTAAAGGCTAAAATCTAAAACCTCAAACTATGATGCTACTAAAAGAAAATATTGGGGAAACTCTCCAGAACATTTGACTGGACAAAGATTTCTTGAGTAATACTCTCACAAGCACAGGCAACCAAAGCAAAAATGCACAAATGGAATCACACCAGGTTAAAAAGCTTCTGCACAGCAAAGGAAACATTCAACAAAATGAATAGACAACTCACAGAACAGGAGACAATATCTGCAAACTACTCGTCTGACAAGGGATTAACCAGAACATATAACGAGCTCAAACAACTCTATAGGAAAGAAATCTAATAATCTGATATTAAAATGGGCAAAATATTTGAATGGATGTATCTCAAAAGAAGACACACAAATGGCAAACAGGTATATGAAAAGGTGCTCAACATCATGGATCATCAGAGAAATGCAAATCAAAACTACAATGAGATATAATCTCACCCTAGTCAAAATGGCTTTTATACAAAAGACAGGCAACAACAAATGCTGGCGAGAGACTGGAAAAAAGGAAATGCTTGTACACTGTTGGTGGGAATGTAAATTAGTACAATCACTATGGAGAACAGTTTGGAGGTTCTAAAAAAAGTAAAAATAGAGCTACCACATGATCCAGTGATCTCACTCCTAGGTATATACCCAAAATAAGGAAATCAGTATATTGAAGAGATATCTCCACTTCCATGTTTACTGAAGCACTATTCACAATAGTCAAGATTTGGAAGCATACTAAGTGTCATCAACAGATGATTAAATAAGTAAAATGTGGCCAGACGTGTTGATTCACACCTGTGATCCCAGCACTTTGGGAGCCTGAGGCAGGCAGATCACTTGAGCCCAGGAATTTGAAACCAACGTGGGTGACATCGTGAAACCCTGTCTATACCAAAAAATCTAAAAATTAGCTGGGCATGGTGGTGCATGGCTGTGATCCCAGCTACTCCGATAGCTGAGGTGGTAAGATCCCTTGAGTTTCAGGAGGCAGAAGTTGCAGTGAGCCGAGATTGCACTTCACTCCAGCCTATGTGACAGAGTGAGATGCTGTCTCAAAAAAAAAAAAAAAAAAGTGGTATATACACACACATGGAGTATAATTCAACCATATAAAAGAATGAGATTGTGTCACTTGCAACAAAATGGATGGAACTGGCGGTCATTCTATAAGGTGAAATAAGCCATGCACAGAAAGACGCACTTCGCATGTTTTCACTTAATTGTGGGAGTTTAAAATTAACACAATTTAACTCAAGGAGATAGAGAGTAGAAAGATGATTACCAGAAACTGGAAAGAGTAGTAGGGGGATGAAGGAGATGTGGGGATGATTAATGGATACAAAAAATAGAAAGAATGAATGAGATCTAGTATTTGCTGGTACAACAAAGTGATGATAATAAAAAATAAACATACATTTAAAAATAACTAAAAGAGTATAATTGGATTGTTTATAACACAAAGGATAAATGCTCGAGGTGATTAATACCTCATTTATCCTTATGCGATTATTATGCATTGCATGCCTGTATCAAAATATCCCATGTAACACATAAATATATATGCTTACTACGTACCCACAAAAATAAAAAAAAAAAAATAAAAGAATAAAAACTCACCTCAGACTAGGTGACTTTTTTGTTTCCAGATAAATCATACTTCTCATACCAGCTAACCCAGCAGGAAATTATACAAACCTTGGCAACTGTTTTTCCTTGTGCAAAACTCTAAAGCTTCAGGATAGAACAAATGGTTCTCATTAAAAGCCACAGTGGTGACTATGTCAACATACTGATCTGAGTTGTGCCCTGCCGTCCAGGAGGGATACACGCAGGACGCCCAGGAGGCACAGTCTTTTCATTTTATTTTGTTCATTCTCAAAGGAGGTGAAGGAGGCACAGTTTTAACATGCACAGCTTACACCCAGTGAAGGGGATGCTGGCTGTCACTTTGACAATTCTGGGTAACAAAACCAAGAGAGCAGCATCACCAATCATTCAGCTTTCAGGCCTACTTGAAACCACCTTTGCAAGAATTGTGTCATTGAGAAAGTTACAGCCATGGTACTTTCTGATCTGATCTAGCCAACTCCCCTCTTGCCTTTAGCCTTTGATATGGTTTGGATTTGTTTCCCCACTCAAATCACATGTTGAATTGTAATCCCAAATGTTGGAGATTTGATGGGAGGTGATTGGATCATGGAGGCAGACTTCCCCTGTGCTGTTCTCATGACAGTAAGTTCTCATAAGATCTGGTTGTTTAAAAGTGTGTGGCACCTCTCCACTCTCCCTTCCTTCTGCTCTGGCCATATAAGATGTTCCTGCTTCCTCTTCACATTCCACCATAATTATAACTTTCCTGAACCATGCTTCCTGTACAGCCTGTGGAATCATGAGCCAATTAAGCCTCTTTTCTTTTCTTTTCTTTTTCTGAGACAAGGTCTCGCTTTGTCACCCAGGCTGAAGTAGTGGCTCAATCTCAGCTCAACCTCTGCCTCCTGGGTTCAAGCAATTCTCCTGCCTCAGCCTCCCAAGTAGCTGGGATCACCGGCAATGTGTCATCATGCCCAGCTAATTTTTGTATTTTTAGTAGAGACAGGGTTTCATCATATTGGCCAGGTTGGTCTTGAACTCCTGACCTCAGGTGATCCACTAGCTTTGGCCTCCCAAAATGCTGGGATTACAGGCATGACCCACCATGCCCAACCCAATTAAACCTCCTTTCTTTATAAATTACTCAGTTTCAGGTATTTCTTTATAGCTGTATGAGAACGAACTAATACACCCTTCAAGCTATGTTTAATTATTCCCGGACTTAAGCCAAGACAACTTAGGAAAACACTTAGTTTATAGTTTAAATGATAATAGTCTTTCTCCAAAACTCAACCACCTTTGTAAAACTAATGAGGGACCACCAGGATGGGAGGATAGAGGAGCCTTAATTCTGCTAAGGTTTAGACATACACAATTGCCAGCCATGATTATGGAGGTTACTAGATATGCAACTTCCCCAATCACTCCTGCAGATAACATCACTATTGTAGAACCTAAGATTGGCCTTCTGGAATATTTTTCAGGTTTTTTACATGTCTGACCACTGATGGCTTCACCTGGATTCACCAAGGCTCCTGTGGCCCTACCGGGAAGTGACTCAGTGAAAGAGGACAACTTCAACTTCCTATGATTGTATTTCCTACTCAACAAATCAGCACTTCCCATACCCTAGGCCCTTCTTGCCCACCAAGCTACCTTTGAAGAACCCCTAACCTATGGGACTTTGATAAGATTGATTTGAGTAGTAACTCTGTCTCCCACGTGGTGTGGCCTGCCTCATGTTGGTTAAACTCCTTCTTTGCTGCAATGCTATGCTCTCCATGCATTGATTTTGTTTGTGCAGTGGGCAGGAAGAACTGTTGGGTGGTTATACACTTGTTTGACAGCTTCCACAGGAGCTAACTAGTTTTAACCACATTGGAGAAATTACATGATAGAACATGAAGAAGAGAATGATAATGGACTGTGGGTGGAAGATATTCAGCATTTGCCATGTGTCAGGCACTGCACTCAAGTTCTAACATGGGATTTAATACTCATAGCAATCTTACAAGGTGTTAGTATTGGTAATAGTCATATCCCCATTTTAAAGAGAAATAAACTAAGGTTCAGAGAGGTTTAGTGACTTTTTGAAAGTCACACAGTTAATGAGTAGAGGAAGTAGAATTAGGATCCAGGTTTATCTGAATCCAAAGCTCTTGTGGTATTCATTGTTACCTCCACTGCCTCCCATATTTAGTTCAAGATCACCCCAACCTCATTCATTACTTTGTCAACTAATCTGAAACCCAATAGTCTCCAAAAAGGGACTATCCTCTTTAATATGGAAGGGATCTCATGAAAACTGAGTCCCTGGACATAGAAGTGGAATTCTAGAATTATACTGAATGAGGTGCTAATGGCACAATAGAATAAAATAATGTCTCTAAAGCACTTCTAATGCTCAGAGGCTGTGATATGCAACTATGCAAGTCCCTGGTAAAAAGAGTCCTTTCATCACCTTTATGGACTTTCAGAAACTCAGGGTTTGATTTTTCTTCCTTTAAAGAAAATATTATGAATTATGATCAGTTTGCTCAGATAGGTTTAACAAGTTGAGTGTTTTCCTAAGCAAATGTAATGTCTGGGAAAATGTTAAATGTAGAAACACTATTACTAAAGTTTCCAATGACAACACTCTTCATGATAGTAACCAGCTAATACTGACCACATTTGCCATGAGTAAGTACTGAGGAGTCAGATGATTTCCCTCTTCCTGTCTTATATGGTTTGGCTCTGTGTCCCCACCCAAATCTCACCTTGTAGCTCCCATAATTCCCACGTGTTGTGGGAGGGACCCAATGGGAGATGAATTATGGGGGCAGGTCTTTCCCATGCGGTTCTTGTGATAGTGAATGCGTCTCACGAGATCTGATAGTTTTTAAAACAGGAGTTTCACTGCACAAGCTCTCTTTTTGCCTGCTGCCATTTATGTAAGATGTGGCTTGCTCCTCCTTGCCTTCGCCTTCCACCATGATCGTGAGGCCTCCCCAGCCATGTGGAACTGTAAGTCCAATTAAGCCTCTTTCTTTTGTAAATTTCCCAGTCTTGGGTATGTCTTTATCAGCAGTGTGAAAATGGACTAATACACTGTCCAACCTCAGTGAGGATGGATGATAAGTACTTGCATCTAAAGTTACCAAAGGAGATAGGACAGTTTAGTGGGGAACTTTAGACTCACATGGAGGTGGATTTGAGCTCTGCCATTTACTAACTATATTAACTTTGAGCAAATTTTTTAACTTCTCCAAATCTCAGTTTCTTCATCTGTGAAATATAGATAATCATACTTCATGGGGTTGTTAGAATGAAATAATTGATTGTAGGTAAAGTGGATGGTGTATTTAAAAGTGTTCAATAAACATTAACAACAGTACCAGAAAAAAAGAAATTTGTAAAGGTAAAACCAAGTTTTAATATTATCAAAGAGCATTGATTGAGTTGAAGTAACATGGTTGTCTGGGGTAAATACCCAGGGTTGTCATCTCGAGCCAAGAAAATTTAGGACAAGGACACACACAAGGAATTTAGGAGCGGAGGTTTAACAGGCAGAAGAAAGAAAAAAGAGAACCTCTCTCTCTTTAGTGAGAGAGAGGGGCTTCTGAGGGGAAAAGGCAGGCTGGCTGGCAGTGGAGTTTGCCGGGTTTTATAGACCGGTTTGAGGAGGTGGTGTCTGATATACGTAGGGCCCACAGATGGGTTCTATCAGTTGTGACGTTTACATAGCGTGCGGGAAGGCTGGTCACTCCACCCTAATCTTATTATGCAAATGGGCTTTACCCTTAGTGGGCGCCATCTTGTCTGCTCCTTACTGTACATGTGGCTGACAAAGAGAAGGGACGATGGAGCTGCCATTTTGAACATGATTGGCACAACTGCCGGCTATGCATGAAGCTCCATTTTACAGGCTGCTCTTTGTTAGAAAGGAACATGATTTGGGGTTGCTTTCCATTAACAGGAAAGCCTTACCGAGGACTTCTGTACCCTCACTATCTGCTTAAGTAATTCATCTTTAACTCCTATATCCGAATGGCTATTATATTTGCAGCATTAGTACAGACTATAAAAGGTATTACATTTGCCCATAACTCAGGCTAAACCTTGACTAACATATTTAAGTTGAGACTAGTATAAGAAGGGAATATTCAAGTAGATTCATATAACTTATGGCAGGGACTCTAAGAATTGAAAGAATGAAAATACATTGACATAATCAAGCAGAAACCTAAGTATCTGAATGTAGATAGTATAAACCAAAAAGTATCTGAGACAGGTCTCAATCAATTTAGAAGTTTATTTTGCCAAGGTTAAGGACATGCCTGTGACACAGGCTCAAGAGGGCTTGACAACATGTGCCCAAGGTGATCAGGCTATAGCTTGATTTTATATATTTTAGGGAAAAATAAGACATTGAAACATGTAAGATGTACACTGGTTTAGTCCAGAAAGGTGGGACAACTTGAAATGGGAGGCTCATAGGTCAAAGGGGGATTCAACGACTTTCTAATTGGCAGTTAGTTGAAAGTGTTTAAAGACCTGGAATCAATAGAAAGAAATGTCTGAGTTAAGGCATTGTAGAAACCAAAAATCTTATTATACCAATGAAGCATCCAGGTTACGGGCTTCAGAAAGAATAGCTCATAAATATTTCTTATTAGACTTAAAGAGTCTGTTCTGTCAGTCTTAGGTCTCTGTTTTAATGTTAATACTGGTCAGCTGTGCCTGAATTCCAAAGGGAGGAAGGTATAATGAGGCATGTCTGACCTTGATGACCTGAACTAGTGTTTCAGGGTTACTTTAGAATGCCCTTGACTGAGAAGAGGGGTACATTCAGTTGGTTACAGGACTTAAACATTTATCTTTGGTTGACAACAACAATAGCATTCACTGTTTGTAATTTTGTGAAATACATATTTGGTCCTTGCCCCTGGTTTTCCCGGAATACAACTACTAAAATCCTTGGAATCCCCAAAGTGCTGTCTTTTTGAATGCTAATGTTGACTTTTATCTTCAAGGTGGAGATGGTCACAGAAAGACTAAGGCATGATTAGAGAGTTGAGACTTTCAGTCCTACCCACCAACCTCCAGGGAGGGGAGAGGGGTTAAAGGTTACATTAATCACCAAGGGCCAGTGGTTTCATCAATCATGCCTATGTAATGAAGCCTCCATAAAAACCCAAGAAGACAGGGTTCAGACAGCTTCTGGATGGCTGAACGCGTGGAGGTTCCTAGAAGGTGGCATACTCATGGGAGGGCACCGAAGCTCCACATGCCTTTCCTCATACCATTCCCTACACATTCTTCATCTGTATCCTTAGTAATACCCTTTCTAATAAACTAGTAAATGTGTTTCTGTTAGTTCTGTGAGCCACTCTAGCAAATTAATGGAACCCAAGGCAGGGATTGTGAGAATCCCAATTGAAGTCAGTAGGTGAGAAGTTCTGGAGGCCTAGATTTGTGACTAGGGTCTGTGAAGGTGGGGAATGCAGTCTTGGAGACTGAGCTCTTAACCTGTGAGATCTGAGACTAACTCCAGGTAGACAGTGTAGGAACAGAATTGGAGGACACCCAACTGGTGTCTGCTGCAGACTTGATTGCTTGTTTGCAGAAAGGGAGAAATCACATATTTTGGGGTCACAGAAGTCTTCTGTGTCGATTGTTGTGTTGGCATGAAGGCAAAGGAGAAACATGGTTTGAGAGTATTTTTCAAACACTGATATCTTGAGAAGAATTGTTATTTCTAGTTTGTATTCTGTTTTGTGTGAGATTTTATTTTAAGGCATTGACTTGACAAGAGAAGAGCTTTAATTTTGGTTCTTCATTTTTTGTTGTTCTTGAGGAAAGTATATGAAATATTTACTATAACCTTTGGATTTCACGCATGATTTGTGTAATAAGACCTGCACACTGAGAACTGTGAACCACCTCCTGTATATTTCTATTTGAATTTTATTAGGTATTAATCTAGTAATATGGGAAAAATATCAACAAGGGAATCTAACAGGCTAAGACTTGCTCTTTCTGTATGAGAATAAATTACTGTGTCTCCTGACTCCCCCCTTTCCCTCATCAGGCCAGGAATTATAATCCATGGACTTTCCCTTAAGTTATGATAAGGATTTCAAAGTCCTTTATATGTGCAAAAATTAAACGTCATGGCCCCAATATTTGATTGAGGAGAGTCCTCCACATATATATGGGTCACAATTACATAGCCAGCATAATTTTGTATGGTTGTGATAAAAATATTCTGTTGACTTATTGCCTCAAATCCCATTTTACAGATAATTTTTGTTTATCCTGAACCAAGAATTGCTTGTGAGACAGCCAAGTATAAAGGGCTCCCGGAGAACCTCTGACCGGCATGCACAACTGGGAGAACGGAGTGGAGCCACAGAAGTTCTCCCCATTTGCAGTGGGAGGAGCCCAGCTTCTTGAGTTCCTGTGTGGTGGGGTGGGAGCTGGTTAACAGGCTTCCCTCTCATTGTGCTGAAAGTTTTTCCCTGTTTCCTTTTTTGTCCAATAAATTTCATTTTTCTTCCCTCTTCTATGGGTCCATGAGTCTCATCTTTCCTGGTCGTGTGACAGGAACGGAGTTTTTTGCTGAACTGAGGAGAAAGTCCTGCAACAATTGCGATTAAATATATTCAGCATACCTTCACTTAGGACCTCCTTTGGGCAAAGCTCTGTCCTAAGTTCTATGTTGACTGAAAGATCAATACATCATGTACACTGGCCTCTAAGAACTCTAGCTTGGCACAGGTAGAAACCCTATTTTTTCTGCTTAGCCTGTGATTGAAGAATTATGTCAGGTTCATTTTTACAAATTAAACCTTTTATTTTAAAATAATTATAGGTTCATAGGCCATTGTAAAAAGTAATCCAAGGAGATCTCATGTACTACCCTTTAACCAATTCCTCCTAAGGTAACATCTTGCAAAACTGTGGTACAATACCACAACCAGGATATTGACATGGATATAGCCAAAATAGAGAACATTTCCATGACTACAAGAATCCCTAACATTGCACTTTTATGGCCACACCTACTACAACACCCTCCTGAGCCCCTGGCCACCACTGATGTGTTCTCTGATTCTATAACGTTGTCATTTCAGGAATGTAATATATATATATTAAATCACATACAATATATAACCTCATACAATATATAACCTTCTGAGGATTTTGTCCCCTCAGTATAATTCTCTGGATTCATCCAGGTTGTTTTATGCATAAATGAGTTTTTCCTTTTTGTTACTGAGTAGTTTTCCATGTTACAGAAACTGTTTACGCATTCACCTGTTGAGGGACTTTTTCTATTCCAGCTTTTGACTATTGAACATAAAGTTACCATAAATATTTGCATTCCGATTTTTATGTGAACATAAGTTCTCTGAAATAAATATCCAGTAGTGCAACTGCTGGGATGTATGGTAGTTGCCTGTTTAGTATTGTAGGAGTGGAGAGGTTTGATACCTTGCCTTACCCATCAGAAGGTCATGGCCGACAGCCCTATAACAAAAGACAGGTTAGCAAGAGAAAAGCATAACAAATTTATTTAATTAGTGTTTTATATGACATGGAAGCTTCCAGAAATGAAAACCCAAAGACCCAGGAAAAACTGTCTATTTTTAAGCTCAGGTTGGATGAAGAATAGACAGCTGTGTAGAAATGTGATTGGACAAAAGGAATAGGATCTAATGGTAATGTGGGGTTGAGAGTGGTGTGGCAGGGACCCTGCAGGGTCTGTCTGTTCACATTCTTCTTTGCCTCTCGGTGTAGCATTCCTTCCAGGACAGGACTCCTCTGAAGTGAGGATCTTCCAGGTAGAAGTGGAAGAGACAGAGTGAACTTTCTAAGTTTTGTAATTTGCTTTGGGGCACAGGAGTCCTAATTTCTTTTTCTTTCTTTCTTTCTTTCTTTCTTTCTTTCTTTCTTTCTTTCTTTCTTTCTTTCTTTCTTTCTTTCTTTCTTTCTTTCTTTCTTTTTTGGGGGGGTTGTCTTTGTTTTGTTTTGAGATAGAGTCTTACTCTGTCACCCAGTCTAGAGTGCAGTGGTGCAATCTCGGCTTGCTGCAACCTCCACCTCCTAGGTTCAAGTGATTCGCCTGCCTCAGCCTCCCAAGTACCTGGGATTACAGGCACCTGCCACCACACCAGACTAATTTTTGTATTTTTGTAGAGACAGGGTTTCACCGTGTTAGCCAGGCTGGTCTTGAACTCCTGACCTCAGGTGGTCTGCCCGCCTCGGCCTCCTAAAGTGCTGGGATTACAGGCATGAGCCACCATGCCTGGCTGAGTCCTAATTTCAATGACTTGCCTTGGGGAAGAGGAATTCTGGTTTCTGTGACTTCCTTTGGGGGAGAAACAAGGGAAGGAGAGAGGAAGGCAAAAGAAGGTCAGAGAGACTTGTTTCTGAGGCCTTCCAATCCCTTTCAGTTCAAGGCACTCAGTTCACCAAAGGACCATACTTTGAGGTATCGTGTTCTGAGACCCAACAGTACAGTGGTTTCCTGTTTGCAATTTAGAAACTGCACAACTATTTTCCAGATTGGCCATACACTGGAAAGATGTAAGTGATCTGTTTCTCCGCATTCTCACCAGCATTTAGTGTTGTCCCTATTTTTTTTATTTTAGTCATTCTGACAGGTGTATAGTGCTATCCCATTTTGGGTTGAATTTGCATTTTCCTACTGGCTAATGATATTGAACATCTTTTTATTAGTTTATTTGCCATCTGTAAATTATCTTCAGTGAAATATTTGTTCATGTCTTTTCTCCATTTTCTTTCTTTTTTTTTTTAACTATTGGTTTTTAAGAGATGTTCATACATTCTAGATACTAGTCCTGTGGCTTGCAAACATTTTCTCCATGTCCACAGCACATTATTTCATCATTGTGTAAGGGTCGTTTTCAGAGTAAAAGCTATTAGTTTTGGTGAAGTCAAATTTATCAGATTTTCCTTTCATGGATCACGTTTTTTGTGTCAAGTCTTAGAACTCTTTGTCTAGCTCTAGATCTTCAAAATATTCTTCTGGGTTTTTTTAAGTAAAAGTTTTAGACTTTTTTTATTTTACATATAAATTGAGTATTCATTTCGAGTTGGCTTTTGCAAAAGTTGTGAGACTCAAGTCAAGCTTTGTTGGTTCGTTTCTCATGAATGTCCAATTACTCCACCATCATTTGTTGCAAAGGCAAACTTTCCTCCAACGAATTTCTTTTGAGTTGCGTTCATCCACTGGGTTTTAATTTTAATTATTGCATTTTTTCAGTTCTAAAATATTTATGCGGTTCTTCATATTTTCTGTTTCTTTGCAAAGACTTTTGTTTGTTTGTTTTTAAGCATGTTTGTAAATTGCTTCTTTTTAATTTGAAAAAGAATTGAGACAGAGTCTTCGCTCCGTCACCCAGGGTGGAGTGCAGTGGCACAATCTTGGCTTACTGCGATCTCCGCCTCCTGGGTTGAAGCAATTCTCATGCCTCAGCCTCATGAGTAGCTGGGACTACAGGCATGCACCACCACACCCAGTTAAATTTTGTATTTTTAGCAGAGATGGGGTTTTGCCAGGTTGGCCAGTCTGGTCTCGAACTCCTGGCCTCAAGCAATCCACCCGCCTTGGCCTCCCAAAGTGCTGGGATTACAGATGTGAGCCACTGCTCTCGACCTGTAATTGCTTATTGAATTCTTTTTATGATGGATTCATTAAAATCTTTGTCAGGTAATTGTAACAACTCTTGTCATCTTGGTGTTGGTACAGCCTATATTGATTGTCTTTTTCAATCAATTTGAGATCTTTCTGGTTCTTGGTATGACAAATGATTTTCAATTGAAAATGTGACATTTTGGGCATTCTAAGACTGGATTTTATGTATACCTTCTGTTTTAGCTGGCTTCCCCAATCACTGCTCTGGTAAGAAAAGAGGGTAGGGTGCTGCTCATTACTGTGAGATTGGGTAGAAGTCCAGGTTCCCACTCTTTCATTCCATTGGCTCTTGGTAGGGGAGGACTCCTTGATACTGTTGGGCAGGGGTGAAAGACCAGACTCCCAGGCTCCCCAGGTGGTCTCTATCAATGCTGCGGGGGAGGGGCGCTTCCTTACCACCCAGACGGGATGAAAGTTCCAGCTCCCTACTTGGCCTTCCATGACACCAGTTCAGCATGGCTTTGCAGTGACTTGTTACAGCCTGGCAATGGGTGGAAGTCTATGTACCCTACTCGACTTTTGCCGGCATGTGTGGGGATGGGGCCACAGATTTGTGTGTGTGTTATTGGGGGAGGGGAGATTGTTAAAGGAGTGTGGCTATTTCTAAAAGGTTTTTCTCCTCCAAGGCTGCTTCTTTCCTTGCCCTTTAGTTACAGGTATCAGTCATTTGGGGGGGCTTTGAAAAAAATGTGTACCTGTTGGTGTTTCTGTGTTGCTGGCTTCACCGCTCTGAGATATGTGAGGCAAAACCCAGAAAACACATCATCATCAGCTTGTTCTTCATGCCCCAAAGTCTCTAGACAGTCTGCCTCCTCTCCACCTTTCAGAGTCTACTTCTGTTTATTTATCTATAATAACCAAGTTTTAAAATAGTAATTATTGGAATAAATATGGAAAAGTATATCTATTCCACCTTCTTAGGAGCAGAAGCCAATTTTTATAAATTGTTTTTCTCTTTCCAGTACATTACCACAATGATGCCCTCTTTAAAATTTATTGATACACTGTCATGCTGAAATGCTCAACCCATCTAAGAAGTGTTAATGTAACCCCAGTCTGCTTTTACTTCACCTGGTGGAGCAGGGTAGGAATTGGTCAGGGGCAGGGTCATAAATTTGCATTAGAATCTCTAGAGCTCTTAAAATCGATTTCAATTTTGAAGGAGAAAGGAAAAGAAAATAAATCACTTCCTCTCTGCAGTGGATTCATGCTGACATGCCGTGTGATACTGCAATAGTTCTGGGAAAGGAGGCCTCTGCCGGGCAGCCAGGGTCGCAGTCAGCCGTGTTGAAGCTCTCCTCCAAAGTCCTGCTTGCCTCAGGTGTGTCCCTTGTGGGGTAGATTACACTGATGCAAGGCGTTCTTACATTTTCTCCATCTTTGTATTAGGCACATCACTCTAGGGATCTGGGAATCTCTCGCTGAAATCATCACCTTCCTGTCTCCTCTCCTGTACCTATCCTGAAGGGACCAGCTCCATCCCAACCCTCAGTGCCTACTTGAAGATTGGCTATTTCAAAAACTTTTATTGGCTTTTTCTGTGAAAACCCATCCTGACTTTTTCTTCTCGAATTCCTTTTGCAATGTATTGTCCATCCTGCACTGTTAACTGCTGTCACATCCCCCCTTTTCCTTCTCCCTAAATGGCGGCATAGCAACAACAAAGAGTGTGGACTGCCAGGGTTACACTTCCAGCTGGGCCACTTTCTGGCTGTGTGACTGTGGCCCATTTATTCAACCCCTATGTGCCTCAGTTTTATCATCTGTGAAAATGAAGCTAATAATAGTACTTCTTCAAAAGGTCATTGTGATGATTGAATGAATTCATGTACTGTTCATGCCCACCAGACAAAGACCATGAGGATCACATCAGAGTGGGTTTATGACTTGCTGCAGAAGAGGAGACACAACCTTAGAGAGCATGGGGACACAGGGAGGCATCTCAGGAGTATGTGACAAGAGGTTTGGTAACGGTAAAGCTACCATGAGTGGAGGAACACCAGAGTTCTTCATCTCACGCTGAATTGCCTAAAACGACATGGACACACATGGAGTGGTTTTAAGGAGCGGAGAGTTTAATAGGCAAAAAAGAAGAAAGAAGCTCCCCCAGTACAGAGGCAGAAGGAGGGGGGCTCCAAAGCCGAGAGAGGAAACCCCTCGTGGGGCAAAAAAGTGGCTCTTAGGTGAGGAGGCTGGAGGAGGTGATGTCTGATTTGCGCAGGACTTAGGGGATTGGTTTGACCAGGCATGTCACTCACGCAGCTGTGAAAAAACTGGCCCTCCCAACCTAGTCTTTTAATATGCAAATGCAGGGCGCCATGATGTTCTACCCACCATGGGGATATGTGGGGACCGCCATGCTGCCACGCACATGTCCCGGGAAGGAAGAAGAGGGTAGGAATCGCCATGTTTGGGTGGACCTAGTTTCTAATGGCTGGCATTTGCCTATCAATGCTTGTGCGCCCGGCTCTAAGAGCTAGGTCTTTCCTGCTAGACAAGAAGTTTCTGCAGCTGCTTTAAAAGAAATAAAGACTTCCCAAGGACTCCTTTTCCTGTCTGTCTGCCTAAAATAATTTCTTAATAACTCCTATAACAGTAAGGGATTCAGTTTAGTTGTGTTGGGTGATTTGGGGAGGGCTTAAGGGAGTGGGTGATTGCCCAGGACTGGATGCTGTCAGAAAGCAGAAACAATTTTGAGTGGGTAGCTTGCATGTTTTATCTAGAAGGTAGGTTGAACAAGACTCAACTGGAGACGAAAGAGGTTAAAAAGCAGGAGTCACTCCTCTCAGTTGGGAGGAAAGACTGTTCGGTCATTTTCACCGTTTGCATTGTGTTCTTGTTTCTGTCTTTGCGGGGGCATAATTATGCAGGACTCTTGTCTCACAGCATCATGGCCATGGAGTGACTTTGATGTTAGTGC
Source organism: Theropithecus gelada (assembly GCF_003255815.1). Taxonomy (NCBI): domain Eukaryota; kingdom Metazoa; phylum Chordata; class Mammalia; order Primates; family Cercopithecidae; genus Theropithecus; species Theropithecus gelada. The sequence continues at coordinate 207,362,816 of NC_037668.1, read as the reverse complement.
TCTGTGAAATTGTTTATATTATTAACAGGAGAACACCAGGGTCTAGCTGTGATTACCAGGCCAGCTACCAGCTATCAGAACTGCTTTCTTTTTATTTCTTAAAATGTAAGTTTTTAGCATAGGATTTGGCTTGCTATGGCTAATGCTCTAGCTCTCCACATAGTTTGGCATGTATATGCTTTATCTTCCCAGACGCATTATAGGTGCCTGGTAGACAGAGAAGCATCCATGTCCACCATTACATTTGGTCTTACATGCAGCTCATGGTAGAAGCAATCTTTCTTTCCAGAGGAGATAGCATGATTTATCCTACATCTTAGCTATCTATCCTCAAGCCACTACCTTCTTCATTATCATTTCTATGACAGGTCCTTTATTAAATATCAAATTACAGAGTATTAAGGTAGGCATTGACTAAATATTATTAGACATACCTCATCTTTGCACATCATGGCAAAAATGAGTCAGATATAATCTACTGTGATACAATTTTACCTTTCTCTGTATTTCCTACACTATTTACACAGTATCTGATACATAATTTATACAAGCCCAATAAAAATACTAAATAAAAATAAGATAAAATTATAATTTTAATTATATCCAATAGAATATGGATACCATATATCCAATGAATTCTAAATATCGGGGCAATTTGATATCCTTCAACATACAAAAAATATACATATGTGTGTGTATTTTTTAAAACACTGGTGACCATAGGCTCTAACTTAAAAAAAAAATTTCTTCTGGATTCATTTGTATTAATAGTACAATATCAGTCAGAATAATATAATGTACATGTTGATAATTACTAAATAGAAAATATAAATATTCGTGTCAAAAGACAAAATTATAACAAATTTAGTTATATATTGAATTGCTGTTTATTCATGATTCACAAACGGGGCAGCGTCCAGTCTATAAAAAGGAATGAGAGCTCCCACTGGGCAAACATGGGGTTTCGTAAGGTGGGATTCCAGAACACTGGATCTTGTAGGGTTAGAACAAGGAAACAGGACAATAGGGGGAAAAAGCTGATGGGGGCTGGGTACGGTGGCTTACGCCTATAATCCCAGCTCTTGCACACAGATCGCTTGAGCTCAGGAGTTCGAGACCAGCCTGGTCAACATGGTGAAACCCCGTATCTACTAAAAATACAAAAATTAGCTGGGTGTGGCGGTGGTGACTCTGGAGGCTGAGGTGGGAAGATCGCTTGAACCTGGGAGGCACAGGTTACAGTGAGCCGAGATCATACCACTGTACTCCAACCTGAGCAACAGAGCCAGACCCTGCCTCAAAAAAAAAAAAAAAAAAAAAAAAAAAAAAAATAGCTGATTGGTTAACATTAGGACACTTTTTTCGTACAGATTAGTCCAGAGAAGACTTCCTTATTATGGTGACTCAAGTAGACTTCAGTCTCCTGTTTTCAGGAAAAAAACAGTCTGTTTGGAGGTCTGCCTATTTCCTTAAAATTTCAGTTTGATTATGTGGCATTTAGCATGAGTGACTCCATTTTGGTTTGGTCTGGTCTGGCGAGAGCTCAGTATAAAACAATGGTCTTCCATAATTTTGGTTTAACATTAGAAATCCCTTTTTAAATGAAATGAGTGGTGCAACTGGGATGGAGATGGAGGCCATTATTCTAAGTGAAGTAACACAGGAGTAGAAAACCAGAAGCCATACGTTCTCACTTGTAAGTGGGAGCTAAGCTGTGAGTACGCAAAGGCATACGGAAGAATATAATGGACTTTAGAGACTCCAAAAGGGGGGAATGGGAGGGGAGCTTGGTATAGAATACTACACATTAGGTACGATGTACACTACTAAGGTGATAGGTGAACTAAAATCTCAGAATTCTCCACTATATAATTAATCCATGTAACAAAAAAAACCACTTGTACCTCAAAAGCTATTGAAATAAAAATAAATAAATGAGATGAGTGGGGCTTTTTAAAGAGTAGTTTATATTTCCGGGGGAGAATATTATCTATTGTTAGTGTGGAACAGCATTCACCATCAGTTCGATTCCAATTTTTAATGCTTCTTATGCAAATACTAAGAAACACAGATATAAGTAGATGGGAATAGAAGGAGCTTTCTAAAATACAACAATATCAGTCTTTTTAAAAAATACATCCTTCTGATTTGAATACCAGAAGTAACAAAGTGATCGACCTTTTTATTTATTCTTTTAATGATTAGCTGTCATGTTAATTCATTGCACCTATAATTTTCTTATAAACCAAGTACTAGAAATCACCAGACTCATCAAAGCATTTAACTGTAGTCTTTGGAGTCATTCACTTTCTTACTCTTTGGTACTACACCAAATAGGACTTACCTTGCCTTATCAATTGATTACTAATTGATTAGAAATGTTATTCTTTTACTTAGAGACACTTACTGAACTTACTACATACAGAAAGTTTGGGAAAGTTGAAATTTTGTTCATCTCAAAACATCACTGTAAATATTTTCAAATAAAATATTTACAATGTATTTTTAAAATATTGTCTTTAAAACCCTGGAGCTTCAGACTGACCTAACTGGAAACGTGGAAAATGTTCACTATATAATCTAATTGCCAAATCCAATCCCCATTGTCAAATGAATGAGCAAAAGGCAGAACAACTTTTGTCAGAAAAATATTCCTTTATTTTCAATTCAAATAAACATTATTAATATGCACTCCTTTGATAACCATCTTACTTCTAAATTATAATTCTAAGATAGATAGGTAAATAGATTTAGATGAAGACACACACCTTTGTTGCTATAAAAGTCACATACTCTTGCCTTCAATATTCCTTATATTCTCTTTCCTTTACCCTCAAAGACTCATCCTCAATAGCAGTACATTGACAAAGACCAAAAGAGGGAAGACGTAAGGACACATGCAAATAAAAGTTGTTAAAATTCTGCTATTCCATTCAACAATATAGCTGTACTCCAAGCATTGACAATATTTTAAGCCTAAACCCCTCATTTCTAATACCACGATTTGCTCTTAACAGAAATATGCATAATATGTGGAAAGTCTAGAAGTCCAAACAGGATGATTCAACTTCAAATAAAGAAGGCTACTGAGGCTATTAATATCATTATTTTGTCCTATCTCTTGGACTTTATCCTGGAGGTTTTTATATTCCCTGGGAAATACACCCCAGTAAAATTTAGGGTGATGATAGGCATGCAGTTCCTTTGCAAGGTGGGAAGAGGGCTGCTTAAAAAGTGGGGACGGTAAAATAGGATTGGTATTATGCCTTCACCTCAGATGCTTTGGTAGATAGATCACTTTTAGAACACACCATATCCATGGAAGTTGAAAAACTGGAAAATGATTTCCAAGATTTCCTTGGAAAATCTTCATGTGCCCCACAGCTATGCTTACAAGTGGGTGAAACCTTTTGGCCCTCCCAATATCTTTTCTTTTCATTGTTATTAATAGAATACCAGTTTTCTTTGGGGCATTGTACATAGCTAAAATATTCACCTTGCAAGACTAACTTGTATTATGACCTTTATTGCTGATGAAATCTAAACTGAGTTGCTGGGGAGGGTGTGGAGGGCCTGTCTTTTGAAGCAATTGTTTTTCTGATAAAATGGAACCAATTCAGCTGGCACATCCCCGGTCTTTCACTTTCCCTCCTTTGTCTCCCTGGAATGCAAACAATCTCCGGAGGTGTAACAGTCATCTTACTACCAGCAAAACAAAAACCACATGTTCATAATGGAAGAATAGATAAATCCAAGGAGACTGGGTCTTTGTTGATCACCTTAGGAGCCTGCACTAGCCTCAAGCTGGTACATCCAGATTTTTAATGCATGAGAAAAATAAGCCCCATTGTTTAAGCCTTTGTTGTCAGAGTTTTTATTTATTGGCTCCAAATCCTAACTGAAACAAAGGATGCTTTTCTTATCCATGCCTTGAGGAATACATGATTTATATTTCTGGCCTGAAAGATTTTGCTAAATGCTATAGGGAATGCTAATGAACTGCTATACAATTATATTTACATATTATTCTAGATGATAGTTTCTCTAATATAAATAAGACAAATTTATAAAATAAATGTTCTGAACATCAACTGAAATATTACAAGGTTTTTGTAGGCATCACATTCTTATCATTTTTGTTCTTGGAAATAGTAAGCAGTCAGTAAATATTTTCCCAGCAACTGACACTAAGGAGTAAAAAGGCCAATTTGAACATTATTTGTTTACTTAATAATAAGCACTATAATTAATGTTTGAGAGTAACTTGGGAAAAAAACTATAAATTCAATTCTACTGTTCATACAGTAGTTATAAATCACAATATCTGGGGGACTGGAAATAAGATACAATATAATTTAATACTTGAGTAATGAGGAAAACATCACCTGAAATGAGAATGATGATTTAAAAGTTGCAGCGTAATACATTTGTGAAAATTTATTAGTGAATTTCATCTACTGCTATCCAAGATGTTAGATTGCCTAAAAATTTGAAATGAATCACAATTATTATTCATTGAGGAAATAGCTAAATGTATTAGGAGAAATCTCAAAAATGGCATAAAAATAACATTCTCAGATATTCAATAATAATTTTCCCAAGTGTTTTATATGAATTATGCATATAATTCTTCCCATAACCCTAAATATGGATAATATTTTTTTCCATTTTATAAATAAGGAAACTAAGACATGGGCAAATTAAGTAAATTGGCTAAGTTCACACAAGTAATAAGTGATACAGCATAATTAAAACCAAAGCAGTCAGCTCCACTGATGGTCTGGAAGTTACTTCCTATGCTTAAAGATGGCAATTATCAACCCCAGATGCAACATAAATATAACAACCGGCCAGGCGCAGTGACTCAGGTCTGTAATCCCAGCACTTTGGGAAGCCAAGGCGGGTGGATCACGAGGTCAGGTGTTCGAGACCAGCCTGGTCAATATGGTGAAACCCCATCTCTAATAAAAATACAAAAATTAGCTGGGCATGGTGGCAGGTGCCTGTAGTTCCAGCTACTCAGGAGGCTGAGGCAGGAGAATTGCTTGAACCTGGGAGGTGGAGGTTGCAGAGCTGAGATTGCACCACTGCACTCCAGCCTGGGTGACAGAGCGAGACTCCATCTCAAAAAAAAAACAATAAAATAAAATAACGACCTGAGTACTTTGGAGAGTAAATAAAATCAGGCAGCTTCTGAAGAGAAGCCAATAGTTGAAAGAAGGAAATGGCATGGGGTCAGTTTCTCAATTTGTAATGGCTCTTAGCCTAATGTCAGGCTACAGCTGGTGCTGCACAGGGCAACTAACACCCAGAAAAAAACCCACAGTCTTTGTGGCTTAAGAAACCAGGGAACACAGTTTAGGACACTCATATCCACTATAAAGTGAGGAGAAAACTCTGGAGAGCAAAGGGCAGAGAGGGAGACACCAAGTATATGAAATTTTTCTAAGCCTCTGGTTGACTCCTGAATACACATGACAGCAAGAGGCTTCCAGTTCCTTAGTTAAGGACTAAAGAGTTGAACTAAGAGTTGAGCTGCTACCTAATTTGCAACTTGAGTCCAACACAGTTAGTTGTCTATTCAAACAACAACAATGACAACAACAACATTCTTTAAAGGAATGTAACAGAATACAGGCCTTCACAACACAGCATTCATTACATCTAGGATACAATTGAAAAGTACTCCAGGCTGGGTGCAGTGGCTCATGCCTATAACCTCAACACTTTGGGAGGTCAGTGAAGGAGGATCACTTAAGGTCAGAAGTTAAAGACCAGCCTGGCCAACATAGGGAGAGCCTATCTCTACAAAAACTAAGGAAGAATTTAGTCAAGTATAGTGGTACACACTTGTAGTCACAGCTACGTGGGTAGCTGAGGTGGGAGGATCACTTACGCCCAGGAATTTGAGCCTGTGGTAAGCCATGACTATGACACTGTACTCCAGCCTTGGCAACAGAGTGAGATTCCATCTCTTAATTTAAAAAAGAAGAAGAAGAAAAAAAGCACTCCATATAAAAGTCTCAATGAACTGGAAGCTGTGAATGCCATCTCAATAAAAGTTCTTAATATCTTAATATGACTAAGAGAATCAGAAAAAAAAATGTTACTGGTTTGATGGGATGTTGGCCTTTGACTATCAGTCATTAAAGTCAGCATTGGAGATGAAGCCACACTGGGAAGTATAGTTGAAACTTGAAGTGGGCTGGACTCAGTGGCTCATGCCTACAATCCCAGCACTTTGATTTGCCTAGGTGGGAGGATTGCTTGAGCCATGAGTTCAAGATCAGTCTGGGCAACATGGCAATTCCCTTTCACTACAAAATTTAAAAATTAGCCAGCCATGATGGTGCACATTTGTGGTCTCAACTAATTGGGAGGCTGAGGTGGGAGGATTGCTTGAGTCCAGGAGTTGAAGGATCATAACTGCAGTGAGCTATGATCAACCCACTGCACTCCACCCTGGGTGACAGAGTGAGATTCTGTCCCTAAAAACAAAAAATAAAGAAACTTGAAGTGATCCTTGTATTTCATGTCACGTTAGTAGAAAACCACTCTACACACACAGGCAGAATCATCAAATGCTCAGATATCTTGGGTATAAAGTTTTGTGTTAATTCCATTGGCAGAAAAGGCTGACTAATTAGATACGAGTTAAGTTGAAGCCCACTAAGGTTAGAACTACCCATAGGAAGCTCTTTTATGAATATAAGTGGAAAACTCACAGGCCTCTGCTTTGGAGCAGATAAGGGGAGAATGTCCTAGTGTTATATATTTACATCATATGATATTTTATTTCACATTGAACTAGAAATCACTTTGGTTGCTGATATATGACCACGAGTATAAAGGCATTGAGCTTACCATCTAACATGGCTAACTTTCCTTCTATATTCACCATCTAGACCGCCAAATTTCAGTGAGACCTCCATGAGAGTAATAAAGAGGCAAAGGAGAGCCTTGATTTCCCACTTGATTCCTCATCTCATGCATATTCTTGCATTGCATTAGGAGTAAATCAAAGGAAAAGTAAATGTGAACCTAGTCCAAGTTGTTGTTCTGTCAATCCTTGATTCTGGATCAGAGGTATTGGCAACATGGACCAGAGAGTAGAGGAGGGAAATTGCAAACACCTGCTATGACCTCATGGCCCATTCAAGAAATGACTGCTTGGCCGAGCACGGTGCCTCACACCTGTAATCCCAGCACTTTGGGAGGCTGAGGTGGGGGGACCACAAGGTCAGGAGATCAAGACCATCCTGGCTAACACGGTGAAACCCCGTCTCTACTAAAAATACAAAAAATTCGCCGGGGGTGGTGGCAGGCACCTGTAGTCCCAGCTACTCGGGAGGCTGAGGCAGGAGAATGGCATGAACCCGGGAGGCAGAGCTTGCAGTGAGTGGAGATGGTGCCACAGCACGCCAACCTGGGCAACAGAGCGAGACTCTATCTCAAAAAAAAAAAAAAAAAAAAAAAAAAAACAAGAAATGACTGCTTTCTGGCCTCCCCTACTATTCCTTTGCTTGCTCATGCAGTCTCTGAGGCATGAACAATTACTACCTCCATTGTATTTTATTTTTTAAATTAATTATTTATTTTTTGAGACAGGGTCTCCCTCTGTTGCCCAGGCTGGAGTGCAGTGGCATGATCTCTGCTCACTGCAACCTCCACCTCCCAGGGTCAAGCAATTCTCTTGCCTCAGCCTCCCAGGTTGGGATTACAGGCGCTCACCATCATGCCCAGCTAATTTTTGTAATTTTAGTTGAGATGGGGTTTTGCCATGTTGGTCAGGCTGGTCTTAAACTCCTGACCTCAAGTGATCCATCAGCCTTGACCTCCCAAAGTGCTGGGATTACAGGCGTGAGCCACCACGCCCAGCCACTACCTCCATTATATTAAGCAGAAATTATCATGATTTTTTTCTTTCATCTTCATCTCTTTCTCTCGTTTACTGTTAAATGTACTCTTTATTCCAGAGTTATAGTGATTTTAAACAGAATCATAATGGAACTAGCAGAGTTCATATCCAATTGAGATCCTGGCCTAGGAGCACAGGAGTCTAGTGACATTGATGCACCTGGAGGCAACAGCTGGTTGTGACTTTGAGTTGTCTCAGGTTGAGGAAATGATGTAAAACTTGTGATTTTATGTGCAATAACTAGATTATGTTAGGCAAAGACATCTTTGGATATACGAGAAGAAAGGTTTATGTGGAGTCGGTGGCCCACAGGTATGATTTCAGAGAGGCATTTTGAAATAATTCTCCCTATTGGAAACTTCTCCTGGCATTCATGAGTGGCCATGAGCCATGGCTTCTGTATCAGTCAAAGTTCTCCAGAGAGACAGAATATGTATATATATGAAAGGGAGTGTATTAGGGAGAATTGGCTCACACGATTACAAGGGCAAAGTCCCATGATAGGCCACCTGCAAGCTGGAGAATGAGAGAAGTTGGTAGTTTCGCTCCTAGGTAAGGCAGTAGGTAGTTCAGCCCCAGTTTGAAAGCCTCAAAACCAGGGAAGCCAGCAGTGCAGACCCTAGTCTGAGGCCAAAAGCCTGAGTCCCCAGGAGGCTTCCAGAGGTTGTTAATGCAAGTCTCAGGTCCAAAGGCTGAAGAATGGAGAGTCTGATGTCCAAGGGCAGGAGGAGAAAAGGTGTCTTGCTCCAGAAGGGAGAGAGAGAGAGAGAGAGGAAGCTAAGCAAACTGCTTGTCCTCCTTCTGCTTGCTTTTTTTTAACCAAGCTCCCATTCAATTGAATAACGTGGGCAGGTCATCTTCTCCCTTTCCACTGACTTGCATGCCAGTCTCCTCTGGAAACACCCTCACAGACACATCCAGAAACAATGCTTCACCAGCCATCCAGGCATCCCTCAATCCAGTCAAGTTGACACTTAATATTAACTGTCACAGCTTCCTATGTCACTTTGGATCTCTGGTCCTAGTGAAACAGGTTCTATCAGATTCTTTCTCCTAGAAAATTGGAAATTCATGAAAAAGCACATAAAGATTGGGGTCTCTGGGGTTGAATCATGCAAATAGCAATGCTACAGAGGAAAAGTCCACAAACTGGTTGACTTCCTGGGAAGAACCTGCTTTTACCCTTCCCAGCAGGGTTGAGTTGCTCACTCCTTTCCTGAATTCAGTGAATATGCCACTATTCTGTCAAAGAATATATGTATACATTTTGTCCCTTAGACTACTAGTAGTCAGCTTCTGTTACTTGTAATCAAATGAGCCACACTTTGATTATTTAGAGCCCAGAACTAATGAGGAATAGCCCTCAATGATATGAATTTGAGAGTGTTCAAATGGTCACAACCATTGACATTCATCACCATGGTACTGCTGGAAGTCTTTTATTTCCACCATTAGAATAACTTTGGGGATTAAAAGTGTTATCTCTAAAATGTCTTTTTTAAAGAATTAATATTAATAATAATGTTGCAAGCAGAACCCACTAATGTATACGTGATACAACTCAAACTCATTTATCAGGGCGAGTGTTCTAAGACAGGAAAGTTTTGCCCCTGAAGGGCAGGAAAAATGCGGCACAAGAAGCATAGAGGCCAGCACACTGAGGGGGCAATCAAGGGAGGGGGGCTTTGGAAGTCAACTTTCTCAGCCTTACCTAGGAGGCAGCATAATGACTCTGCTATAAAGCCATTATGTGATGTCCAGAAGATGAGGTCAGAGAGAGTGTCAGGGCCAGATCACTTAAGACCTTGCAGGCCTGGGCAGAGAGTTTGGATTTTTTTTTAAGTGTAATGGTAAGTCATTGAGAGCTGAATTTAGAAGAGTAACATCATCAGATTTAAGTATTCAACAGATCACTCCTTCTGACACATGCACAATCAGGAGTAAGGGCAGATTCAGAAAATCAGGTAGGGGCTACAACAATAATCCAGGTAAGGAATAATGGCATCTTAGATGAAGGTGGTAGAAAAGGAGGTGACAAGAAGCGCTCAAGTGCAAGATGTACTCTGGAGGTAGATCTTTAAGGATTTGCTAATGGATTGACAGTGTGGTATAAGAGAAAGAGAAATCAAAGATGATTTCTAAATATTTGTCATGAGCAAATGGGTGGATGATGGTTTGTTTCACCAAGATGGGGACTGTATCAGTTAGGATTCAGTTAGGAGGAAGAAACCATACCTGTTACTTTAACAGAGATTATTTAATATAAAATTTAGTATTAAAAAATAACTTAGGCAAAGTGAACACCATGGTATCACTGAGGTAGCAACTGCAGGAAGCAACCACCACTCCCAGGGATGGGAAAACAAACAGAAGGGGTTGGAATTATGAATACTCAGAAGTGTGGAAGTGGGTCCAATGTAGCTGAAAGTAAGATGAGAAGGGGGCACTGCTCAGCTGGTGCTATTGTCTCTCAGCTTAGAAGAAAAGCCTTGCAGAGCTGGGACCAAGACCTCTGAGAAGGGGGTGCCAGGTGACTGGTGATGTTGGTTTCTCCAAGAAGGCAAAATAAAAGCTGGGAAAAGCTGTGATCACTCCTGGTATCAGGATGAACCACTGCTGCCAGGTAGAAAAGCATTGCCAGGGTCAGATTGACAGGAACAGGAAGTTAAAACAAGAAGAGAAAGTAAACCAGGAAGAAACCCAAAAGGAAGGAGGAGCAAGTTCCTTCTGGCTTCTCCAGAGTTAAAGTTTTTTCTCTAGCGCCCCCTCCTGGCAAAGCCTAACAGGGACCCGCTGGCTAAACAAATGTGAGGAGATAGAGTTCAAACTGAGAGATAGCTTAACAGGTGATAGAATTTGGATTCTTGGGCATGTTTTGGTAGGAAGAATCAAGACTTCTATTTGTGGGATCTATTGTGATGCCGAATGGAGATGTTGGGGAGAGAACAGGTTATACAACCAAGAGATGAAGGAGAGGTTGAAAGTGGGGTAGAAATTTGAGATTCAATAATTGCCATGCTTGATTTGTTTCCATAAACAAAGGAAACCAAAATAAGAATTAAAAACTAAATTATCAACACTGAGTACTTTCCTTACTGAGCTGTGTAAAAGCATGCTATGATTGTGTTTTTACATAGGCTACGTACAGATAATTTTTCTTTTTGCTCAAAATTTTGATAATGAAAGATTTAGAAAGAAATGGGATGATCCAGATAAAATGTTTCAATGTGGCAAGATAAATTTAGGGTTTGGTATAATGAGGGGAAGAATCTCTAAATGTCCTCTGTTCCATGTGTTTTCTTTCAGTAAGCACTATATAGAAATAATCCCGGAAATATAATAGTTCTCTTTATTCCTCTTGATTTAAAAAGAGAATGTTTGTTTTCATGGCATTTTAATAAAATGTGACATTATACAAAATATTGAGACATTCACAAATTTCTTTAACAGGACAAAAATAATATGATACATAGTAATTAGATATTTCCTACTTACATCATCCTCATTTGAAATAACCTTGAAACACTTTACAAAAGCTCTGAGTAATTAATAGTAACAAGAACCCTAGACATCAATAGATATTATAATTCTTCCCATTATAATTATGGAAAAAGCAAGACATTACACATCTTCCACCGTCCTAAGAAGTACTCATTTTAGGATTTAGACACACTGAGCATGTTTGTTTATAGGGCTGGTGTTGGGATGGCTACCATGGGTTTACGGGGTGGAAGATGAAAGAATCTCCTGAGAAAGAATACATCCAGGAAAAGAGTTGGTACACAGCAATGTCTAATATTAGAGCCTGGGTCACAGTACAGGACAGGAGACACAGTAGAGTCAGCCACCAAACTGTTCTTTTGACCTACCTCCATGGATTCATCTTTGAGTTTTAGAGAGAGATGAGCAGCAAATAAAAACTTACAATTTTTCTCACCAAAAGCTCTGTAAGACATTTATTTTTTTTAACTGAGCATTTATTGTTTTTTTTCTGCCTGGCATCCCTTACTTTAATCTTCTGATAGCAGTACCTGTCCTTCTTTGTGGAATTTTTCTTACCCTTTCTTTTGTGAGGGTTTAATGGTGCTTTCCATTTCAATATCTTATCCTTGGGCCACTATGATTGATGCAAGCAAAAGCACCTGACCCAAACTGTATCAAACAGTATCTTTGATGAGATTTTACATATTGTTACAGGTTCTTTGGGGTGTGGCTTTTCTGGCCGCAAACCTCTGTGGCTGGTGGCACCTTTGCCTGAGTTTTGCTCGGGCCCGCTGAGCTCATTCGACCCACTTGGCCTGGCAGGCCACACTCAGCTCAGGCCACCAGCCTGGACCCCACGACTCCAAGCAGGAGTCAGGCATGGAACAGCGAGGGGTGTGTGAGCGAGTGTGGGATCCAGCCACTGCACACAGTCAGACATGCCAGCTGCTGTCACGGGGCAGGCAGCTCCAGGTGCTGGGATGGGTGCCCACCCTCTGTGAGACTGCAGCTGGACCAGGCGCACCACAAGCAGCTTCCCTGGCTAGCACCAGGGAATGCAGCGGTGCCCGGAAACTTGGAGACAAGAGGAACCACAGGGCCCCAAAGAGGGAGTTACAGACCTGGCTTTGGGAGCTCCCAGGGCTGGGATCCCTGAAGGGCTGCATCATTTCTCTCCTTCTCTTCACCTGCAACATAGCAAGCAAGGGGCATGTTTCAGCCCTGTTTGTGTTACAGCTCTTTTAGCCTCACCATTTGGCAAGTCCCAAGTTCTTGTCCCTTGACCAGAAAGAATAAGGTATGCAAGCAAGTGGAGAGTGGGCAAAATGAAGAGGAGCTATACTGAGCAATAGAACAGCTCAGAGGAGACTGGCAGTGGGCAGCTTCTCCCCCTAGCCAGGGTGTCCCAACAAGTGTTCAACTCTCAGGAGAAAGGGGAGCTCCTCTCTGCAGCTGGTCCGCCAGTCATCTCCCTGTTGTCTCTCCATCCTCTGCTTGAGTCTGGCTGAGTCTAGGGGATTTTATGGGCCTCAGAGGGGAGGAAGTGCATGCTGATTTGTCCATGGGCAGCCATAGGTGGGCACAGGGAAAAGCACCATAAGATCCCCCTCTGGTCCACCAGACTGGTGGCTTGGCTCCCAGGCTTCAGGTCCTCCTTGCTTGAAGGTGGGGCCTCTCTGGAGACCAGCCCATTCTGCCCAGGAGCCTGTCTGCCTCCTGCTGCGGTTCATGGCACCCAGGCTGTTGATGCCAAGGGGTGCCTGAAGGCCAGTGTGGGGCTGTCCCCAGGGCTCCCTTGGCCTCCCTCCCATGCTTGTCAGTGCCTGAAGTCCATAGGGGCTGAGGTGGCAGGGGACTGGCATGGCAGCACTGCCCCGAGTGTGTGAACCCAGCTGGGCTGCAATAGTGCACAGGCTCAGCTCCCAACTTTGCTCAGAGATCACCGCAGGCACCAAGAACTGGGCCAGGCAGTGGGAGCAGCCACTTTTGAGCCCGTTGAAGGCAAGGGGGCTTCCCAAGCCCCCAAGAGCACAGAGATGCCCGGGTCTGGAGCCATGGCAGGGTGGCTGTAGCAGCACCCAGGGAATTCCCACCCCACCAACTGGAAAGGGACAGAGCTCCCACTTGTCCCCCGCTCTGCCAGCTCCCTGGAGCATGCAGACCTGGCCACACCTTTATGCAGCCTGGGGTGGGAGCTCGAGGTCATCCCTGGGCCTGAGTTGGTATCTGGGGGAGGGGTGATGTCACTGTGAGTTCTTCCTGTGTCCTGGGCTTAGAGGAGGCCTGGGGATCCCCCTCACCTGGCTCGCAACTCTGCCTGGGGGGTGCCTCTGGGAGCCCATTGTGGGCACCAGTCCGGCCTTTGGAAGCTTCAGGCTCGGTAGTCACCCCGATGTGGGGCAGACCCTGAGGACCTGGCCCTGGGTTGCCCCGCCAGAGCTTTCTCCCAAGGCGCAGGAACGGTTTGTGGGTGCGGTAGCTGGCGGCTCCCTGGTTCCCGAAGTGGGAGCCCCTCCCACTTCCAACCCCTGGCCCCTGAAACGTGGCCCCAGCTCCACCCCCTGCCAGCCCCCACGCTCTATGTGCAAGGGTAGCACCACTCCGGGCCCAGCTCTGCCTCAGGGCCCCTCTCTGCCCGCCCCTCCCGTACCCGACTGCTCTGCTCCCCCACCAGCAGGAGACTCAGCCCGGCCCTATCATGGTGGCCCACAGGGCGCGGGGCTCCAGGGACTGTCCGCCTCCTCCCCATGCTCTCCCTGCAGCGGCAGCGGATGACAGCAGTGACGAGGGGCCAGAGCCTGGAGAGGTGGAGGCTCCGGACCTGGAAGTGGTCCTGCCTGGTTGCGTGAAGGTGAGGGTGGCACAGTCGGCTGCCCCGGGACTCGAGGCACAGGGGACCCGGGGCACAGGGATCCCACCCACAATATGGCGGCAACCACATTGCTTTGAAAGAGAAAAAGCAGTATCCCTCCTCTGAGGTTGCTAGGCTACGATGATGATGTAAGCCTGGGTCAATAGCAGGCCATTTCTCAACAAACTCCTCACATTCCCCATGAAGGAAATACCTTCATAGCAAGTGGGAATGAAAGCAATAGAAAGAGAGAGACGTGGGGCTTTGAAATGGGTGGAAATAAATATTGACACCAAGGAGGGAGGGAGGGAGGGAGGAAAGAAGAAAATGAAAACGCAAGAGTGAGTCTAACATTGTTGAGTCTCTGAAGATTCTAAACCCATAGTGTAGATTTTCTGATTGTACGTGATTCAAGAACTTCCCAGTTTCTGAAGTCCAGAGAGTTAACAGAGATCAGCATAAAAGTGGAGGAAAGGCCAGGTGTGCACTGGCTCACACCTGTAATCCCAGCACTTTGGGAGGCCGAGGCAGGCGGATCATTTGAGGTCAGGAGTTGGACACCAGCTTGACCAGTATGGTGAAACCCCGTCTTCATTAAAAATACAAAAAAATTAGCCAGACGTGGTGACTCATACCTGTAGTCCCAGCTACCTGGGAGGCTGAGGCAGGACAATTGCTTGAACCCGGAAGGCAGAGGTTGCAGTGAGCCTAGATGGCACCACTGCACTCCAGCCTGGGCAACAGAGCAAGACTCCATCTCAAAAAAAAAAAAAAAAAAGGAGGAAGAAGATTTTCCTGTTATACCAGAAAATAGCTGGCCCCACGGAGCCTTTATAGGATACGGCCACTAGCACCTCGAGTGCCTCAGCACATTGAAAGCAGCATCCCTGCAGGGACGTATCCACAGCACACGACTGTCATAGGTCAGAGCCTGCAAACAGGAATCTGGAAAAACAGCTTCAGTAGTAGTAAGACGCAGCAAATGTAGTTAAAATTGCTATGGTCTGAATGTTTGTGTCACCCCAAGTTCATATATTGAAGCCTAATCCCCAATACAATAGTTTTAAGAGATGGGGACTTTTAAATCATGTGGATAGAGTGCTCATTAATAGGATGAATGCCCTCATCAAAGAGGCCTGAGAGAGCTTACTTGCCCCTTCTTCCACATGAGGACACAGAGAGAAAGCACCATCTATGAATCAGGAAATGAACCCTCACTAGACACCAAATCTGCTATAACTTTGATCTTGGACTTCCTAGCCTCCAGAACTGTGAGAAACAAACTTCATTGCTTGTCATTACTCAATCTTACCCAATCTAAAGCATGTTGAAATAGCAGCTGAGCATTCTAAGACAGAAGTGGTAAAAAGAAGCTTTGAAAGAAGTTGGGGTGGTGGTGAGAGTGTCTTTGACATATATAATAGCACCCTTGATGTTGACCAGACATGGCCATTCTCACAAAGTATATAATCTTTGATATACTCAGCTGTAGACATATTAAAACAGGGGCAGGCAGAGTATAGAAAAGGAGAGGGAAAAAATTAACAGATGTCATATGGAAGCTTAAGTGAGACACCCTCTGAGGCCTCCTACAAATACATCCAAATAGGAGCAGGTCTTTGCAAGGAAGGCAGTCTTTTTGGTGGTTACAACTGTAATTGGGACTCTGTTTTGACTCTCAGACTGAAAAGATCTGAGAAAAATGAATTACACAAAGCTTCATATTCCCAACTGGCAAAAAACAAAAAAGTAAATATGCCCATGATAAAAGGAAGAGTAAGGTGCTTTTCTTGAGTCATGTAGAGAAGCAAAAATCACTGAGCAATAAGATTGACAGAGGAATGTCAATAGTACTAAAAACAGGTACTGACTAAGATTGCATCCTTGGGAGGATCATCTAAAACTGAGCTGAGGCCAAGGTCAGAATCAGAGCCAACACCTAGAGGAAGCAGGGCAATCAGACTCTGAGGACTGATCCAAGGATAGAGCTCACAGGAGCTGGCAGAAGCAGCAAAGACAAATTTACTGCAGCAGGAAATTGAAAGGAAACGTCTTTCAATTCCTTGAATGGAAGACGGAATTCTTCCATTCAAGAATGTAAGGGCAAGTGTAAGGGCAAGATTCTCAAGATTCTTAATCCAGAATCTGAGACACATGTTTATTTCCAAGGCCTCTTACAGAGGAAGAAGGTATTTGACTTGAGAATTAAAAGACACCTTTATAATCTCACCTTTCCAGTCTACTACTTAAGCTATAAAGTAAGAATATTGCTATATTTGACTTAAAGGATAAAATGAGATAGGATGAAAGCACCACGAAGAGCTAAACGCATCAAAAATATGGAAATCATTGTAATGAACAAAGAGTGGCAATGCCCTGTAGCCTGTGCAGCTCCAGACTTGGCTGGACACCATCTCCCTCGCCTTTTCATCTCTTTCCTCTCTCCTCTTGGCCTATGCTAACTCCATTTAACATAGAAAGGAATCTCATTCCTTTCTCAAATCACACAGGCAATACATGTTGGCACACACACACCCTGGTATGTCATGGATGATACTTGTGTTAACAAATCTGCACTAGTCTAGGAGTAGCTGCTGGTGGCTGATGTCTGTTCTGATTGACAATGTCTTGCAGTACCCATGATGAAAGATTTTTAAGGTCATCCCTGTTTGCATGCATAGTGGTTTCTTTTCGCACTATTTTATGTATTTTTTAAATTTTACTTGGAAAAGAGATGGACTATTGAATTTGCCCCTATTCCCAATATACTCCCTGCCCTCCCACAATGCCTTTTTGATTGGAGTTGAGGAGCATTTTACTGCTCAACTTGCACCAGGATATTCTAAAGAGAACAAATCTCCAAATAAATAACGGGGCTGCAAATAGACATGGTATGATTTTACATTTTACTAATTGTAGACAGGAGGCTGGGCACGGTGGCTCACACCTGTAATCCCAGCACTGTAGGAGGCCGAGGTGGGCAGATCATCTGAAGTCATGAGTTTGAGACCAGCCTGGCCAACATGGTGAAACCCCATCTCTACTGAAAACGCAAAAATTAGCCAGGCGTGGTGGCGTACACCTGTAATCCCAACTACTTAGGTGGCTGAGGCAGGAGAACTGCTTGAACACAAGAGGTGGAGGTTGCAGTGAGCCAAGATAGCACCAGTGCACTCCAGCCTGGGTGACAGAATGAGACTCTGTCTCAAAAAAAAAAAAAAAAAAATTGTAAGCAGGCATTTAGGCAGTCGACAGCAGTGCATTTAGAGAGTCTGGTCACTAGTGGGCAATATTTTCACCCCCTCCTCCCACACCCTGGCTGCCCTTTACGTGGAAGTGAAAGTTCCTGAGAAATTTATTGTTTAACATTGATAGGAAATTGCTCTTCTCGTGTTACTATAACAACTTTAGTGAGAGGTGAGAATGAGAATTTTGTATCTCTGCCAACAGTTAATGTTGATAAAGGTTTTAATTTGAGGAGTTTTGCTAATTAAATCATTAGCTGATGTGAGAAAACCCTTAATGAGTCAAATATTTTGGATCAGGGAATTCCACGGCATTTTACAATGCTTTTAATTAGAGCAGAAGTGGGAAACGTGTTTCCGTTTACAACCACCATCACATTCAATACAATGAAATAGATGCAGGTCACAAGAGCAAGTGCCCCCATGTTGTTGTGAAAAAGACACTGGTGCCAAAGAGCCCATTAGTTGCAGCACTTACTCTTTAAATAACCACCGGTCATCATTTTCCTTCTGAAACCTCCTTTTTCTGAAATATAAATGAGTAACTGATGAGCCAGTGAAGGAGAGAGATTTCCATCACTCCAGAAATTCAGGTGTAAATGAATAATGAGTAACTGATGAGCCAGTGAAGGAGAGAGATTTCCATCACTCCAGAAATTCAGGTGTAAATGAATGGGGCTTCCACTGGTGAAACATACTCACAGGAAAAACATTAACATGTTAACAAAAGTGTAGGTAACTTTCTTTTATTTTGGAGAGAAATGGAGTTAACAGTGAGGCATGTTGGATTTGAAAAACTGGTGATAATAGAAAGAAAAATATAATACATTAATACAGAATGTCTGCCTGCAAGAAGACTGAAAAAAAAAAGAGAAAAAGCTCTTTCCCTTCTCCCAACATCTGCCTCCAGGCTAAGAACAAATTATCTGTAACCATCAGAAAAGGGGTGGCCTTCTCTCTAGTGTCAGTCAAGATGTAAGGATGAAAGAGCACATCCAAGGGGCATCACTGAGGAGAGTTTTAATGAAGGGGCTGCTTCAAAACTATGTGAAGGTCAGTGAAAACCAACAGGGGGTTTATTGTACCTTGTAGGGCTATTGCCACCCCTAGACCCAAGGGACAAGCAGAGAGAGGCCACAGAGGAGCTCAGAGGACACCTGAGGTTGGAGAAAGGGTCAGCTGATGGGAGTATGACCTTTGATGAAGGTGTGTACTCGCTCAGGGTATCCTGGCGGAGAGGGATCCAGAAAATGCACTTGACCTTGCCTTTCTACCACTCTGTGACCTCTTATCAGTGCTTCCAATGGTCCAACTCTAAAAGAAACCAGAGAGCAAGGAAGCTATTGATGCAGCGCAAATGAATCAGCCTCCCAGTAACAAAGCAAACTCGAGAAATGCACAGAGCGCACGCAGGGAGGTAAGCTGTAAACCTCCAGCACGAGTCTGCGGGGTGCTTGATGCTTTCTAAGGTTGCAGTAATGTATGCAAGAGATGCACGTTCTCCCTCTCACTCTCTTGCTCTCTCTCTCTCCACACACACACACACATACACACACACACACACACACTGACTTTTACCCTCTCCCCTAATTCTGCTATCCGTGCCCCTATTTATTCTGAAACTAATACTGCCTCCCAAACAGCTAAGGAAAGGCAGAGGGAGAGTTCTTTAATCACAATGAAATTAAGTTGAAAATCACTTTGTGTGTGTGTGTGTGTGTGCGTATGTATTCATATGGAAAATCACTCAATCAGTAATCAATACACACATACATTTAAGCTAAATGAAAATAAAAATACAAATATCAAAATTTCTGGAATGTAAGTAACCCAGTGCTTACAGGGAAATTTGTAGCATAAAATACATATATTAAGGAAGAAGAAAACTCAAATATCTAAGCTTCCTCCTTAAGGATTGAGACGAAAAGAGCAAATCAAGCTTTAGAAAAGTGGAAAGAAATAGAATAACAAAGATAAGAGAAATAATCAGTGAAATAAAAAGCACATGATAGATAAAACTAATACAAACAACAGCTGGTTCTTTGTTCTAATTAAACAAAATTAATAAAATTCTATTTAGACTGATAAAAAAGAAGGAAGACATGTTTTCCAATATCAGAAATTTAAAGTGATGAGAGGACATCACCATAGATAGTACAGCTATTAAAGAGAATGGAATAGTACAAATAACTTTGTATCAATAAATTCAATAGCTTAGATGAAATGGAACAATGCATTAACAGACACAAATTTCTAAAACTGACTCAACCAGCAAAAGAAAATTTGAATAGCCTTATGTCTATTTTTAAAAATTGTATTCGTAATCTAAAACTTTTCAAAAAAAGAAAATTCCAGATCTCTACAGCATCACTGATGAATGCTCTCTAACATTAAAAAACAAAAAGAGAGGGGGCCAGGCGCGATGGCTCACACCTGTAATCCCAGCACTTTGGGAGGTCGAGGAGGGCAGATCATGAGGTTAAGAGTTCAAGACCAGCCTGGCCAATATGGTGAACCCCGTCTGTACTAAGAAAACAAAAATCAGCCATGCATAGTTGGTGCATGTCTGTAATCCCAGTTACTCGGGAGGCTGAGACAGGAGAATCGTTTGAACCCGGGAGGCGGAGCTTGCAGTGAACCGAGATTGCACCACTGCACTCCAGCCTGGGCTACAGAGCAAGACTGTCTCGAAAAAAATAAAAAGAGAGAGAGAGAATTCATCCTACACAAACTCTTTCAAAAAATAGAGGAGGCAATGCTTTCTCAATTTATTTAATGTTACCAAGGCTACCATGGTTATAAAATCAGAGAAAGACATTATTTAAAAAAAAAAAAAAAAAAAAAAAAAAAAAAAGGAAGACAACCATAACTCACTCTCCCTCTTGAACATAGACACAAAATTCCCTAGCAAAATATCAACCAATTGAAACCAGCAATTTATAAAAACAACAGCACTGACATTAGAGGCTCTGGAACTCTCGGTGAAGCCAAGGTAATGGGAGAAGGCACAAGAGGAAGCATCATCCCCACGGCACCTATGCAGGTCTGGGGCTCAGCTGCTGAGGCCCAGCGAGGATGACAGTGTTGAGTCTCCACTCTGGTTTCTTGCCTCCCACTTCCCCACTCTGCCTATAGATTTCTGTGGCAGCAACCGTGTTGATGCACTCAGAGGAGGATTCTACCTCTGTAAAAACATTTACTTTGAGGACATGGCCATGTATTTCTCCCAAGAGGAGGGAGGGTTCCTTGGTGATGCTCAGAGACTCCTACACCGTGATGTGATGCTAGAGAAATTTGCACCATGGCCTCACTGGGACTTGCACCTTCTAAGTCTCATGTAGTTGCCCAAGTTGAATATGAGGAAGAGCTCATGCTCCAGCCTCAGAGAAAGGGTCTGGGACAGGACCCACTCCTGTGCTCTCAAACACTGGCCTACACTGAATGTCTCTGGAGGTATGCACATATGCCTTTAACAGTCCTTAGACACCAGCTTCTCAGTTGCAGTCAGATTTTCCTGAGTCTAGGCACCTCCTCTGCACTGTGTTCAGCACCCCCAGCACTGGTAAAACCCATTTGCAGAGGACTATGTTGGAGATCGGCCTCTCCCCCTGTGCTATAGCTCAGCCGTGTGTCTGCTCTCTGGTTGTTGGTATGAAGCAGAGGCTGAGGAGACACCTTCAGCAGAGGAATTCTGTGGAAGGAGAGTCACAATGAGCCCCAAGGCCAGCTCACCCACCCAGAAGGCCCGCTGTGTGAAATGTGGGACATGGTCTTGAAAGATATTTGGCCGTGTGCCAGGGAAGGCATCCCAGAAATGGTACACCTATGGGGCATGAGGAAGATGGTTATGAGTCACTGCAAGCCTTCACCAGCATCAGGAGTGGTACAGTGGGGAGAAACCCTCGAGAAATTTTAAAAACATCTGCTCTTCTAAAGATACCATTGAGATAAAAAGCAAGCTACATATTGGGAAAATTATTCTTAATGCAGATATCTGATCCTAAACGTGGATCCAGAATATATAAAGAGCTCATAAAACTCAATAGCAAAAAACCAAACAATTTATTTAATGAAGGGCAAAATATTAGAAGACACTTCCCAGAAAGTTATGTAGAAATAAACAACAGGCCCATGAAAATATGCTGAACATCGTTCGTCATGAGGGGAATACCATTTTTCTCATCATGGGATCTTTCACTCAAGAAACATTCATAAGGCATCTATTATGTTCCAAACACTCTAGGCACTGAGAAGTGATGAAAAAGATAAATGACTCCTCTCATAACATACACAAAAATTAACTTAAAATAAATAATAGGTTTAAATGAAAAGGCTACAACTATAAAACTTAGAAAAAAGTCTAAGAGTAAATCGTCATGCCCTTGGGTTAACCAAGCCTTCTTATATATAACACCAAAAGCACAAGTGACCAAATAAAATGTAGATAAATTTAACTTCATCAAAGTTAAAAATTGTTGTGCTTCAAAGAACATCATCAAGAAAGAGAAAACAACCTACAGGATGGGAGAACATTTCCATAATCTGTCCATCTGACAAAGGTCTAGTATCCAGAGTTGACAAAGAACCTAAACAAATTTACAAGAAAAAAACAAACAAATCCATTAAAAAGTAGGCAAAACACATGAACAGACACTTCTCAAAAGAAGACATTCACGCAGCCAAAAAAATATGAAAAAAAGGAGCTCAACAACACTGATCATTAGAGAATTGCAAATTGAAACCCCAACGAGATACCATCTTACACCAGTCAGAATAGCAATTATTAAGAAGTCAAGAAGCAACAGATGCTGGTGAGGTTGCAGAGAAAAAGGAACATTTGTACACTGTTGGTGGGAGTGTAAATTAATTCAACTGTTGTGGAAGATCTAGAAGTAGAAATAACATTTGACCCAGCAATCCCATTACTGGATATATGCCCAAAGGAATATAAATTACTCTATTATAAAGATACATGCATGCATATGTTCATTGCAGCATTAGTCACAACAGCAAAGACACAGAATCAACCCAAATGCCCATCAATGATAGAAAAGAAAATGTGGTAAATATACACCATGGAATACTATGCAGCTATAAAAAGGAATGAGATCATGTCCTTTGCAGAGACATAGATGGAGCTGGAAGTCATGATCCTCAGCAAACTAACATGGGAAGAGAAAACTAGACACCACACATTCTCACTTATAAGTGGGGACTGAACAATAAGAACACATGGACACGTGACAGGGAGCAACACACACTGGGACCTGTCAGGGGGCAGGGGGAGGCTGAGCATCAGGAAGAATCGCTAATGAATGCTGGGCTTAATACAGATGGGTTGATCTGTGCAGCAAATCACCATAGCACATGTTTACCTGTGTAACAAACCTGCACATCCTGCACATGTACCCAAGAACTTAAAATAAAAGTTGAAGAAAAAAAAAGAAAAGAAACTTCACAAAATGGGAGAACATATTTCCAAATTATAAGCCTGGCAAAGGACTTATATCTTGATATATAAAGAATTCTTATAACATATAAATTGGACTGTTACAAGGTAAATAATCTAATTTTAAAATGTCCAAAGGATCTGACAGATAGTTCTGCAAAGAAAACATAAAAATGGCCAATAAACACATGATGAAATGCTCAATCTCATTAACCATCAGAGAAATGCAAGTTAAAACTACAATAGGATACTCCTTCACATACTTGAGGATGGCTATAATGAAAAAGACAGATAATAATAAGTGTTGGTAAGGAGGCAGGGAAATTGAAACATGGTGCAGCCACTTTCTAAAGCAATCGCAGTTCCTTAAAGGGTTAAATATGGAGTTGCTATATAACCCAGCAGTTTCATTCTTAGGTGTATACCCAAGAGAAATGAAAGCATATGTCAACACAAAAATTGTACATGAAAGTTCGTAGCACATTATTCATAACAGCCAAAAAGTGGATATAATCCAAGTGTCATTGACTGATCACTGAATAAATAAAGTAGGATACAGTCATGCAATGGAATGAAGTATGATCAGCTCTCCCTTTCTGTGGGTTCCACATCCCAGATTCAACCAACTGCAGATTGAAAATATTTTTTAAAAACAATAAAAAAAATAGCAAACAACAATAAAAATAATACAAATTTTAAAAATTGATATAACTACTTACATAGCATTTACATTGTATTAGGCATTATAAGTAATCTAGAGATGACTTAAAGTATATAGGAGAATAGGAGGATGTGCATAGGTTATATGCAAATATTATACCATTTTATATAACAGACTTGAGCATCTGTGGATTTTGGTACTCACAAGGTGTCCAAGAACTAATCCCCCATGGATACCTAGGGACCGGGGATGACCCTACTGATATCATGTTAGGATATTGAAACACTGTACTAAATAAAAGAAGCCAGACACAGAAGACCCCATATTGTGGATTCCATTTATGTGAGATATCCAGAATAGGTCAATCTAAAGAGACCGTAAGTAGATGAGGAGTTGGCTAGAAATTAGGGGGAGGAATTGGAAGAATGAGGAGAGAGAGCTGATGTGTGAGTTTTCTTTTCAAATGATGAAAATGTTCTAAAATTGCTTGTGGTGACGATTGCACAATTCTGAATATACCAAAGACCATCCAAGTGTCCACTTTAAATGGATGAATTATATGATATGTGAATTATTTCTCAATAAAGCTGTTACATTTTTTAAAAGATACATAAGGTCTCTCTTCATACTAGGGACTTCATAGCTAAAATGTCTGAATGTAGTGGGATTGTAATGGAGAAAACAAAAAGCAAACAAATAAGTATTCCATGAAATTTTGGATAGTGATAAACACCACTGAGACAACAGAGCAGGGTGATGCCATAGCATGGACTGCAGAATGGTGTAATTTAAAGTGGATGGTCAGGAAGTACCCCTTAAGGCAGGAGTGGTGTGATAAAAGGGGCAAGCCGTACAAATGTCTAGATTGAATGAGTGCAGATTCACAAAGCCCACTTCATTATAACTCTTCAGAAAAATATGAAGTCCCTATTGACACAATGTACATCATTGAAACTCAATGTGGGTAAGAGAAATAAAGATCTGGGACTTTGATTACTAATTCCCTGAGCCTCTTACATACTCAGTTAGTGGATGAGAGATGGTATAACTAATTCTAAACAGTAGATAATCTCAGACTTTGGAAAGAAGCAGAAATGCACCCCCTCCCAACATCCACACAAAAAGCACCTGCCATTCTCACACAGAAGTCACTTTCCTTTTGGTTCTGTCTCTGTGGCAGGCTGCCAAAGGCCCCATTGAATGATGATGGTGGTGGGAAACGTTATAAATATTTCATGAAATAAAATTCATGTCATGGCTGCCACCATGGTGTAAGGTCCAGAGAGCCTATGTGTCAAGCTTAGTCACAGGCAGCTCTGCCAGTGCTGGGAATATGGTATTTACAGAGATTAGTGATGTGGGTGCCAAAATGATGAAATTTATTTATACATTTGGTCAAAATGTAATTAGAAAGAATTGATCTATTTCAGCAAAGCCCAGTTTCAAGCGGATCTGCCCCCGCTTGGAATCTCAGCATCACGTGCTGCTGACACAGCCCTTGACCTGGAGCGGCGCTGAGCACAGATGGCTCCAGAATGCAGAAGCCATGGAAAGTCAGGGAAATCGCTCTGGGAAGTCCAGCCTGCATGCAGAAAGCCAGGTTCTCATAGAGGAGTTTTATCTTTAATTTGTACTTCATGTCCTAGTTCTGACTTCATGGACCAGGACACAATGTTATTAGAGACAGAGTAATACCTTATGCTTTCTTTGAAGCTCAATCTGTCTGTGAATTGGCTAAAATAATTTATTCACTGACATGCTATCAAAAAACTTTTTAAAAATAGTTTACAAACAGAAGTTAAAAGATAGGAGATTGTGTTAAAACAGAGAACCACAGGATTTTATGCCAAGCTTCAAAGATTCCTTTGAAGAAAGGCATTTAACGTGCTATGCTTCATTACTTTCAAATTACCCCTTGTCACAGGCATAGAAAACAATTCACCTGGGTGCCCTACTACATTCATGAAGATAAAGAGGTACTGTTCAAAGAAATGTTTAGAATGAAAATGTGTGGGCCGGGCACAGTGGCTCATGCCTGTACTCCCAGCACTTTGGGAGGCCGAGGCAGGTGGATTGCCTGAGGTCAAGAGTTCAAGACCAGCTTGGCCAACATGGTGAAACCCCATCTCTACTAAAAATACAAAAAAAAAAAAAAAAAAAAAATTAGCCAGGTGTGGTGGTACGCACTTGTAATCCCAGCTACTTGGGAGGCTGAGGCAGGACGACCGCTTGAACCTGGGAGGTGGAGGTTACAGTGAGCCTTGCACTCCAGCCTGGGCTACATGAGCAAAACTCCATCTCAAAAAAAAGAAAAAAAAAGAAAGAAAGAATAAAACTGTGTGTATGCTACTTTTATTGAACTGAGTGCTGCTTTCAGAAAGATCAAACATAAGAGTCTACATTTTCAAAATATGTGTATTGAGGATGATTATTATTGCAGAACAGGAGGGGGACCTAGAGGAGAAATAGAAATGAAGGCATGTTGCATACCTAAATATTTGAAAATGATTAGTGAAACCCTTAAACCATGAAGTGAAATGTGTTCTACCTTGACATAGTGTCCTGGAAAGCTAGATTTAAATGTAAAATTCTTGGGCTGATGGAGTCTTGCACCAGGATGTGAAGGCACAAGGCCCCTGGTCCACCTCCCTTCTATGCTGTCCAGAATCAGAGGGCCCTTGCACCCTTGTGTGGTAGCACAGCTCATTTGTCCAAGTTCTGGTTCCATCAAAAGCTGCCTCTCGGCTACTCTTCAAACACTTGGATAGAAGGGCCTAGAAAGAGTCCTGTGTAGGTTGAAGAAGTGCACCTGGATTGGTGGCAGGGAATTCCAGCATTCTGATTCTTGGAGTGTGACCTCGAGGGGGATAGCAGCCGTTGGGGTTGTGTCCTTGGCTCTGCTGACTCCTGGAACCATGGAGAGGAGTTCTCGCTGGAGGATAGCCGGAGTGGGTCCCTTTTAAGCATAAGTACAGAGGCGGGAGCCTCTCATACCCAGGTCTAAAGGCAGGACTGTTCACTTGCAAAGGATCAACTTTTTAAGGAAATTTCCCAATGTTTTCTTAAAAATATAAAAGTTTTGGCTGGGAGACATGTTTCATGCCTGTAATCCCAACACTTTTGGAGATCGAGGCAAGGAGAATCGCTTTAGCCCAGGAATTCTAAATCAGCCTGGGCAACACAGGGAGATAGGTCTCCACAAAAAGAAAAAAAAAAAAAAAAAAAATATATATATATATATATATATATATATATAAAATTAGCCAGATGCGGTGGCACATGCCTGTATTCTCATCTATTAAGGGAGGCTGAGGCAGGAGGATCCCTTGAGCCCAGACGGTTGAGTCTACAGTGAACTGTGATCATGCCAATGCACTCCAGCCTGGGCAACACAGTGAGATCCTGCCTTAAAAACAAAAACCAAAAATAACAGGAAGAGTTTTGTATTGAATTTAAAAGACTTCAATTTTTTAAAAAAGAGAAAAGACAGATAATGTGTTTCATCAGTATGCCCAGTGCATAAAGGAATTTTCACATAGTGTAGACTTTTATATTTATAAGCTAATGCTTGAAGACTTTATTTGGACAATTTAGTCTAAAGCACTGTTACACTGATCAGGCAGAAATCAGGTTTGAGTATGAATTATAAAGATAACTGATCTTGTTTTCTTTGCTTTGGAAGACCTGGCCAATTAGTGTTGAAATTAGAATTCTGAAGAAATGTTGCTGTCTGAAAAGCCATCTGTTGGTGTTTGTTAAATTTATTCCCATATAACTAAAAGAGAAGTTATTTCTAATTGCTATGCAGAAACAGCCACTGCCTAAAAGCTGACTAAATCTCTTAAGAATGTATAGTCCTTACCTCGCTGGGCTGTAAGCCTGGAGAATATGGCAAATGTTGTATGGAAAACAATTTTTCATTCAAGACATTCACTCAAAGCATTAACTATCTCCTTTAGTCGATGAGCTCCAATGAGATTGCAAAACGTTACTCTTCATTAAGGTGGCTCACTAGAACTAGGCTGTCCTGGATGACCCATAATCCTCTTAGCCTTGTCCAAGGGCAATTACTCAGTGTCCTTAACCCTTGCTTTGCTTTCAGTTGGCTGTGACTTGCGTGTGTACTTGTGTCTCTTGCAATTCAGATCAGTGATGTCACAGAAAAGGACAATCTACAAAAGAAATAGTACTGGTTATAGTCGTCAAAACAACTCAACTTACAGCAACTTTATTTGGCTAGAAAATTTGTATTGCACTTCTCCTTCCCTTCTATTTTTCCTTGAAAGCCTTTCTGTCTTCTTCAACTGAGACTTTCCTAGGATAAAGAGAATACAATTCTCCTACGTGGCAGATATTCTGGCTGGCAATCCAATTTCCACATACTTTCTAAGAGAAAAGAGAACCATATTTCACTGGCAGTGTCAATGCGCTGAAATAAAAATACTATTTGCTCAGATCTCCTTCCAGCTAGGGGCTGCCATGTCGCACAGTTTGGGTCCATAAGGTATGGGCACATTTACCGGGAGGGCGTGCTCTTTCCTGAGTAATATTTGATTTGGAGAAAGCACGTTGGCCTTTAACTTTCACCTTTATTTCTGCGAGGAATCTGAATGTAAAGCATTTATCTTGCAATTAGGAGGACAAATGCCACATATTAGGAAGAGCAGAGTAGAAGCTGGAAAGAACCTATGCCTTTGATGACAACCTTGAGGAGCTGCTGTAGTAGCCTAAACTTCCTACACCCAGACTTTGAACCAAAACAATCTAACGCTGATAGACTTTCTGTTAATCACAGCCAAATGTATTCCTAAGTCATACGTCCTTCTTGAATCAAAAGCCTATTTGGCTCCAAATAAACACAGAGTCCTGCCAAAAGGGCAAAACAGAAGAGAAAATTCTACTATAGACCTGGTGTATTATTCAAGAGTTGAAATGGCGTGCAAGGAGGTTTTGTTTTGTTTTGTTTTTTGAGATGGAGTCTTGCTCTGTCGCCCAAGCTGGAGTGCAGTGGTGCGATCTTGGCTCACTGCAACCTCTGCCTCCCGGGTTCAAGCGATTCTCCTGCCTCAGCCTCCCGCATAGCTGGGACTACAGTCACATGCCACCATGCCCAGCTAATTTAGGGGAGGTTTTTATGGTCAATGTACTTTACTGTTTTCTAAGTCTTTGAAAATGGGTAATTAAAGAACAATTCATTTCTGACACAATCTACCTGGAGATGGCATCAGACCCCATAGGTCAGAGGCTCAGTCCCACAAGAATGCTCCCTACTTAGACTCAGTCACAGGTAGTAGGTTGTCAACTGCTCTTCTGACTGGCTATGAATCAGGGTCCCAACAACTCCTTCCTGGAATTTGATGCATTTGCTAGCATATTATAATATGTGACGTATTATATAATATACGTAATACATAATATATATAATACGTATATATGCATATATAATACATATATAAGCGTACTATAATACACTTATCAGCTTATTATAAAGAATGTTATAAAGGATACAGATGACAAGATGCACAAGGTAAGGTATGGAGAAAGGGGCACAGAGCTTCCGTGCCCTCCCTGGGTACACCACCTTCCAAAACTCTCGCTGTGTCTGTGACCTAGAAGCTCCTGAATCTTGTCTTTTGGGGTTTTTATAGAGACTTCATTACACAGATGAGACAGAGTAGATATGAGACTCGCCTCCCACCCAGTACACCCCACCAAGGACGTCTAATGTAAGCTGGTGAGGAGGGGAGCCGTGGTCAGCAAGGACCATCCAAATCTTGCACCATTAATCTTGCTCAACGTGCCGTGCCCGCTGATTGAGGAGCCTTAAGGAGACTAAGATAAGCAATGGCCCACTGTAAATCTTACTCAAGGTGCCTTACTCACTGACTGTGGGACCTTGAGGGAACCTAAACAAGCAGCTCCCACTTTAAAACTTATTCAAGGGCGTTAACCCTGTCTCCGGCATGCGTACAAGACCAGAAGAATGACCAATCCTTTACCTTAGCTTCATTATAACACTAAAAAGTCACATCCGGGGGTGGAGAGTTAACTTGTGAATGAGATATGCAATGCATGAAGAAGCATATCATCAAACTGTGCAGGTGCCAGAAGTTTCCAACCTCTATATGCTTAAACATCACTCCCAGCCCACTTTAGCTTCTTTAAAATTACTCTCCTTACTCCCTTCAGGGAGCCAGTCAGATAATTATCTCGCTTGTGCTGCCTCCCTTGTGTTCAAACATTAAGACCAAATAAAAGCCTTGTCTGGGAAATTTGCTAGATCTCATGTCAATTTCTGTAACACAAGAGCCAAGTACCTGTCGTCAGTTACGTAGGCATGAATGATTAATGACCAATGATAATCATTGGTGATCAGTGATCAACTCAATCTTCAGCCCCTCTTCCTGCTGTGGAGGTTAGAGGTGAGAATGAAAGTCTCAACCTTCTAATCCTGAAGTTGTCTAGGGGCACCTAATCATTTCATTAGCATTCAAAAGACATTCTTATTACTCCTGAGATTCCAAGGGTTTTAGGAGCTATACGTCAAGAAACTGGGATGAAGAACAAATATATACAGTCATGCGTCTCATATAAGAAGGTGGTCCCATAAGATTATAATACCATATTTTGACTGTACCTTTTCTATGCCTAGATACACAAATACTTACCATTGTGTTGCAGTTGCCTACAGTATTCGGTACAGTAACATGCTGTGCAGGTTTGTAGCCTGGGAGCCGTAGACTGTCTACCATAGAGCCTGGTGTGTAGTAGGCTGCGATCTAGGTTTGAGTAAGTACACTCTGTGATGTTCACACAATGATAAAATCACTTAATGATGCATTTCTCAGAATGTATCCCTGTCATTAAGCAACACTTGACTGTGTTTCACAGTGTCACAAGACAGACCTGGGTTTCTCTGGAAATACTGTTTCCTCAAAAACTGAATCAGCTTCCAGTAATTTTGCTTTCAGTCAAGTTTTTTGCCTAAGTCGTCACAGTGAAAAGCTTTGCCTAGAAACATTTTAAATAATAGAGATGATTATTTTAATACATACCAAACTATTCTGATTCACTATTTATTTTTCTTTCCACTTTGTTAAGGTATGTCTTGAGAATCGATGCTGCCTCCCACCCCCCAAAAATAACAATCATGCCTCAGGCTCCAAGGAGAATTTAAATTCTGCTTGCCAAAAAAGGTTTAAGCAGCCATCACCAAAGTCGGTAGGGAAGGCTGGCAGGGAGATTCCAGAGGAAAAAAAAGAATAATCCAAAAGTGCTCAGAAAAACAACACAATGGAGTAAAAGCATTATAGACCACAGAAATTTAAGCCAGTTTTCTTCAGAACACGGAGAACTGCAAAACCTTCTAAAAAGGTTGCTTGTGATTGACAGAATAATAGGCCCCCCAAAGAGATCCATGTCTTAATCCCTAGAACCTATGAATATGTATGTTGCATGGAAAAGAGGAGTTCAGGTTGCAGGTGGAACTACATTTGCTAATCAACTGGCCTTGGACTGGAGAGATGATTTTGTACTATGCTGCTGGGCTCAATGTAATTTCAAAGTCCTTAAATGGTGAAGAGAGAGGCAGAAGTGTCAGAAACAGAGATGGCAACATGAAAATCACCTTATGGGCCATCGTTTGCTTTGAAGATGAGAGAAAGAACATGAGCCAAGAAATGCAGACAGACACTAGAAGCTGGAAGAGTCAAGAGAACAGATTCTCCCCCAAGAGCCCCCAGAAAGAAACCTAGAACTGCCTATACCAGCCAGGCATGATGACTCTCTCTTGTAATCCCAGCACTTTGGAAGGCTGAAGCAGGAGGATCACCTGAGCCCAGCAGTCTGAGACCAGTCTGGGCAACATAGTGAGACCCTGTCTCTACAAAAAATGAAAAAAATTAGCCAGGCATGGTGGTGCACACCTGTAATCCCAGCTACTTGGAAGGCTGAGGCAGGAGGATCACCTGACCTGGGGAGGTCAAGGCTGCAGTGAGCTGTGATAGCACCACTGCACTCCAGCCTGGGCAGCAGAGCCAGACTCTGTCTCAAAATAAAAAAGAAAAAGAGAAAGAAAAAGACAGAGAGATCTGCCTACACCTTGATTTTTAGCCCAGTGAGACCCATCCTGAACTTCTGACTTCCAGAACCATAGATAATAAATTTCTGTTGCTTTAAGCCACATTTTGTGACTATTTGTTACAGTGGCAAATGGAAACTAATACATTGATCTGTAAAGATCAGTTGGATAATTTTTGACTATTTGCAGATTTAAGGCAAGAAGCAGACTTCCCAGCAGAGAAAGAGTGGAATAAAGTAGTGTAGCATGCATCAACAGAAATAAATGTAAGGCTGGGCATGGTGGCTCATGCCCGTAATCTCGGCACTTTGGGAGGTTGAAGTGGTAGAATCACTTGGCTGAGGAGTTCAAGACCAGCCCAGGCAACATAGTGAGACCCCCATCTCTACAAAACATAAAAATAAAAAACAAAAATTAGCCAGGTGTGGTGGTGCCTGCCTACAGTCCCAGCTATTCAGGAGGATGAGGTGGAAGGATCACTTGAGCCCAGGAGGAAGAGGTTGCAGTGAGTTGAAATTGCACCACTGCCCTTCAGCTTGGGTGACAGAGTGAGACTCTGTCTAAAAACCAACCAAACAAACAAATATATATGTGTGTGTAAGACCAGAGCAGAGGGCACTCTATAATCCTCATATGTATAGTAGGGTTGCTATCAGATTCTTAGGGGAGTTTGGTGACTTGCATCCTTTAAGGTTTTTAATATGCATGCATAATGTTGATAGTTTTTACATTTTAAATTATATAATTAATGAACCAATACTGATATATTATTAGGAACTAGTAATCATATTTCTTTGGCTTCTACCTAATGTCATTTTTTGTTGCTGTTCAACAGTCCCATGCAGATACCACCTTCTATTTAGTTGGCATGACTTTTTAGGATCTTCTTTGTGACAGTTTCTAAGAATTTGCATGTTTTCAACGACCTGACAGTGTGAAGAAGTACTGGCCAGGTATACTGTAGAATGCCCTGTGTTAGAATGTATCTGATGTTTCTGTCATGATTAGTATGGACTCATAGGTGCTTATTTCATATTTTGGGTTATAATCAAGTATTACTTTAAGCAGGAGATAAACTTTAATTGCAAAGAGTTAGTGAAGCACGTTCCTTGGAGTGAAAAAGTGTTTCATTTATTTTTGGCTCCATGTTGTAAATCACTTCCTCTTTTTCTAGTGGAGAAGCCAAAGATATTGCATATTAACCACCCAGAAAACCAAGCAAAAAACAAGGCTTCTAAGTAATTGGGTTGAAACACATTTCCAATAAGGGTAAAATTCAACTCTGATTATAGGAGGCAGATTTTCTGTGTTGTTTTTCGTCTCCTTCAATGCAAAACACAAATCAGATTGCTGTTACTGTTGAATTGCTTTATTATTCATCCAAAATGTGAACATGGTTAGACAATTGTGAGATGTAATAAAATATGGCAGGGACAGAAGGCAATGATTGTTCTTACTATTAACTATTTTCCAATGTAGCTAAACCTTAATAAACATAATGGGGTGATAAAAAAATAATTTCTCACTTAATATCTTGTCATTTTCCCCTGACACTATAAAAATCTCAGTATGATTTTTAATATTCAATGCAGCAACTTGACAGTTGCCTCCCTATAGCAACGTTAAAAGTAAGTTTAAATATTTTTCTAATATATTTAGAACCAAAGCATAATGAATAATATTGTTTATACAAATTAAGTGTATGGCAAATTACAGACAAGTTAATGAGGAACTAGTAAAGAAGATGGTGGCAAATAAGGAGAAAAGATACACATGAGAGAAATTCAGAGAAACAGACAGACAAATGTGATTCTTATTTTCTAAATGGGGAGAATGACCAGATTTCAGGTACTAAAGGCTTTTGAGATTGACATTCATCTCTGGGAAAAATTTAGAATAAATTATTAAATAAACAGATTGTGATCCATTTTTTTTAAAAATGGGTTGTTCCTGGAGTCCAATATGGATTTACTAAGAACAAGATATGTAAAATAATGATTTGTTTGTCATTAGGCTTAGGAGAGATTAGAGGTATACCAAGGCTACTATATGACTTGAGTTCAACATACCGTTCAACTGAAAGCCCTGTGATATCCCTTTGGTTAAGGAGTTGCTAGGAGGTTAGGAGGACAGCAGTTTTCATTAGATGCATCATGTTAAAGAAAGCTACTGGCAGAGACATTATCTGATGGCTTCTTTTCAACCTGTAAAAGGTCTCTAGCAAAGCATCTCCAGACTCTTTTTTTTTTTTTTTTTTTTTTTTTTTTGAGACAGAGTCTTACTCTGTCGCCCAGGCTGGAGTACAGTGGCAAGATCTCAGCTCACTGCAACCTCTGCCTCCCAGGTTCAAGAGATTCTCCTGCCTCAGCCTCCCTAGTAGCTGTGATTACAGGTGCCCTCCACCATGCCTGGCTAATTTTTTTGTATTTTTAGTAGAGATGGGGTTTCACCATGTTGGTCAGGCTGGTCTCAAACTCCTGACCTCAGGTGATCTGCCTGCCTTGGCCTCCCAAAGTTCTGGGATTACAGGCATGAGCCACTGCGCCTGACCTAGACTTACTTCTTGGACCTAGACCCTTTGCCATTTTTATTTTTGATTGAAGACAAAGCAAAGTCGATAAATGTAGACGTGCATCATCGTTTGGATGGATATCTCCTGCGGTAAACTCTGAATTCAAAAGTCAAAATCATCGTACCAAACAGATTGAAACCAATGAAAGGATACTCAATGGAAATGAAAACGATAATCTGGCATTTAATATAAAAAAATTAGAATCACAAATACAAAATGAAAGAGATCTGACTTCGCGGCAATACATTTTAAAAGAAATCTGACTTTTTGGGGCCACAATTTAAAAATGGGTCAATTGTATGAGGTAATTAATTCACCCCCACCTCCCTTGCCCTCCCCACAAAAAAGCCAATATTGTCATCGTTCTGTGTCCAAGGGATAGAAAGTAAGATTATAGATCAAAATTCTGTGTCCATCTATCTTAACTATAATATTACCTGTTCCATTTTAATGTCTGTGTTTTAAGAGAAATATTGCTCACTATAATACGCTCAGAGAAGGTGTATTTAGAGATCTAGGAAGCAGAAGTAGCTTGTTTACCCCCAAAAAGAGACAACTAAAGGCATATAGGACCATTGCCTTCAAACGTTTGGAGAGTTGTCTGGTAGAAACAACAGATTTGTTTGCTGTTAGAGACAGCATTTGCTTTAGAAAGCTAAGAGAAGTGAGATTTTGTTTCAACATGTGGTGGTAATTAGAATTGCAGTGAGGGGATGGGGAGGCCGGAGAGGGTATCACCATGCCAAATGGGAAGCAGATCTGGGGTTTGACTTCTGAATTTTCCCCCATAAAGATATTCAGTATAGCTAAAGTAATCTGCTTCTTTCCACACCTGCCTCACTCCTGTCCCACAAAAGGAGGATTGTAAGGCTGAATGATTTCAAAAACAGAAAACAGGTGATCTCTTGCCAGGTCAACATTCCACAGATGGTTACCAGATCCGTACAGGTGCCATGTCCCGTGTGAGCTGCTGGTTACCTGAGCAGAGGGAACTTAGGCTCTTACAGGGGTGAGCTCAGGGTAGAATCCTTTCCCCTAAAAGCAGCTATGTTACTAATGGGAGTAATGTCAAAGTCAACTCACTCTGAGCTCAGAAGACTTTATCAGTGGTTCTCTTAAGATTTCAACTGCAAAGCTTCCTTTCTTTCTGTTTTTAATTGATAAATAATATTGTTACATATTTATGGGGTAATGTGGTATTTTGATACATGCATACAATGTGTAATGATCAAATCAGAGTAATTAGTATTATATAATCCATCACTTCAAATATTTGTCATTTCTTTGTGTTGGGAACATTTTAATTTTTCTCCTTTAGTTATTTTGAAATATATAATATATTGTTGTTAACTATAAAATCAAACAATAGAACTTATTCCTTCTAACTCTATGTTTATACTCATTAGCCAACCTTTCTTCATCCCCACTTCTAGGAACTGACAAATTGTATCAATCAATTGTATTTTGTATCCTGTCTAGGATACAAAATCAACATACCAAAATCAGTAGTGTTCCTATACACCAATAACGAAGTAGCTGAAAAAGAAACCAAGAAAACAATTTCATTTGCAATAGCTACAAAAATAAAACATGGCCAGGCACAGTGGCTCATGCCTGTAATCCTAGCACTTTGAGAGGCCCAGGCAGGAGGATTGCTTGAGCTCAGGAGTTCAAGACAAGCCTGGGCAACATAGCAAGACCTCTTCTCTATTAAAAATTAAAATAATTAACCAGGCAAGGTGGTATATGCCTGTAGTCCCAACTACTCGGGAGGCTGAGGTGGGAGTATAGCTTGAACCTGGAAGATCAAGGCTATGTGAGCCATGATCGCTGTTGGGGTGTGAAGCAGCTTCCTAAATTTAGCAATACTAAATTCTGGATACATATGCCTTTCCTGCCTTTGATCTATTCTCTCCTCAAAGAGCACTTATCCTCTTTCCCATGATTTTTATTCTTAACAACCCATCTTAATTATTGTATCTTCTTGGAAATTATATTTGAAAAGGCTGAAGGGATATTCCATTTAAAAGTGTTTTGTGTTTGTTGTGTGTGTAAAGGATAAGAAACATACACCCTGGAAAATCAATCTCTTTTTCTTCCCTCTTACTTCTGGGCATCTTGGGATTTAAAGATGCAAAGCGAGAGACTGTATTGGTCTTTCTAGCCTGTCCATCATGTTAATGTTCAGCTCAATACTTTTGTCTCTGTCCAAAAAGTCATATTGCTTTGGTATAGAGAGCTTAATCTTTTCAGTTTTATCCTAAAACCTCTTTTTCATTTAGATTCATTTTTGCAACTGGCTGGCAAACCCCACAGGCTCTGTCCTTGAGAAGCACATGGCCATCTGCTGCTTATCTGCTCCTGGGAAGGGGGTGTGGGCTGCCACCCTCTGTGCCTGGTGCAGTGGCCGAGAAAAAACCACCTGGTCTATGCAGGAAAAGCCCTGTCTCCATGGGAACAGACCCAAGCACTGACTATCTGATCTCCCTTAGCTTCAGGCACCTTGCTAAGCACACCCCAGGGCTACAGTGGTACAGAGGGGAGGAAGAGCAAAGGAGAAGACAACCATTCCTCTCCACTGCTACTTTCAAACAAATGTATGTGAGTCCAGAGAGGGTGCCCCATGTCAGCTCATTATTATTACTGCAAGTGTAGCTAAAAGCAGAAGCCATGTCCTCCAGCCAGCAGCTCAGGGCCATAAGTACCAAACTAACTAGCAACTGTTGAGTTATTCTTTAAAAAAATTATTCCTTTTCTAAATATCCTCCATACCTGTTCCTATACCTCCAGAGTTTAAAATCTCTATGAAACCAGGAAACTTCAACACAGAGTTCACAGAAGAAACCTAGTAACTGCCTAGTTGGGAGTCCTCCTCAGAACAAAGGTCTTCTGAATTCTTGCATTTGCATGTGAACCTCATTATTTTATTCTCTCTGCAATGGCACCCTCTACTCTCAAATGAGGCCACAAGTTGCTGCATTCCTCTGATTTCTGAAATGCAGTCACCACTGATTTGTAAGGGATGCTTTCGTAATCTTAAAATAAAGAAATATACAAACAATTGCTTTTTTAATTCATATGTTTTTCTCAACCTAAATATTGAAAGTATGTTTGTTGAATACCTCGCATAGACTAGTTTCTGGCTAAATAGTTGTTTCTAATAACACTCTGTAATCACCCAATGGGTTCTTCTTGCCTGCTGCACAGGCAAAATCAATCCACTGAGATCACAGCATTGCAGCAGAGAAAGAGTTTAACTGACACAAGGCCAGCCCACACAGAACTGGAGTTACCACACAAATCAGTCTCCCTAAAGACTCAGAGACTAGAGTCTTTATGGAAAATTTGGTGGGCAGGGGGCTAGGGAATAAGTGTTGCTAATTAGTTGGAGATAAAATCATGGGGGTGTGGAAAACAATACTTCTATGCTAAGTCCACTTCTGAATGGAGGTCACAGGTGCAGTGGAGTGGTGAGTCATGAGTCTGGGTGGGGTCAGTCTGAAAGATACCTCAAAAAACCAATCCTAGGTTCTAAAATAGTGGTATTATCTGTAGGAGTAATTGAGGAAGTTATAAATCTTGTGACCTCTGGCCACACGATTCCTGAGCAGTAAAGGATTATAGAAACTATGCCTACATCTTAGCAGAGTTCAGGCTTTTCCCATGATCCTATTCTTGTGGCCTTTCATTAATCTTACAAAGCTAGTTTCAGTCCCCAAGCAAGGAGGGGGTTCATTTTAGGGAGAGACTATTATCATCTTTACCTTCAAATTAAACTATAAACTAAATTCCTCCCAAATTTAGTAGCTTGGTCTACACCCAGGAATAACCAAGGACAGCTTGGAGGTCAGAAGCAAGATGGAGTCAACGATGTCATATTTCTCTTACTGTCATAATTTTGCAAAGGTGTTTTCAAATCCCATCTTGTGCTTCAGCACACCTCAATCCAGAGATGTGAGCTATGGAGATGAGAAAAGGCCAAAAATTTCTCTAACTTCTTCCTGTTGACAGAAGGCATAGTTAGGGTATGGGTCACCCCCAGGGTAAGAGGAGTGAAATCATCTTGCAGTTGTCTGTATGTATTCACGGGTGGCTGGTTGGAGTCCCAAGTTCTGCATGACAAAAACATTAGTGCTCTTATCCAGAGCTTTAGGACAGCACTCACATGAACAGTGGGCTATAAGACAAATAATGAGCCCTAACATAAAGACTGAAAACCCTAGCTTCAGGAATTCCTATAGAACTGGCATGAAGTCTTAAGGGATCCAGGTGAATGACCCCAAGAACCAGCCAGGCGTGGGGTCATCAGCAGAGACTCAAAAACAGGACAAAGCTGGAATTTAATAACAGGTATACTATAGTTTTTCTTGAAACAGAATTTTTCTCTCTCCAGTCACCCATTTTTATCAAGGACAAATCACAGTAGGACAAATCAATTTGCAAAATAAGTTCCAATCCCATTGTATGTGGCCTGATTACTTGCATAAAGTACAATAAAAATAATTATTTGCTGTGTAGGATCTTTTTTTAGAGAAATGGCTTTTTTTTGGAATTGTTTTAATAAAGAATCTCAAATTAGGCCTTTTAAAAGCCTGTTGATCCCAGACAAGGATTTATTTGTGCCTCCAAATACCTATATGAATTGGGTGAGTTTCTCTCTTCTTGAGGTCTCAAAATAGCTTGGGGTTTCTGAGTCTGTCAAAAAGTGACATGCTACAGTTGTCACAGGTCAGGAACTCTGTACAGGATAAGGTATGAGGCCAATTTTTTCAAAGGGCTTTTGCTGGCTCTACAGGTCAACCTCAATTCCTCAAAGCAATCTGAAGACATATCATTCCAGTCAGAGCCTTGGTAAAATAACCAGTCTCTCCAATTGTGTCCTGCTACAGAAGAAAACTGATTCTTATTGAACTTCTGTAAGTCACTATATTGCCATAAGTTAAGAATATTTACATATAGTTTCCAAATTCTGGAGAAGTTTTTAATGGCTGATGTGATACCTCAGTTCTTGTCTTCTTGGTTTAAAAGAATTTAAGCGAGAGACACACAACAAAAGAAGTTTATTGCCAAAGAAAAGGAATATTCTGAAAGTTAGGTGCAGAATAGACAGTACACCCTTCAGAACCCTTCTGAAGATCGCTTTGCTTGAATGAGCTCAATTACAACACGAATGATGAGGCTTATTGTGTTAACTGTATGGTCACCATGGTTGCTGTGTCCCGAGG
The DNA here is from genome assembly GCF_003255815.1 of Theropithecus gelada. Classification (NCBI taxonomy): domain Eukaryota; kingdom Metazoa; phylum Chordata; class Mammalia; order Primates; family Cercopithecidae; genus Theropithecus; species Theropithecus gelada. Next base: position 207,323,332 of record NC_037668.1, on the reverse strand, counting down.
ACATGGTCACTTCTTTGACTACCTATCCTGCCTCAAAATCAGGTAGAGAGAAAAAAATATGCTTCAAATTTTGCTCACAGGAGTATTTACTCAATTGTCAAAAACTGTAAATTACTCAAAAGAAGCTTGCTTGATGCTGAAAAAAACAAAACAAAACAAAAGAATCAGCAACATTTGGTTTTTTTGGTTTTTGTTTGATTTTTTTTTTTTTAAGACAGGGTCTCACTCTGTTGCCAAGCCTGGAGAGAAGCGGTGTGATCTTGGCTGGCTCACTGCAACCTCTGCCTCCCAGGTTCAAGTGATTCTCATGCCTCAGCCTCCCAAGTAGCTGGGACTACAGGTGCATGCCACCATGCCCGGCTAATTTTTTGTATTTTTAGTAGAGAGGGGGTTTCGTCATGTTGGCCAGGCTAGTCTCAAACTCCTGAGTTCAGGCAATCCACCTGCCTCTCCCTCCCAAAGTGCTAAAATTACAGACATGAGCCAAGAATCAGCAATGTTTTAAGCAAAAAGTTATAAAAAGATTATTTCAGTCTTCTATTAGTTCAGGTCATGCAATTAATTCCTGTTCTACTAGATATTGGGACAGTAATCCTTATGGATGCATCATCTCTCTGTGGAAGTTTTTCCTCTATTCTAATGACACAATTTCCAAAGATACCAGGAACCTGCATTCAAGTGTATCCCTCCTCTTCCCATAATCTTGTGACCTCTCATTAGTTTTACAAAGGTGTTTTCAGTCCCTGAACAAGGAGGGCATTAGTTTTAGGGAGGACCTATTATCATCCTTGCTTTTAAGTTAAACTATAAACTAAATTCCTCCCAAAGTTAGGTTGGATCAAGGACAACTTGAAAATCAGAAGCAAGACGGAATCAACTATGTCATCTTTCTCTTACTGCCATGATGTTGCAGAGGCAGTTTCAACTTTATCCCCACAACTGTTGTAATATATCATGAAAGGCCAACATGAGATAGTTTGAGCAACTTTTTTTGTTTTCCTCTTTGGAATATCAGAGTTATTGCTGTGAGAAGCAAGAGAAAAAACTCAGCAATTTGGAGAACAAAAATGCCTCCTAAGGATGTCATCATTTAAATTTTTTTCTAATGAAGTCCCTTTTCATTGCTGGTAATGTTTTAATATGCCACTGTTAAAAGAATCAATGAAGTTTCCTTATCCTTCTGGGCCTAAACGATATTGAGATTTTTCAAAAGTCAGAGCACACCATGGGGTCTTAAAAGTAAGTCATTAGACTTGCACCAGCTCACTTAATCACACCACCTACTCCTAAATTATAGTCGTCAATTGAGTAGAAAATGAAACTTGGCAACTTCAACAAAAAAGGACAGGATCAATATACTCATTTGTGGATTAGGCACTGAAATCAATATTTGCTTGCTAGAGTTTTCAGTGCACTGAAAATCATACCTATTTGCCCTCTGGTTTCTTATTTCTCTTTCAAGTTGATCCAAGGTTTCATAAGAATTAGCATACCTAGTTTTCTTACAGGCCCTACTGTGTCATCACTAAAGAAAAACTGGACCATGTGCCCACAGCTCAATCATGACATTGTAGGACAACTCAAAGTTATGTCAATCTCTAATCTCAGCAAACGGCATGCACATTTGCTTTAGTTACGTATCATCTTCTTTACCCCTGCAGGAAATTTTTAATTAAATAACAAAAGGGTTATCTAGAAAATGTACTCTACTGTCCAACACTCTAAAGAGACTGTTGAAAACTATGAACCAAAGAAAGTCTTTATCTCTTTAACCACCAGCCCCAAGCATAGGACAATCTGGAAAGAAACACCCATGTATGTGCACACAAATACACACACACACACACACGTATGTTTTCAGGCAATATGGAGGGTTGATGGCAGGCTGAGCTATCCTACTATAAATAACCTCCCCTCTAATTGCCGGTTTCTGTGGTAGCATCCACTAATATGCAATGGGATTTGTTTAAATCTGGAGAAGTGAAAGAGTTTAGTGACGGGTAAGTCTCAGGAGGAGAAGAGGAATGAAGACAGCAGAGGAGACAAGAACCATGGCATCTGCTCTCTCCCTTTGGACTGCATTTCAGCAACTATAATTAAGAAGATGAGCCACAGAGGTAAGCAACCTGTTTTCATAAGAGATTTTTTGGAAACTCTACATAAGGGCTGAGACAGATGGAACTGTTCTCATATACATGATTTAAGACTCTAGGCATAAGCAGCGATGACTTGAAGTCTATATAACATAAAATAGGGGCCGGGCACGGTGGCTCATGACTGTAATCCCAGCACTTTGGGAGGCCAAGGCAGGCGGCTCATGATGTCAGGAGTTTGAGGCCAGCTTGACCAACATGGTGAAACGCTGTCTCTATCAAAAATACAAAAACTAGCTGGGCATGGTGGCGTGCACCTGTAATCCCCGCTACTCAGGAGACTGAGACTGGAGAATCACTTGAACCTGGGAGTCAGAGGTTGCAGTGAGCTGAGATTGTGCCACTGCACTTCAGCCTCGGCGACAGAGGAGACTGCGTCTCAAAAAACAAACAAACAAACAAAACAACAACAACAACAACAACAAAAACATAAAATAGGACATGGAGATGGAAAGAGGGCATTTCTGTACATACCTGCATAGAACCCAGAAGTGGTCCAGCACCCCAGTGACTGACAGCACCCCAGTGGCTGACAGCACCCCAGTGACTGACAGCACCCCAGTGGCTGACAATTTGGCAAACATCATGAGATCACTTCTTTGGCTTCTCTTAATTGGAACACAGGGGCCGTGGTGAACAGCAGACAGGGCACACTTAACTAAAATGATGGAACATTTAACATTTAAAATGCTGGAACATTTAACATATCACACTTAACTAAAATGATGGAAACAAATAACCAGGAGTCAGTTTGAAAATGCTCTTCCGTTACTGAACATATGGAAGTTTGCAGCTATTGCAATTTTTCCATAAATGTATATGGCCTGATGAGCCTAGGGACTACTTAGAGGAGATATAGTTCCACACACACATGCATACACACAACCACACAAACCTATAGGGCTATATTCATGTTTTCATACCTATGTTTGTTGACAAGTTTATTCTGAGTGGTTATTTTACATACATTGTTGTACTAGGAATTTCAGAGTATATGTGCAGAGTTGTAAATTGACTTCTGGTTCAATATGACAAATGGACCACGGATGTTTAGGTCCTTTCTTTGCCAAAGCCCTGCTAGAAGGAAATGAAAAGGAATTTTCAAAATTACTATCCCAAAAGAGCAAAAATAACAAGAGAGGAGACAAAAGCATATGAAAGAGTCAAACTTACTTTTGGAATTTGGAAAAAGGTTGGATGATTGGAGACGGAGTGAGCTACATGCCAGTCCTTTCATTAGGGAGGTACCATGGGAGTGAGGCTGTGGGTTCCCCAGAAGACCCCACAGGCTCATTAGCTAGAGGTAGCATGTGGGGCACAAGAGGATGGAAACAGGGAACTTGGGTTATACCCAGGGCTGTTGGCCCTCCCCAAACCTCTGCTATTTGAAACTTTCCTTCTTCTTCCCTGCAAGGGAACAGAGACTCATTTTCTAGAAAAACTTAACTGGAGAAATCGAGAACTCTGTGACACTGGGTGGAGAGGGATGTGGGGTGAGACTGTGAGACTGCAGGTGGGACAGTGAGTTTCTCTATATTGAACCCAGAAAATGTCAACTTGCTTCCGCTAACTCTGCTCCATGATGACACACGGGCCAGAACATACTCTCTCAGGCAAGATGTTGAAAACTCCTCTCTGGAGAAACTGAATGGTCTGCTGTAGAGAAAAAGTCTCCACCTGCTGTCATTTAATGGTCCCCCAGTGAAAAGTTCAGCTCACTGACCCAACATCCCAGGTGATCCCCGGGAAGAAAGCCCGTTAGTCAATCAGTCCCATCAAACGCATAGAGCTTCCAGTCAGCCTTTTAGTGCCTCACTCTTACACAGGAGTGGACAGTTAAGGACCACAGCATTTGAAGAAAACCTGAAACAAAAAGGAGAAAAACCAACACAGCAGTCTTAAAAAAGTAACTTGGAGAAAGCAGAGACAGCACAGACAAAAGAAGAAAATGAAAACGACAAAACAAATGATAATGAATACCAAGAGAAACAAGAAAGATATTGCACCCATAAAATAAGAACAGGTTGCTTAGAAAAAAGGAAAAATGAGAGAAAAAAGAAAAAAGCCTGCAGAAATCAAAACTATGATTAAGGAAAAGTCCTACCAGCACAGTTGCAATTAGGGCTTCTCAACCATGCCTTCAAAGAGGTAGCCAGTCACCAAAGCTGGTGGAACCTACAACTTAGTGTTAAGTGCTAACACTTTTTGTCTTTTGTTAATATCTGGGTTGGCACTTCCATTGTCTGCACCAAATACCATCTGGCTGCATGTGCCGGGAGAGAAACGCCATGGAGGAAAAGAACATGCAAAGGTCATCTTAATTACATCAGGTTGGGATAATTTGTGTTCGTGTTTCTGATCCGAAACCAATTTTAGTGATACAGCTGCATGTCTTCTTTTGATAGTAATTCCCAAACATAGAAATTCCGGATACTTATGAAAGCTTCTAGACCAAGCTTGTTCAACCCATGGCCCACAGGCCACATGTAGCCCAACACAAAGACGTTCTTAAAACATTATGAGATTGTTTTGCCGTCTGTGTGTGTGTGTGTGTGCATCAGCTATCGTTAGTGTAAGTGTATTTTATGTGTGGCCCAAGACAATTCTTTCCATGTGAATCAGGGAAGCCAAGAGATTGGGCACTCCGGCTACCATAGTTTGGAAGTGTGGTGCTTCTGTAATAATGCTAGTCACGCTGAAATTAAAGCATTAGTCTAAAAAACAGCTTTGATATAGTACCCCAATGTCACTTGTATTATTAAGCTATTATTGCAGCAATGTTGGATAACAAAACCCCCAAAACTCAGTGACTTAAAAAATTCTCATTTCTTCCCGTAATCAAAGGTCAGCAGGTTGGGATAGGCTGGACTCCTGCCTTGGAGCTCTCAGTTCTGAGCACCAAGCTTCTAGTGCACTCAGGTTCTCTCCATCCGTGTCTCATACCTCTAAAACCAGCAGATCCCTGGTGCATATAATCTGCTCCATGGGTTTCAGTCCTGGGCCCAGTCTAAGGGAGCAGCTAAAGTGTTCACTTTGGGAATGTTTTTCACTGGAGCACATGAGTAAAAGTCTAACCAGAGGAACAAATGCCTGCTCACATTCTTTCAATGACCATCTCACTGGCCAAGGCAAGCCACATGACAAAGACTAAAGTCAAGATGCAGGGAAGTGTATCCACCCTCTCAGAGGCCACGGTGATGGCAAGTGTGTGGATATCAGACATTGCCACCATGGAGTGAAGAACTGGGACCAGCAATTAGTTTATCACAGTCTGCCCTATAAGTCCCAGTGATTAACGTAAACCCCCACGTTCAAAATGCACTCACTCCCATCATTAGACCCACAGAAGTCTCATCCAATCACAGCATTTGACACCAAACCTGATCCTCATCAGGTCCAGATTTTATCTACAAATATATATGTGTAATATATATTTAAGATATAAGTATATAGTTTATATTTATATATAATATATAAAACATTCATATTTATACATATGTATTTATATATAAATATATAAATAAGTATACATTATAGATATGTTTTACATATAAAGCCATTTATATTTATAAATACATATATTTATACACATATATTGTATAACATATGTATAATGTATTATATTGTATAAATACAATATTATATATGTATATAAATATATGTGTAAAATAAATATAAAATATTTAAAAATATAAAATAAATAAAAATATACGTATTTAAATACATATATTTATATACAAAATATATATAAGTGTGTATATATGTAAGTATCTATATGTGTATATATACTTATGTGTGTGTGTATATATATACATATATATATATATATATATGCCCTTCTTGGCAATAAGCAGATTTCCATATAGGGTTTCTGACTATGGAAAGTTGGAGGGCATTTTGTAAAAATAAACAAATGACAAAATTTTCACTAACCTGATGCTTTTGTAAAATAAATAAATACATTTTAAAAAGAAAGAAAATTGGAGGGCAAAGTTCCTTATTTTTTAGACATGGTCTTGCCCTGTTGCCCAAGCTACAGTGCAGTGACACAATCATAGCTCACTTTTACCTGGAACTCTTGGGCTCAAATGATACTCCCATCTCAGCCTCCCAAGTGTCTGGGACTACAGGTGTGTGCCACCATGCTTGGCTAATTAAAAAAAAAAAAAGTTGTAGAGATAAGGTCTCACTATGTTGCTCAGGCTGGTCTCCAACTCCTGGCCTCAAGCAGTTCTCCTGCCTCAGCTTCCCAAAGCACTGGGATTAGAGGTGTGAGCCACTGCACCTGCCCAAGAGGTCTTTTTACGTCTCTAACAGTCTTCATGTCTTTTCGTCAGGCTGGCAGGGGTTTTGCCGATAGAGTTCTCTCACAAATGTGGATTTTCTGTGAAAGTGATTTTAGTCAACTCCATTTGGGAAAGGGGACAGCCACAATGCCATTCAAGCTATGCTGTCTCTAGCCTTAATTATGGGTACTTTTGAGACATCAGACTTCTATGGGAACAAGTCTTGTAACATTTCTAAGAGCCTCTTTGCCCACTTGCCTACTAGATGCCATCTTAAGCCTTTCAGATGTCTTAACAAAGGATGTTACCCTTGACGCACTGTTCACTCCAAGGCTGTGTCATATTAGCAGCACCTTGGGTTTGGTCTGCACCCTGAGGCTCTGTTATAATGGCCACATCTTTTATTTTGTAAGAAACAATTTCATTGTGTAACTGCCTTGCAATTTCTGAACTCCCTAATGTCCTTCTCAGTTCTGTTTGCAAACTGACTGGTTCTTTTCTGAGTTTCTCTCTTCTTACCTGCAGTACCTTACAAATCGCATCTAGTAGCAACCAGTTTCTGCTTTCAACATTCTTCCTTCCCATTTCCTCACCCAAAACTAAAAGTTTTTAAGCTACGTTTTCTTTTTCCACAGTCCCAAAGGCAAGCAGTTTTACCAAAAGCTTTTCCACTACATGGTGTGTGGGTTACCATTGTTTAACCTTCCATGGCAGTTGGCTTGATTTCTGCCTCTTACTGTCAAAACTAATTCCAGAAATTTTGGTTCTTGTTATGGCAGTACCCCATTTTCAGTATTAGTCAGCAAGTTCCACAACAATAATGCATAAAAACACTCAACACTCATTGGCAGAAAAAAACAACATGTATTTGTATAGTTTCAGGTCTGTGGGTTGACTGCAATCTAGCTGAGCTTGGCTGGACTCCAGGCTCGTAAGGGTTTAGTGTGGCACCACATGCCTCTCATGCCTCTTAATTTAGGAACCGCCCAGGACACATGGTTGGCTCCATGTGCCTCCCTCTCAGACACGAACTGAGGGCAGGGAAGAACTTGGAGCATGTTCTGCTCGTGGCAGGCCACCACACTGAGTGGATACAAGCCCAAAGGCACAAACATATCTGAATGTCTCTGTCTGAACCATGTTCACCAACATCTTACTGGCCAAAGGAAGTCAAACGGCGAGATTCAAAGTTAAGGGGTAGGGAAGAACACTCTCCCTACCTTGAAACCACAGTGAGGTTGTAAACCTACAGTCGTACTGTAGGTGTGGAAAGTTGGGGCTCAAATTCCATATACCTCAGTGCTCCGTTTTGGTAAGATTACAAACTTAAATGTTCAAATCATTAAATCAAAATTCAGTGGCCAGGGTTCCTGAGAAATTCTTCTGGTTTTGTTGAAAGTGTGATCACACTAGACCAACTTAACTACTTCCTGCCTCTTCCTCTCATCAGAGACTAGATCATGTCTCTCTGTCCCTTCCCAGCTGCCTGGAATTTTTGCCACAGGCAGACAGACTTAAAGAATCAAAATTGATATCGACCTGTATGTCTAATATTTGATCCAACAGGTTTCTGAGCTCTTTTTGAAATTCACCAGACCCACCCTACCCTCTCCCTTCTGGGTGGCCAGACTTCATTTCTGCCCGTTTCTCTTTGACAGCCCTACCTAGATCTCATTTGTCACATTCAGTAGGTCCAAAGTTGTTGACTCACAGCTCAGTGAAGTTTGTTATTTACCTAGGGAAGGTCTTGTTTCTGTTTTTAATACTTGATGCCAATGTTCAGAAACTTATTAAATTTCCTAGGTTTTTCTAGCTAAATAGATTTTGGATTATCCTAAAGAGAAGAGGTTTGAAGTCTTTTCCCCTGGAAAAATAGCTATTTTTGGCCCTATGGCACTCAGGAACAATCTTGCAAACATAGTGTGTGTCACCGAAGTAAACAGTGGTACTATCATTACAGGAATGGTGACAGCCTTCAGTGGCAAATGTGGACCCCTGGTGGAAATGAAATGGTGGCATGAGGGAGGAGAGGAGCAGGGTATTCCTTGAATGGAAATAAAATGTTGTTTTGTGTCTGGAGGGCAAGTGCAGCAGGTGTAAAGTTAATGAAGCACAGGGCTCCTGCAGTTTGGGTTTTTGATTAGTAGGAGGAGAACGAACAAATTAGTCAAATAGGTTTTCACTACCAAGTTCAGCACAGCAATGGATCTAGGTATCGTGAGGCCTGAAGCTAGTATCATTTGGGACATCTCTTTAAGAAAAAAATTACAAAATTGAGTTCAAAAGTGATTTTTTAAAGAATGTATAAAGAATTCATAACAAATTACTGGAATTTAGAAATTCCAGGCCTTATTCTCCTCAGATCTCTTTAGATTTGTCAGAAATCTACAGAGAGATGCCTCCTCATTTCACCCTGGCTTTTCCTTTCCACCCAGAACATTCTATGGCTCCCATCAGCTCCCTGCTGGTAAACCCCCCAGCAGATGAGAGTCTCTGAAGCTTAAGGTTTGCTAGCTTCACAGCAAACTTGCTTTTAGTCCAAGCAAACACATGATCAAGACAGGCCTGGCCAGCATCCATGCCTTAACATCACGACTGGCTTCATCAGCATGTGGCCTGTACGGTTGTCCAGTGCTCATGTTCAGAGGAGCCCTGATATGGGGTGGCTGTGTCACCACCCAAATGTCATCTTGAATTGTAGTTCCCATAATCCCCATGTGTCGTGGGACGGACCAGGTAGAGATAATTCCATCATAGGGGTGGTTCCCCCAACCGTTGTCGTGATAGTAAGTTATCACAAGAGCTGAAGGCTTTCTTTTTTTCTTTTCTTTTTTTTTTTTTTTTTTGAGACGGAGTCTCGCTCTGTCGCCCAAGCTAGAGTGCAGTGGCGCGATCTCAGCTCACTGCAAGCTCCGCCTCCCGGGTTCACGCCATTCTCCTGCCTCAGCCTCCCGAGTAGCTGGGACTACAGGCGCCCGCCACCTCGCCCGGCTAGTTTTTTGTATTTTTTTAGTAGATACGGTGTTTCACCGTGTTAGCCAGGATGGTCTCGAACTCCTGACCTCATAATCCGCCCATCTCGGCCTCCCAAAGTGCTGGGATTACAGGCTTGAGCCACCACGCCCAGCCTGAGCTGAAGGTTTCCTAAGAGGCTTCCCCCTTCACTCGGCTCTCATGCCTCTCTTTCCTGCCATCTTCAAGAAGGACATATTTGCTTCCCCTTCTGCCATGATTGTAAATTTCCTGAGGTCTCCCCAGCCATGCTGAACCGTGAGCCAATTAAACCTCTTTCCTTTATAAATTACCTAGTCTTGGGTATGTCTTTATTAGCAGCATAAGAATGGACTAATACAAGCCCCCGGCTTGGCTTACTGCTCTACTCTTAGCCCTCATCTAGAAACTCCTAACAATTTTGTCTTTCAACTGGTGTCTGGAAGTGAAGTGGATGGGTTAATGCAGCATGTGTATGAGCAGAAGATATTCACGTCCACTCCCATTTCTTGCCACCCCATTCACATACAGCATTCTCAAGGTCCCATGAGTACAGAATTCTAGTGGAGCCGGAATTCATGGGAATCAGGCAGACTCAAAGCAGTAAATATGTTATGTCCATGCCTGAGTAAGTAAAGACTATGACAGCCATGAGAAGCCACACTTTCTGTTCAAATCAGAGCTTGCTTTGAATATAGAAAGAAGACAATGGAGTTCTAAGAAACCCAAATGACCAAGAAATTCTTTTATAATCTTTCTTACTTGTGCAATATTAGCCAACCATTTAATGTTGAAAATGACGTAGAAGGAAAAAGAAAGATAGGGCAACTATAGTCTCTTTTTCTTTCTGTCCTTCCTTGCTCATCAGTAAGCCAAAAGTGAAGAGTGCTGATAGCAATTGTACTTATTCAGAAGTGACACAGAAACAGTTGAGTAAGTTTTGTGCAGTTTTCACTGTTCTGCTAAGAACAAAATGCTGTTTGCAAAGGGCAAACACCCTATGAAAATTGGCCGAAAATTCAACAAAAAAAGGCAGATTAATAGGAGGAAAGGTAATTAACATGCAGAAGAGCCCTACAAAATGATAGAACTCAAGGAAATGGCCAGATAGTTGATGCTTTCATGCCATCTTGAGGTTACAGGAAAAAATAGGGGCTTGGAGCTTAGTAAATCAGGTTATGGTGGTGAAACAGGTTGTGAGAGGGAGAGAGGTTGAGATGTGGCTGGCAAAGGTGCTCTTGTTATGTGGATAACAGGCAGCTCTCAGAGAGAAGACCTTTTAAAGTGTCAGACTCCCAGATAATCTTTGCTAGCCTGTTGGCATCAATGCAGAGTCTCTAAAGAGCTAATCTCCCCCACAGAAAACAGTTTTTCAAGGTTACTTCCGTAACCACCTGACAGGTTCATTTTGCTCACTGCCCAGATAGAACTGATTTATCAAGACAGAGGAATTGCTATAGAGAAAGAGTTTAGTTCATGCAGAACAGGCTGAATTGGGAGACTGGAGTTTTATTACTCGAATCAGTCTCTGAAAATTTGAAGGCTAGGGTTTTTCAGGCATAGTTTGGGGGGAGGTGGTGCCTAGGGAATGGGTGCTGCTGATTGGATGCAGCGTAATCACAGGGGTATGGGAAATGGTCCTTGTGTGCACCGAGTCCACTTCTAGGTGGGACCACAGGACAGGTTAATGGGTCTGGGTGGACCCATCAGTAGCCAGAAATGCTAAAACCTGAAAAGACATCTCAAAAAGCCAATCTTTGGTTCTATACTAGTGACGTTATCTGCAGAAGTAATTGGGGAAGTTTCAAATCTTGTGGCTAATTTGTTAGTCCTACAAAGGCAGTCTAGTCCCCAAGAAAGAAGGAGATTTGTTGCAGGCAAGGGCTGTCCTCTTTGTTTCAAAGTTAAACTATAAGTTCCTCCAAAATGTAGTTCTGCCTATGCCTGGGAATGAACAAGGGCAGCTTGGAGGTTAGAACAAGATGGAGTTGGTTAGGTCAGATCTCTTTCACTGTCCTAATTTTTTCACTATCACAATTTTTGCAAAGATGATTTTATTTCTTTTTTGCAGTCTCTGTGAATAATCACCTCAAAATATGTCAAAAAAGTATTTTTGGGGGTGAAGTATTTTTATTTCCCTCAATACATATGCATATATGAGCTAAGAAATAAGAATTGTGTAATCTTGGTGATTTGGCATATCAGTTAAATGCTGTTACATTTGCATTTAAAACTAGCATTCAATAACATAAATATGAATGGTAAAATTAATGATAACATAATTTTTATTACTTAGAACATCATTAAATGACACATTTTAAAATACCAGAACAACTTGAGAGAGAGAAACTGTAGAAGAAAGAAAAGAAATGTGCATTTTAGTACCTTTACTGGTACTTTCTTTCTTTCATTTTTTTTCTTTGCCCTGGACCCTACAAATTCTATAACCAGCCCTGCTTAATATGGACGGGTACTGTGCAGACAAGGACGTGTGGAGGTATACACTTTGCATTTTTACTTCCCAAATTCTTTGTCTACATCAGTCAACAGGAAAACAGAAAGATTATGACCAGCCAATAAATTTAAAGAATTTATCTTTTACTTTAGAGAAAAGATATATAAACCAAAAATAACATTCTAAGCCCTCCAACCAACTGCATGGATCCCCTCTTAGCTAAGGGGATCCCAGAGAAACATGGAAAACTGAATTTCTGGTCATGATAGGAAGGAGAGGTTAGACATGCCTTGTTATACTCTCTCCTTCTTGGAGTTTAGGCATATCTGACCAACATTAAAACAGAGATCATAAGACTGGCAAAATAGACTCTTCACGGCAACAAGATACAGATATCCAACCTGACTCTGCTGTAGCATCACTTGACAGACAGCAGACCCTGAAAAAAAATCAAAGTAGTTTACCCTAACAGATATTTCTTTGACATATTTTTAAATGGCCTTGCAAAGTCGTCTTTGCATTGTAGGGAATCTCCATTAATGCAGCCAGGACTTTCCCTGACCTAGGAGAGGTTAACTGAAAGTCTGATACCTTTCAGGGTCTGAAAAGAGACAGTTACCATCTATTCTCTCTGAAGCTTGCCACCCGTGAGGCTTCATCTACATAACAAGAACCTTGGCCTCCACAACCTCCCTTATCTTAATTCAAGCATTTATTTTTACCGACTTCAAGTCTTTAGATGAAGCCTCTTTCAACCAGTTGCCAATCAGAAAATCTTTGAATTCACCTATGACCTGGAAGTATCCCCCACTTCAAGATGTCCTTCCTTTTCAGGCCAAACCAATGTATACCTTCCACGTATTGATTTATTATTTTTACCTACAAGTTCTGTCTCCCTAAAATGCATGAAACCAAGGTGTAATCCAGCTGCCTTGGGCACACTTTCTCAGGACCTCTTGGGGCTGTTCCCCAGACCATGGTCACTCATATTGGCTCAGAATAAACCTTCTTTAAATATTTTACAGAATTTATGTATTGTTTTGGTCAAAAAATAATAGGAAAAATGTGAATAAATATTAGCATAAAGTGTAGGGCCAATATTTACTGGCCGACCAGCTGATTCTCTACTTTAATTTTCTAATTCTTACTTTCTATGGAGTATTACAGCATAAGCTCCTCATGTTGAATTTAAGTAGATATTATGTATTTCATTAAGATCATACTTAATCAATAAATTATGATGCATCTGCATGATGCACAATTATCCAGAAATTAAAATGACATTTCCAAAAATAGTTAATAACAAGGAGGGGAAACTGGGATAGAAATTTCTAAGTATAATGTCATCTTATCTTATTAGAAAAAAATGCATGTGCATAAAAAACACAGAAAGAAAAATATCAAGTTTCTTTTTTTTGAGAACTGAGATTTCGGATGATTTCTGTTTTTTACATTGTAACTTTCCATATTTTAAATGATTTTCAATGATCATGAATTGCTTTTGTAACCAGAAAATATTTCAGCAACATCTTATGCATCTTCACCTTTTTAGTGTTTAGCATTCTGCTTAAAAGATACAGGGTAGTCAGTAATTACTTGATGAACTTGAATCACCTCTAATTTACAAGTGAAGCAGTTGAAGCTCCTCACATGTATGTGGAATCCTAACTAGGGAAAAAGAGTTAGTTTGGTATGACTAAGGGAAAGCAGAAAGAAAGGCAGATAAGCTATAAGCCTCCTTTTCTTCATGGTTCAGGATGCATAGCCCACCTGTGCAAATAACTCACTATCTTCCTGCATGCGGATATCACCATTGCAAGTTAGCTCACTGCAACCTTGGTGTTTGTTGGTGTTCAGTTAGGCTGGTGGGAAAAATATTAGAGATAGTTATAGAAATATACACAAAACTATCTTGGAAGGCCTGAGAGTTTGCGTAGCTTCAGATTGCTGGGCTGAAGGCAGCCAGGGTCTCTTTACAAGAGCCAGAAAGATTAGGGTGCAAGTACAAAGGAATGTGGGAAGTTTATCTTACTAACCTGTTTACTTATATGGGCTTAAGACTAACCTTTGTCCTACTGCAGGTACTTTACTGCCTCCTACTCCGTGGTTGGCAGAATTTTATTACCTGAAAATGGCGTTTGCTTTAGGTCTGGGAACCTGACCTTTAATCTTTACCCTCTAGTGGTGTTTACTCACAACTTTGGTTAATTAGTCTTAGTGAGTAAATGCGAGTCTCACTATCTGATGGGGCAAGTTGCAACTGTTTACAGAACTCAGCTTGGAGCCTATAAGCTGCTGGCACCCTCAGCTGGACTGGCAAAGCAGAATACCTGTGTGTCAGTGTACTTTATTCATCCATCGCCAACAGGGGTCTGCAGGAACAGACACCCTGCAGCTAGTGCCCCTGCGAAAGAAGCACTGCCTCAGGTGTTACCAGTACTGTACATAGCACTCTGCACTCTGAGAACCATTCTATAAAATTCCCTGCAAGCCTTTGTGTCCTTGCAGTCAGCTCCTCTTCTGCTGGTCTGCCCTTTGCCTCCTTGCAATATATTTTCATGCTTTCTCTAATAAATCTGCCTTTCTTTACTTACAACTGTCTTGGTAAATTCTTTTACCTCTGCGCCAGCAGTGCAATAGTCATCACTCACCCATGATAATATACTTTTATATACCTGTAATGTCTTCACAGTGAATCTTCATGTAAATATTGAAATTCTGTCTCCTCCATTGTACAGTTTTTTGGTGGAAAATCTTGCCTGGATTTACTTCACAAACTTTCCACTCCATACCCTTACAAACCTAATATCACTGACCCTGTCCTTCCTTTCTTTGCTCTCTTGTCAGAGGAGGCTGCCCCTTCTTGTCAGTCTCCCCAGGCCCGTAGGGTTCATGCACGACCCTATTTTGCCAGTTAACCCCCTCTTTCCCATACCCACTTTGTCAGGCCTCTGAGTCCAAGCTAAGCCATCATATCCCCTGTGACCTGCACATATACATCCAGACGGCCTGAAGAAAGTGAAGAATCACAAAAGAAGTGAAAATGGCGGGTTCCTGCCTTAACTGATGACATTCCACCACCATGATTTGTTCCTGCCCCACCTTAACTGAGGGATTAACCTTGCGAAATTCCTTCTCCTGGCTCAGAACCTCCCCAACTGAGCACCTTGTGACCCCCAACCCTACCTGTAAGAGAAGAAACCCCGTTGACTGTAATTTTCCACTACCTACCCAAATCCTATAAAATGGCCCCACCTCTGTCTCCCTTTGCTGACTCTCTTTTCGGACTCAGCCCACCTGCACCCAGGTGATTAAAAAGCTTTATTGCTCACACAAATCCCGTTTGGTGGTCTCTTCACATGGACTAACATGACACACTTTTCCACTGGTTCCTTCTCCTCAGGGCATTCAACTTTCAGAATCTTTGCAAAACACAGCCTCTTCTCCAACCGCTCCCTGCCGAGTGAAAGTTTGAGAAATGTAGTCTGTATTTGCTATCTGTACTTCCTTACTTCAATTTCCTCTCTTCAACTCCCTCCAATGTGACTTATATTATATTAACAGGAAAACCAAACTCTGTAAAATATTTTTAAGAGATTTATTCTGAGCAATATGACAGACCACGGCCCAGGGAACAGTCTCAACAGGTTCTGAGGAAGTGTGTCTGAGGTGGTGAGATTACAGGAAAGCAGTCTGGATCCAGACCCCAAGAGAGGGTTCTTGGATCTTATGCAAGAAAGAATTCAGGGCGAGTCTCATAAAGTGAAAGCAAGTTTATTAGAAAAGTAAAGGAATAAAAGAATGGCTGCTGTCATGTGCATCCATGTGAAGAGACCACCAAACAGGCTTTGTGTGGGCAATAAACTTTTTTAATCAACTGGGTGCAGGTGGGCTGAGTCCAAAAAGGGAGTCAACAAAGGGAGATGGGGTGGGGCACTTTTATAGGATTTGGGTAGGTAGTGGAAAATTACAGTCAAAGGGGGTTGTCCTCTGGCGGGCAGGGGCAGGGGTCACAAGGTGCTCAGTGGGGGAGTTTCTGAGACTCGTTGTCCAGGAAAAGGAATTTCACAAGGTAATGTCATTGGTTAAGGCAAGAAGTGGCCACTTTCACTTATTTTATGGTTCTTCAGTTGCCTCGGGCTATCTGGATGTGTAAGAGCAGGCTTGGGCTTAGAGGCCTGACAGCTACTCCATAGACAGGGCAACCCCAAGGGCTACTGGTTGCCCATTTTGATGGTTATTTCTTGATGATATGCTAAACAAGGGGTGGATTACTCATGCCTCCCCTTTTTAGACCATATAGGTTAACTTCCTGACATTGTCATGGCATTTGTAAATTTTCCTGGTGCTGGTGGGAGTGTAGTAGTGAGGACAACCAAAGGTCACACTCTTCACTGTCTTGGTTTCGGTGGGTTTTAGCCACTTACTTACTGCAACCCGTTTTATCAGCAAGGTCTTTATAACCTGTATTTTATGCCGACCTCCTATCTCATCCTGTTGTTACCGGGGGCTCTTTGCTCCCAGAGCTCCCAAGATGGTGGCAGGCCGCTTACAAAATGGCAGTGGGCCACTTCCAACATGGTGGCAAGCCTTGTGTTCTCTGACCTGGGTTCTTGGCCTCACAGATTCCAAAGAATGGAATCTTCGGCCATGAGGTGAGTGTTATAGCTCTATTAGAAGCCGTGGGTCACAGAAGAAAACCATGGAACCCAGTGACTAGTGTTTAGCTCGATTAGGACGAACTCAGGCACTTAGCCATGTGGGAACAATGGCAAGCCTTTAGCCTGATCGGGAGTGGCAATGGGTGCCTCACTAGATCAGGAGAACAGTGGACACCCTGCTGGATCCAGAGGGATGGAAGTCAGCGGCGGGTCTGCGACGGCGGCAAACAGCAGTAGTGGACCGCGAGTGAAAGCTCAGCTCGAGCCATAACAAAACACTGAACAGAAGAGCCCAGTTGCAAGATTAAATAGAGTGAAATAGAGTGAAGACAGAGCTCCCATATAAGGTGAGGGGACCCAAAGGGGGTTGCCCTAGCCGGCTCCAATGCCTGGGTTGATATCCTGATCCTTGTCCCTCCCACTGTGCTCTCAGGCAATAGATGATTGGCTATTTCTTTACTTCCTGTTTTGCCTAATTAGCATTTTAGTGAGCTCTCTGATTGGTCGGGTGTGGGCTAAGTTGCAAGCCCGGTGTTTAAAGGTGGATGCAGTCACCTTC
This sequence comes from Theropithecus gelada, assembly GCF_003255815.1. NCBI lineage: Eukaryota > Metazoa > Chordata > Mammalia > Primates > Cercopithecidae > Theropithecus > Theropithecus gelada. The sequence goes on along the minus strand of NC_037668.1, from coordinate 207,306,227 downwards.
CCAGCTAGGCTTAGGAATTCTTAGTCAGCCTAGGAAATTCCAGCTAGTCCTGTCTCTCACCGTGACTTAGAATGCCTTCACCGACTGGGAATGCAGCCCAGTAGGTCTCAGCCTCATTTTACCCAACCCCTATTCAAGATAGAGTTGCTCTGGTTCAAATGCCTCTCATAGTCAGGATACAGTTTGGTTTTACCCATTTTAGGGAGACACAAATTGTGGGTAAAACCACAAATCAGTACATGGAAGGTGTACAGTGGTTTAGCCTAAAGAGGTGGAGTATCTTGAAGTGGGGGCTTATAGGCCACAGGTGGATTCAGAGATTTTTCTGATTGGCAATTGGTTGAAAGTTAGGCTTCATCTAAAGACTTGAAGTCAGTAGAAAGAAATGCTTGAATTAAGATAAGAGGGATCATGGAGGCCAAGGTTTTTGTTATGTAGATGAAGGTTCATAGGTGGCAAGCTTCAGAGAGGATAGATGGTAACTGTCTCTTTTCAGACCCTGAAAGGTATCAGACTTTCAGTTAATCTCTCCTAGGTCAGGGAAAGGCCTAGCTGCATTAATGGAGATTCCCTACAGATGCAAAATGTTCCCTGCAAAAGACGACTTTGCAGGGCCATTTAAAAATATGTCAAAGAAATATCTGTTAGGGTAAACTACTTTGATTTTTTTTCAGGGTCTGCTGTCTGTCAAGTCAGCAGAGTCAGGTTGGATATGATGGATCTTATTGCCACAAAGAGTCATTTTGCCTGTCCTATGATCACTGTTTTTGTTTGTTTGTTTGTTTGTTTGTTTTCTGTTTTGTTTCTTTATTTTTGGAGATGGAGTCTCACTCTGTTGCCCAGGCTGGAATGCAGTGCCACAATCTTGGCTCACTGCAAGCTCCGCCTCCTGGGTTCACACTATCCTCCTGCCTCCACACCATCCTCCTGCCTCAGCCTCCCGAGTAGCTGGGACTACAGGCGCCTGCCACCACACCTGGCTATTTTTTTGTATTTTTAGTAGAGATGAGGTTTCACCGTGTTAGCCAAGATGGTCTCGATCTCCTGACCTCGTGATCTGGCAGCCTCAGCCTCCCAAAGTGCTGGGGTTAGAGTCGTGAGCCACCATGCCCAGCTGATCACTGTTTTAATGTTAATGCTGGTCCATTGTGCCTAAACTCCAAAAAGGAGGGGTATAACGAGGCATGCCTAACCTCACTTCCTGTCATGACCCATGAGAATTCAGTTCTTCTGAATTATCCCAGGTTTCTCTGGGATACCCTTAGCCCAGAGGGAGTTTGTTTATTTGATTGGGGGAACTTAGGACTTTATTTATGGTTTGCATTCTTTATATTCCATGGAAATAATTCCTGCTAAAGTCTCCAGTGAGCACACAGCTGCCAGAACTGAGGATCACTTTGAGTCCCCTCACCTGGCCCTCCCTACCAGCAGCACTTGCTGGTTCCCTCCTCTTTCTTGAAGCTCTACTACAGCACTCGTCCTCCCAACGTCCCCATCTGCTTCTGCTCTGTATCCTTCACTTGCTGCCTTTTCTCTACCCACGTTAAGTGATGAATTTTAAATTATATAATTAATACATTTCTATAAGTGTACAAGTTAAACATTGCAGATAAGGGTAAGGTTCTCCTTAACAAGCCATTTCAATTCCCCAGAGACAACCACTGGTATCGGCTGAAAAAGTAATTTTCATTTGAGGAATGTGAGTCCTTTTAAATGATCAGGCCCAGCAATGATACAGAATTAAACTGTGTCCTCAACAAATGGTTGGATAAAGAAAATGTGGTATATATACACAATGGAATACTATTCAGCAATAAAGTCGTGTGCTTTTTTTTTTTTTTTTTTTTTTGCAACAACATCGATGGAACTGGAAGCCATTTATTTATTTATTTATTATTTTATTTATTTATTTTTTTGAGATGGAGTCTCGCTCTGTTGCCCAGGTGGAGTGCAGTGGTACAATCTCTGCTCACTGCAACCTCCACCTCCCAGGTTCAAGTGATTCTCTACCTCAGCCTCCCCAGTAGCTGAGATTACAGGCACCTGCCATCATGCCCAGCTAATTTTGTATTTTTGTAGAGATGGGGTTTCACCATGTTGGCCAGGCTGGTCTCGAACTCCTGACCTCAGGTGATCTGCCCACCTCGGCCTCCCAAAGCGCTGAGATTACAGGAGTGAGCCACCGGGCCTGGCCGAGGCCATTTATTTTTAAGTGAAACAACTTACCAACAGAAAGCCAAATAACACATGTTCTCACTTATATGTGGTAGCTATTAATAAATAATGTGCACACACGGATGTAGAGTGTGGACTAATAGGCCCTGGAGTCTCAGAAGAGTAGCAGAGTGGGTGAGGGGTGAGAAATTACTCAATTAGTATCATGGGCATGATTCAGGTGATGGCTACACTAAAAGTCTAGATTTCACCACTGTACAATATATTCATGTAGCAAAACTGCACTTGTACTCCTTAAATTTATACAACTAAAACAAAATATCAGGCCCAGAGAGACATAAAAATGAGACAGCAACTATGTCCCACTCTGCACTTGGAGCTATGTATTCTTCTGTTGAAACTGCTTGCTGTTGCCACAAATTACTATAAATTAACCTAATAATGCTGCACTGGACAGTATAACCCACACCATAACCCAGCAGTGTATCACTAATCAATGTTATTTCTGAAAACCAATGAAAATTCCTGACAAACAACTTTGTATTAGCCCACTCCGTGTTTCCCTTTTTTGCCGTTTAAAAGCCTGCTTGTAACAAAGGCAGAAAGGAGCTCATATCCAAGGTTAATTGGGTCTAAGCCTTCTAGGCAGCTGTCCTCTCTTAGGCTCAAGTAAACTCTCTAAATAACATGACATGCCTCAGCCTCTTCCTTTTCAGTCGGTAATCGGTAATGCTTTATTTGTTTCCTTCCAGACATTTCTCCTGCCTTCACATACAGAGATGTAAGGGAGGAGACCACCCCTCATATTGTCTTATGCCCAATTTCTGCCTCCAAAGAAAGAAAAAGTAAAAACTAAAAGGCAGAAAGGAAATCCACAAGCAGACAGCCTGGCACCGCTGGGCTACCCTTGGCCCAGAAGGAATTTGTTTATTTGATTGGGGGGACTTAGGACTTTGTTTATGGTTTACATTCTTTATATTCCATGGAAATAATTCCTGCTAAAATCTCCAGTGAGCACACAGCTGCCAGAACTGAGGATCACTTTGAGTCCCTGGGCCTGGTAGTTAAAGATCGACCCCTGACCTAATCAGTTATGTCATCTATAGATTACAGACATTGCATAGAAATGTACTGTGAAAATCCCTGTCCTGTTTTGTTCTGATCTAATTACCGGTGCATGCAGCCCCCAGTCACGTACCCCCTGCTTGCTCAATCAATCACGACCCTCTCACATGCACCCCCTTAGAGTTGTGAGCCCTTAAAAGGGACAGGAATTGCTCACTTGGGGGGCTCGGCTCTTGAGACAGGAGTCTTGCCAATGCCCCCGGCCGAATAAACCCCTTCCTTCTTTAACTCGGTGTCTGAGTAGTTTTGTCTGCGGCTGGTCCTGCCACAGATGAAATGCATATTTCTATAGGAATATATAGTGCTTTGGGTCCTGTTTTTTCTAAGTGGAATTATACTGTACATTTTTTTTCTAGGTAATAATTTTTTATTTAAAGATTGTTTAATGCCAGTTAATATAAACCAAGCTCTTTTTTTTTTCCTGTTCTTACCTGCTACATGGCATCTATGTTCCACTGTCAGTTTTAAAATTCTCATATGATGACCATGTAAGATATTTCTAATATTTCATGATCATAAATAAAGCTGCATTGAGCTCTCTGTATGTGTATACTTTTTGTGCACTTTTGTGTTTCTCTAGGGTGGGTATTTACATTTTAATAGATATTCCAAAATGGTTTTCAGATAGACATACAAATTTACACTATAATTTGTGAGCATGCTTATTTATAACACCTACTTGCCAATGTGAAATAGCATAAAATTTGTTAATATTTGCCATTCTGATGACTGTAAAACAGCATCCCGTTGTTTTCATTTGCATTTCTCTGTGTGCCAATTGTTGAGTTCATTTTCATTTGCTTTTAAGCCATTTGTGATCTCGCTTCTGTGAATTATCTGTTCTGTCCTTTGCTTATTTATCTTTTTTGCTATTTGCATTGCCCTTGTTATTTTTAGGCATTTTTAAGACAGCCTTCATCTAGACATGTGTTCTTTATTATGGATATTACAAATGTTTCCCCCTGTCCATGAGTTTTAACTATTACATATTTTGCCATTAAGATTTTTTTATTGTACTTCAAATAATATGGCTTTCCTTTCTGATTTTTGCATTTGTGCCTTGTCTAATAAAGAACTTCCTCCAACTAAGGTTATCAGTATATATTTTCCGATTTTTTTCCTACAATGCTTTCAAGGCCTTTATTTATTTATTTATTTTATGTATAGGTCTTTATACCATCTGCAATTTGGTTTTGTGTGAATGGTTCAAAGCAGTGATTGCATGTAAATTGTTTACACAAATAAAACATTTTCTTAATGCTACATTCCCTTAGATGTATTCATGTATGTCTGGGCCCTATGCTCATTTGTGTAATCCCCCACTATGCCATCCTCCTAGTCACTCTGGCTTTGTAACACCTTCATACCTAGTGGGCTATGGTCCCCCCATCCCTTCCCCACACACAATTCTCACACATACACACTCTGGATTTTTTGTTTGTTTGTTTTGAAAATTGTCTTAGCCTCTCTTACATACTTACTGTTTTACATGGATTTTAGAATGACTTCACCAAATTCCATGAAAAAGTCTTGTTATAATTTGTATTGCGTTTGCATTGATTTTATACATCAATTTAGGAGAATCGATCTCTTTGCAATCTTGATACCCCAATTTACAAACATGACAAATGTCTCTATTTAAGATTTGTATGTCTCAAATTTATGTGAATTTTTTGGGTCTTTTGTCACATGAGCCTTTACAGGCTAATGTCTAGGTATTTTAAGGCTCTCCCCTCTTAGAATGTTGATTTTCCTTCATAGTCAGCCGTTGGTCTGCTTCTGGCCCACTATGTCTTCCTGGATGCTCCAGTTGTTACCGTTATCATCTATGTGTCATTACCTCATCAACACCTGGGTTTCAGCTCAGACCCCATTGTCCTGACCTCCACACATAAATGTTCACCTGCAAACCAGAGTTTTCCATATAGATTTTCCACTGATGCCTCAACCTCAACCACATCATGACTTCCCTTTTCCCACTCCCTGACTGCTTCTGTTCCTTGTCTCCCACCCTCCTTGATAGACTTCCTTCCTTAGTGAATGATATCACCAATGACCCATGCAAAACCTTAGAGCCATCATCACCTTTTCCTTCTCCTTCACCATCTGCATGGAGTCACTTAATCAGTCTCATGGATTCAGCCATCTCACTCAAACTGTCACCATATCCTCTATCAGTCTCATCCCTGCCAACCAATTCTTACTACCATTTTACCACCATTTTATCATCAACAACACTTTAAATAGCTTTCTACATTATCTAGAGTAGACCAAGATGCTAGAACTAATAGGCTACATAACGTACCATGCTGCAAATACAACAGATGCTTGTTTCTTGCTCCCACAACAGTTCAAGATATGTGTTCTGGTTGGCAGATAGCTCCTACAGTCTTGTCATTCCACTATCCCCTAGGGTCTTGGCATTCTCTGCACCTAGCTGGGAAAAAAAGGAAGAGTAATTAAGGATGAATCATACCCACTGCTTAAAATCCTTGGTGCAGAAAAGTTAAGTATCTTCTGTGCACAACCTATTGAAAACCAGTCACTGACACACCTAATTGCAAAGGACACTGAGAAAGGGAATCTAGCCATACACTGGGATACAATGTAAATATTTCTGTTGAAGGAGATAATGAATTTTAGGTGACAAAATATGGTTTCTTGACCTTGACATTGTCTTGCATAGCCTCCATGGCATTTTTTTTTTTTAAGAGATGGGATCTCACTCAGTCACCCTGGCTGGAGTGCAGTGGCATAATCATAGCTCCATGCAGCCTAGAGTTTCTGGGCTCAAGAGATCTTCCTGCCTCAGCCTCCTGAGTAGTTAAGACTACAGGCATGTGCCACCATGCCCAGCTAATTGTTTTAATTTTATTTTTAGAGATGGGACTTTCCTTATGTTGCCCAAGCTGGTCCTGAACTCCTGGGCTCAAGGGATCTTCCCACCTCAGTCTCCCATTCATGAGGGATTCATTCCCCGCCCTCCATGACCTAAACATCACCCACTAGGTTCCACTTCCCAAGGTCACCATATTGGAGATCAAATGTTGATGGGGATAAAAAAAAAACTCATCCAAACAGCAAAGAGGAATAAGAGGCACAGAAGCTCTGAGAGAATAAGGAGGTTCCCAGCAGAGAAAACATGGAGCAAGATCAAAGTGTGGCACTTTTGAAAATGATTTGTTGTAATTGGAGTAAGAGATACAGTTGGCAGACTAGCGAGGAAGGCAGAGGCCACACCAAGTACAATGTCATGTGCTAGTCTCAAGAATTTTGTTTTAATCCTGAAGGAAGCTTCTAAGCATATTTAGCAGAGATGTGATGGAATCCAGAAGTTTAGAGGGAAACACAAGAATGCAGTATGGGAGGAGCATCTCCCAACCCCGGAAGACTGGAGTCCAACCAGCGTGTGCCAGATTGTCTCTTCTCTCTGCTACAGTTCCTTATTCATTGCTACAGTTCCTTATTCACATGTAACTGATAGGCTCCCTTCATCAGTTTAGGAAAACAGATGAGGTCACGTATCTTTCAAACTAGCTTCTTGAGCCACCATACAGTCAAATTAACTGGAACCCCAGGGTCTCCTTCTTAGGATCGTTTTCCAATTGTAAAAGAATTTTGGTGTTTGCTCAGCTTAGTGGGGTGAATCCAAACAGTGTGAAGGAAAAAAAATGTATAAAGAATGTCCCGAGCCTATGATAAGACCTTGGCTTTTATGTGCCATTTCTCCTATAGCTATTGGTCTGATCCATGCCTTCTCCAATATCATTCCAGGACCCCAAGGAAAACAGCAACATAGGAAGGAACTCCAATAAAGTGGCAACAGAGATCAGATTTGGGATTTCAAAAGGTTGCTCTGATGTCAGAGTACACAGGGTTGGACTGAAAGGGAACACAGCTAGAGGTCGGGAGATCAATGAAGTTGCTCATGTGGTGTTTTAGGTGGGAAGTAATAGAAGCCTGAAGAAGGGAAGTGGGGATGGAGAAGGGGACAGAAGCATGATATAGGTCAAAAGCATAAAATTGATTGCATCTATTGACTGTTTGGATGTAAAGAGTAAAAGGAAAATAAAGCTGATAGTTTATATAGACCTGCCTTGGAAACGGGGTAGATGGCAGTGAGATTCCACAAGATTAGGGATGCAAGATTCAAGACAGGTTTGGGAAATGGTGAAGGCAGTTGATGATCTCAGGTTTAAGCGTGTGAAGTTTGGGGTGCATGGGGAAAACCATAGGAATGTGTCTCAAGGTAGTCAGCTATATAAGCATGGAACTCACGAGAAATGTCTGGAGATAGCGATTTCAACTCACTAGTTTGTAGGTAATAGTCGAATGGGTGTAGACAAGAGCCGCAGGAAGAATTGTTGAATGGGATGAGGGCAGAACACCGGGGAACCCAAACTCTAAGGATTGAGTAAAGACATCTGAGAAGGAACACTAGAGAGGTTGGAAAAGGAAGACTTCAAAAAGACAGCAGTTAGCATCCAACACTGCAAGAAGGCAGGTCAAATGACAAGGACCTGAAGTGCTTCATTAATGATCTTGGTGAGACTGAGGAGTGGGCACAGAAGCTTGAACAAAGTGAAAGAGGAGAAACAATAAGGCCAGGGTTATTTTTCAGAAAACCAGGTGATGAGGGACAGCATGGAATAAAATAACAACTGGAGAAGGAGGTAGGGTCAAGAAATGGTGTGTGGGGTGTGTGTGTCTGTGTGTGTGTGTATGTGTGTGTGTGTGTGTGAATTTCACTGCCACTTTTTTATCCCATAGAGAGTCACCTTGGTTTGATCTCTACAAGTCTTAGAAGGGCCACTGACTCCCCAGCTGCCCCTCCTTCTCCCCTTACCTTAGGGTCATAACTGGGCATTCACTCTTCTCAGAGTCCCTCCCTTTTTTACATAGGGTTTTGGGGACATCACATAGGATTCTAGGCCTTGGTGGGTTTGACACATCATAACAATCTGCTTATTCAGTCTCTTTTCCTTATGTAACTAAAGCTCTGCCCATGTCTTCTACAGTTATGGGAAACTATTCTCATCAGCCAGCCATGGCATAGCACCACCCCCAGGCTATCCATGCTTGTGTGGTCCATATAAATAATCATTCAACTGGGAAATTTTGAGAATAAAAGGAGTGTTGTTAGCAATGACAGGCAGACAATACGTGCAAATGGAAACTGTCCCAGTCAAATGGAGACATAGTCAAATAGACATAGTCATAGACATAGTCAAATGAGCCCTACCCTACTCATTCTTCATATTTGCATTGTCACAGCTCAAAACACATGAAGGGATTTTATATACATTGTATTATTTGAGGCTTTTTAAGTAGCACACATTATTTTATTTTATTATGAGATAGAATCTCACTCTGTTACCCAGGCTAGAATGCAATGGCACGATCTCAGCTCACTGCAACCTTCGCCTTGTGGGTTCAAGCAATTCTTCTGCTTCAGCATCCCGAGTCACTGGGACTACAGGCGAATGCCACCACACCTGATTAGCTTTCGTATTTTTAGTAGAGACAGAGTTTCACCATGTTTGCCAGCCTGGTCTTGAACTCCTGACCTCAAGTGATCCTCCTGCTTGGTCTCCCAAAGAGCTGGGATTACAGGCGTGAGCCATCGTGCAGGCCCACACATTACTTTAGAAATAAATAGGTAAAGGGAATCATGTTTGCAGAATCTGAGCTGGCAGGGACTGCCTGGTGCAAATCCTTCATTTTATAACTGAAGGTCCCAAGGCCCAGCTCTCTGGAAGCTCCAGTAAGACCTGAATAACTATCAGATTTGAGACCCTCCTGCTTTAGATCCATTCCCCCCAGCCTCCACCAATTGGGAGGGGAGCTAGAGGAGAGGGTGTCCATGGATTTGCCTTGGGATGAAGAGCTATGAGGAAGTCTTCATGAATTTGTCCCTGAATGGCAGCCAAAGCAGGAAGCCTCCTAAGTTTGGAATGGGGGCCAGTGGCGCTCAGGATCTATAGCTCGCAGAGCATATGGAGGCCCGGATCACTGTCTCCTCCTCTGGCTCAGGGTTTCCCCATTTCATTCTGCACCTGCTTCTTATATCCCACAATCAAGTGGAGCCTCTGCAGCAGTGGCAGACTACAGGACTGTATTTACATGGGTCCGCATTTCATCTGCATCATGACACCAACCTCTACCACTTTCTCTGCCACCCAGTTCTGGGAGGGAAGAGATTTCATGGCTTTGATGGACTCTCCTAGAGCTATTTACATGCAAGAAACAATTAGGAAAACAAAAATAAGTGAGTGTGATGATTAAGTTTTGATGTTAACTTGACTGGAATAAGAAATACCTGGAAATCTGGTAAAGCATTTTTTTTCTGAGTGTGTCTGTGAGGGTGTTTCCAAAGGAGATTGGCATGTGAGTCTGAGAGGACTAAGTGGGGAAGATCCACCCTCAATGTGGGCAGATACTGTCTAGTCTCTGGGTACCTGCAGAAAACAAAAATAGAAAGGGCAAACGGGTTGATCTATCTACTGGAGTTGGGATATACTGTCTCTCTCCTGTCCTTGGACAATTTCAGGCTCCCCGATCTTTGGACTCCATGAGTTACACCAATGACCCCCGGGTTCTCAGGCCTTTGGCCTTGGACTGAGTTACACCATCACCTCCTGGTTCTGATGCCTTTGGACTTGTACTGAGCTGTACTACCAGAATTCCTAGGTCTCCAGCTTGCAGACAGCCTGTCCTGGGACTTCTCAGCCTCGATAATCATTTGAGCCAATTCCCCTGATAAATCGTCTCTCATCTATCTATCTATCTATCTATATCTACAGCCATATCTAATCTATGTCTATATCCATCTCCTATTTGTTCTGTCTCTCTGGAGAATCCTGACTAATACAGAGAGTAACAAAGCGTTTTTCTCATGTTTTATCTTTCATCTCAGAATCTAACTAATCACTTCCTTAATTATGTGAATGAGCCACTGGAGGTTTGGGGTCATGATTCCTGCTCTATTTATATCAACTTATTTTTGATGAGATGACCCTGCTTCTGAATACTGAGTCTGAACATACCAATAAAAAGATGAGAGAAAGCTAGGTGCGATGGCGCACGCCTATAATCCCAACACTTTGGGAGGCTGAGGCAGGTGGATCACTTGAGGTCAGGAATTCAAAATTAGCCCAGCCAACATGGTGAAACCTCGTCTCTACTAAAAATACAAAACTTAGCCAGGCATGGTGGCAGGTGCCTGTAATCCCAGCTACTTGGGAGGCTGAGGCAGGAGAACCACTTGAACCCAGGATGCGGAGGTTGCAGTGAGCCGAGATTTTTGCACCACTACACTCGAGCCTGGGTAACAGAGCGAGGTTTCATCTCAAAAAAAAAAAAAAGGGTGAGAGACCTGTTCCAGTAGTTTTCACATTCTCTCTGAATTCATTATTCTTAAAACGTTGTCTATTATCCACCCCTAGTCAATTAAAAATAAATAAAAATCAAAAAGGAAACAAGGAACAGGCTTCTCTTGTAATTGGAAGAGAGCTGTGAGCAAGGTGAATGATCTGTGGGGACCTCTACCACAAATTACAGCAGAAGGCTTGCAATTACTTAGAGAAAGAAGCTGCATGTTTATAATGTTGGAGTCGAAAGAAGCATCTCAGTACTATTCACACTCAGTATTCAGCACTGTGATATTGCAGTGCTGGGCCAGCGGGGCAAAGGCCAGCCTTTCTGGAATTGTAGCACTCTAAAGTGTCTCTGCACACTGTGAGACATGACCAGGCTCATCACTCTGGGATCCCCAGGACTCCTAAGCGGAACAGACCTGGCAGCGAGTCTCAGGGACAGAGCTCCAGGCTGCACTAGACAAGAAGCAGCTTCTGGCTGCAAGGTCTGTGTTCTGAGCAGAGAGAAGGTACAGGAGAGGCTCTGGGTAGAGAGGTGTGATGCTGCACAAGCCCCCCTGCCTGCCCCATCTCCGTGCCCCTCTCCACTTCTCAGATTTCACTGAGGCTTCTCCCTCCTACTAATCTCCACAACAAAAACCATATTCCAGCCCTGGTGACTGACTAACAATAATGGGATCTATATTACTATGATCATGACTCTTCTTCTTGCTAGTTAACTGCTTAAGCAAACATGCTTTACTAGAAGGAAATCTAATACTCCTCTTGAGTCTTTCTCCCCTCTTCCCTCAAATTGCCCAAGCACCCTGGAGGTTTGGTCCAAGCAAAGTTGACCAAAGTGGAAGGAGAAGTGGTGTCTTTGGGGCCATGGGTGGCCTCTCATCACCACCACATAGTGTTGCTGACGAATACTGGCCCCGAGTCACGAGAACTACACTTGTCTGCTCTGAGCACAGCCTTGCTGGTCCACATTCCTGCAGGGGACTATGAAATAGCACAACAGGGCATCAAGTTATGCTCTCTTAGTTCACGTGTCTACATGTAGCCACAGAAACATAACCACTGATCCCAGGGACAGGTTCCAAAAGATCATTAACACCTCCCGAGTGCTATTCTGTACACAAGCCAACCCTTTCCATGATTGCTGAAGCCCTTGTCTTCAACCTGGGCCACAAGTGTGTGTTTTAAAATATAGTGTATTAGTTAAAAATTCGAAGTAGAGTAAGGCCAACAGATCACAAGATGAGTATTGTTGAAAAGAAAATTGGAGGAGAGGCCACCTGGGGAAGTACCAGGGCTGGTCAGAGGCAGAGGGGGCAGGGGACTGTGGGCAAGAGACTTTATTGTGGTTTCTGCAGGAAGGAACAGGTAAGGCAGGGCACACAGGCTTAGGATTGACTGGTTTGACCAATTTCAGAGGGCTGTGGGCTGTAGCGGGTGACCCTAGTTGTCTGAAGTGACTATGGCAGGTGGGGAGCGTCCCAGAGTATGAGAACCTATAAGAAAAAAATGTGGCTAGGAGTATGAGCTCTGGTTTGGTTGATTTGCATTTGAAAAGCATGCTCATGGGAAAATGATTGACACTCTCTAGAAATCAGCAAACCCTGGGACAGCAGGTCTCCCCAAGGTCAGCAAGGCCCCAGATGTCAAAGCACCAGCACACAGACCATAGAATGCATGGTTACCATACCGTGTTGATGTTTTCTTTACTTAAGGTTGTTTTACACCTGGGGCCTTATTTTCTCTTCCTGTCACTGGACACAGTTCAGGCCTTCCCTGTCCACTATCTCCCTGACATTGAGACTCAAAAATCAGGACTTGGCCAGGCACAGTGGCTCATGCCTGTAATCCCAGCACTTTGGGAGGCCAAGGCTGGTGGATCACAAGGTCAAGAGCTCAAGACCATCCTGACCAACATGGTGAAGCCCCGTCTCTACTAAAAATACAAAAATTAGCTGGGCGTGGTGGTGCATGCCTGTAGTCCTAGCTATTCAGGAGGCTGAGGCAGGAGAATCACTTGAACCTGGGAGGTGGAGGTTGCAGTGAGCCGAGATTGTGCCACTGCACTCCAGCCTGGTGACAGCAAGACTCTGTCTCAAAAAAAAAATAAATAAATAAACAGGGCTTGAGTCTATTCCATTTTGCAAAGGTCTTGGGTTCCTTGATCTCTTAAATGGTCATCTCTCATACTAAAAGGTAAACTAGATTTTGCTAATGTCCTCGAGAAATTAAAGCTCCTATATATACCTTTACTGCAGTCCAAATTTTAAAAAAGATTTTTTTTTTAATTTTTTGATCACCTGTCAAGCACTGCTCCAGCACATTCATTTCTCTTTATAGTATTGGGCCAGACATAGATCTAAACTGTTCCTTTCACACAGCTATGCCAGACCAGCATTTAAAAAATAAACTTTGCTGAATACCAAGGGAAAATATTTAGTTAATTTTACTTCTACTTTAAAAAGCATCATTTTATGGTACATCGTCTAATTTTAACTATCTTTACAAAAACCATGAGATATGCAATATCATTATCCAAACTTTACAGAAAAAAAAACAAAAAAACAAAAAAAAACTGAGCTTAGAGAGGTAAAGTTACTGACCAAAAGTCACCTAGCAGTTGGTTAGTATAACAATCAGGTCAAAGACCCAAGTTTTTATCCAACCAGCCTTCTTTTCATTAATCCACTGCTCAGAAAACACAAATAGGGCAAAACAGTTGTTTGCAGGGAACATATTTCTGATACACTCTCGTTTACCTCAAAGGATTAAAAAGGCATAACAATTAGAACAACTCATTGGAGCATTGTGCACAATGCCAAAGATTTGGAATCAACCTAAGTGTCCATCAATGGATAAAATGTATAAAGAAAATATGATATATACATACAGTGTAATATTATTCAGCCCTTTAGAAGAAGAAATCCTGTCATTCATGACAACATGGATGAACCTGAAGGACAGAATGTTAAGTGAAATAAGCCAGGCACAGAAAGACAGATACTGCATGATCTCACTTATATGGAGAATCTAACAGTAGAACGCATAGAAGTAGAGAGGAAAATGGTGATTGCCAGGGGCTAGCAAGGAGGTGCAGGAGAGAGGTGTGATTAGAGAGACACTGGTCAAAGGGTGCAGAGTTTTAGTTATGCAGGTTAAATACATTTTGGGCATCTAATGTACAACATGGTGACTGTAGTTAGTTAACAATACTGTATTGCATACTCAAAACTTGCTAAAAGAGTAGATCTTAAGTGTCCTCACCCCTACAAACACACACAAAAAAATAGCAACTATGTGAGGGGTGAATATGTTAATTAGCTTGCTTGTGGTGATCATTTCACAATGTATGCATGTATCCAAACCTCATGTTGTACACCATACATATATGCAATTTTATATATCTATTATACCTCAATACATCTGAAAACTTAATTAACTAGCAAATTAATTGATTTTAAAATTAGGTGAAAGAATTTTGAAGCCAGAGAGATCTGGGTTCCAATACCAGCTCTGCCACTTGCTCGTTACATGTCTTTGAGTTGCTTTCTCTGAGCCTCATTTTCCTTATCTATAAAAGGAAGATGATAATAATGATGTCTCCCTACTAGCACTGCTGGGAAGGTACATCTCAAAAGGCTCTGGCACACAGTGGACATGCCACAATAATGCTATATTATTATTATATACAGAGGGTGGATATAACTTCCCAGAAGTTCATTTCATTCATTCAACAAATATTTATTGAACATCAACTATGTGTGAGGAACAAGGAAAGAATTTCTAAATTAAAGATACATAGTTTAGAAGGTGGGGACTGACAAATAAATGCAATAAAGTGTCCTCGGTTGCAGGCCAGAGTGGTGGCTACAGGGGAGAGCCCATTCATCCCTGAGGGTGTCAGGAAACGCTCCACAGAGGAAGTATGCAGCTTCCAACAGGAGGGCAGGAAGGCAGGAATTCGGTTATAAAATGCCGCCCTTAAATTAATATCTCATTGTTTAAAAGATAACGTTGATAACTAAACTGAATTTTTAGATGATAAAACTAGATTGAAAGCAGACAAATTCACCAGGTGTCCACAAAACCACCTAAGGTCCACAGGAGTTATCACTGCTTCAACTCGTGGTAGGAAACACGCATTTTCAACCAATTTATTTTTTTAACTTGCTCCAAAGACAACATTAAAACTCTTGAAAACTGGTAAGACTACAGATGATCCAAAAAAAAAAAAAAGCAAAAATCATGAATCATGAAAATGTTGCCAAAGGCACATCAAGAAATATCTGAAAACAAGACAATGCCAAAAGGAAGAAAACTACTCTGTGGGAATCTCACCAAAGTCAGCAGCAAGCTACTGGAAAAGTCCAAAATGTAGACAAAAGTTATTACAAGCATAAATTATTTGACGAAAACAGTCTCCACAATCCATAAGAGTTATCAAAGAATGAAAAAATGACTGAAAATATTTATTTTTACCAATTAATTATTTTGGCCTGTTTTTTGTTTGCTTTTACTAAATTATTCTTTCTGTCCATTGCATGCTGAGGGGAATCAGAAGAAATAGAATTTGGACAGAGATACAAAGAGTCAGTGGGGAAGGACGATGGTGAGAGGAGAAGCAGAGGAAAAGAAAAAAGAAATAGACACATGTTTACAATGTTAAAAGTGAAGCAAAACTTAGAATACATTCCATACAAACCCACATACACACATAGACTAACTTATTTTGTGATAGAAGCCAGGTCTCTCATTCTGTACTTTCCTCTTGGAGTGCTGTGTGGTCTGCAGTACACTTTTCTTTCCATTTTCATCCGACATTTAAGTGGAGACAACTCTCCCATCTCCGCTGCTAAGAGACAATCCACCTCTCATATGAGGTTGTCTAGGCACACACTGTTCAAACACAACTGAGGGTCCGAGGCAGTCAGGGCGCTGCGTGCAAACTCACCAGCATGTCAGCCCACAAAATTGAACACCCAGAGAAGCTCAGGGCTGACTCCAAAAGAGCCAAAAAGACTTCCTCCCCAAAATGCCTTCTTGCCCCCACCCTGCTTTTTTTTTTTTTTTTTTTTTTTAAAGACAGATTCTCATTCTGTTGCCCAGGCTGGGATGCAGTAGAGTGATTATAGCTCACTGCAGCTTTGAACTCCAGGCTCAAGGGATCCTCCTGACTCAGCCTCTCACATACCTGGGAGTACAAGTGAACCCTTCCACACACAGCAGATGTTTTACATTTTTTGTAGAGATGGTGTCTCACTATGTTGCTCAGGCTGGTCTCAAAGTCCTGGCCTCCAGCAATCTTCCCATCTCCCACATGCTGAAATTACAGGCTTGAGCCACTGCACCCTGCCCTGCTCCATTTATATATGGCAACTCCCACTGTTAAAAATATGCTAACAAAGAACAAGCGAAATGTGGCAAGATCGCATTTTCACTTCCTTGCGTTTCACAAATCGACTGCAACCAGCTAAGTGGGACCTCAGAAAAAAACATGGGCATCACTGTCTGTCCTGCAGCAAGGGCCAACCTTAGCCCATTCATTTGTCCAATAAGTGTGTGTTGAGCACCTACTGCATGCCAAGCCCTGGGTCAAGAGCACTGAAGACTATGACCCTTTGAACAAAAGAGACTGGGTCCATGGGGAAGGCAGGTGACAGCTGACCTCGTGGGAAGGTGCTGCTGAGAGCCAGCCCAGGGGAGATTCCAGTGCACAGATGGGCTCTACCCCACATGAGGAGTGAGGAGAGTCTTTTTAAAGGAGGGGGGTCAGGAAGCAGGGGACAAACTGCAGCTTGTTCCCCAAGACTGGAGCCAAAAGCCTGTTGTGAGGCCATTGCAGTGACGCAGTTGGGAGACAGATCATCAGAGCCCCAGCTGCAACAATGGCTCTGGGAAGAGATTTAAAACACATTATGGGTGGGGAGAAGTCGCAGAGCTTGTGGCAGCCCCCAGGCCAGAAACGGAAAAGACCATTCCAAATATTTAGGGTATCAAAGATTTAACCAACTCAGAATTTAGGGACAATTATCGATTTGCGGCTTGATTTGAACCAGGTTCATCTGCACATCTGGGGCCTCTGCTGAGACAGGCTTCTGTCTGCACACGGTTTCTCTTCCTCAAGGAGGCCAGCCTGGAGATAATCTCAGGGGAGATTATTGACAGATAACAATTTTCCCTACCTTGTTCAGGAGGCAACAGCATTGCAAGAGGGGAAGAAGGAAGCTGCAATGCCTCTTGAAACCCCAGCTCAAGACACAAAACACAGCATTCCTGTGCTGTATTCTGTCAGTCTCAGTAGTCACAGGGCCAGCCCAGATGGAGAGGTGGACCAAGAGGCTCCATCTGTTCATAGGAGGAATGGCAAAGAATTTATGATCATTTTTAATCATCAGTCAGGATTCAGTAAGGATCTGCAGGTCCTGAGCCACCCTCTCTGCAGCTGACTTTCTCTCAAAGATACTCAGCTTCCCCCATGTTTTCACCACTCAGGTGTGTTGTGACCAGGTTGCCTGTATCATCAATGCCTGCCCCAGTTCAGAACTCCCCCAGACCTCGAAATGCCAGATTGCCAGGGAGCCAGTGACTCTAGACCTCTCCTAAGGCTGGTTGAATAGGAGAGCAAAACCTTTGCATTCTGTCTGGCCACCAATCCAAGCCCTAACCTGCTTTATTGCTTAGTAGCCTCTTGATTCATTCCCTCTGTTACCCAAAAAAACTAGGGTTCATTTGAATGGCAAGTAACAAATGCCTCCTTAAGAGAATGCAGGGGTTTTTTTTTTTTGTTTTTTTTTTTTAATCAATTGTTTGTTTGTTTGTTTGAAAGGAGGTCTCATTCTGTCACCCAGGTTAGAGTGCAGTGGTGCAAACTGGTTCACTGCAGCCTTGACCTCCTAGACTCAAGTAATTCTCTCACCTTGGCCTCCAAAAGTGCTGGGATAACAGGCATGAGCCACTGCACCTGGCCCCATAAGATAATCATTACTTGGTACAAGTAAGGAGTATAAACCAAAAAGCGTCTGAGACAGGTCTCAATCAATTTGGAAGTTTATTTTGCCAAGGTTAAGGACACACCCATGACACAGCCTCGGGAGGTTCTCAGAACATGTACCCTAGGTGGTCTGGCTGCAGCTTGATTTTAGAGAGACATAAGGTATCAGTCAAGACTTGGTTTGGTCAGGAAAGGTGGAACAACTCTAAGCAGAGGCTTTCAGGTCATAGGTGGACTCAAAGATTTTCTGATGGACAATTGCTTAAAAGAGTGTGTCAAAAGACCTAGACTCAACAGAAGGGAGTGTCTGGATTAAGATAAGGGGTTGTGGAGACCAAAGTTCTTATTTTGCAGATGGAGCTTCTAGGTAGCAGGCCTCAGAAAGAATAGATGGTAAATGTTCCTTATCAGACTTAGAAAGGTACCAGACTCTTCATTTGCTTCTGGATCAGGAAAAAGACCTGGAAAGGGAAGGGCGTTCTTTGCAGAATATAGATTTTCCCCCACAAAAGATAGCTTTGCAGGGGCATTTCAAAATATGTCAAAAAATACATTTTGGGGTAAGATACTTTGATTTCTTTCAGGGACTACTATTTGTCATGTTGGTTTCTAATTGCTACAGAGTCTCCTTTGTCAGTCTTAAAGTCTCTGTTTTAATGTTAATGCTGGTCAGTTGGACCTAAATTCCAAAGAGAGGAGAGTATAATGAGGCAAGTCCAATCACCCATCCCCATCACAGCCTCAACTAGTGTTTCAGGTTAACTTTGGAATACCCTTGACCAAGAGGGGTCCATGCGGTTGGTTGGGGATGCTTAGAATTTTATTTTTGGTTCACAGGAGGATGCTGGGGTATGCTCCAAGGCCATGTCTCCCAGAGGGAAAGTGACAGGAGGGTCTTATGGGGAGATGGAGATGGGGGAGGGTGTGTCACTGCATGTGGAGGAGGTGTCCCACTGGCACAGCACAGTGAGTCATTGCACCAGCACATGTTTCATGTTATGATCATGAAGCTGTAGCTCCTCCCTGGAGTGGAGACTTTAGCATGGTAATGAGGAAACTTCACTTAGGTTTGTCTGTAAATTGCTGGACTCTGTCAGGAGCTGGTTTTCACTAAGTAGGTGACTGCATTCCACACTGGGCTTAGAAAGAAACAGACTGCGGGGCAGGAAGCTGTAAAACAGGCTGATTGCTCAAATTGATTAAATTTCTATAATTGCTGGAGACCCTCCCTGTCTGCTTATACCTCCTCTACTTTTGATGATGGAAAAAACAAATTCTGCCAAAGTGTATTTAAAGAGGTTTATTCTGAGCCAGTATGAGTGACAGAGGCCTGGACTACACAATCTCAAGAAGTTCTGAGAAAGTGTCCCCAAGGTGGTCAGGTTATGGCCTGGTTTTATACATTACAGGGAGATGGGAATTACAGGTAAAATCTTAAATCATTATGTGGAAGACACACTTTGGGTTGGTCCAAAAAGGCAGTACATCTCTAAGCAGAAATTTACAAGTCATAAGTGGGTTTTAGGAAATCTTTAATTGACAATTGGTTGAAAGAGTTGAGCTATTGTTTAAAGGCTTGAAATTAGGAGAAAGGAATGCCTGAGTTAAGGTAAGGAGGCTGTGGGGGCCAAGGCTCTTATTACGTAGGTGAAGCCTCATAGGTGGCAACCCTCAGAAAGAATGGATGGTAGATGTTTCTTTTCAGACTTTTAAAGGTGTCAGACTCTCAATCTCTCCTAGATCTAGGAAAGACATAGAAAAGGGAAAGATGGCTGCATTAATGGAGATTATTGACAGATAATAATTTTCCCTACCTCAGTCTGCTGGCCTTGCAGCAGTCATTTCAAAATATGTCAAAGATATATATTTGAGGGTAAAATATTTTGATTTCTCTCATGATCTGCAGTCATGTGATGCTATACCAGAATCAGCTTGGAAGGTAAGCCACATTATATAGGGTTAACAGAATCCCATCTAAAGAGATGTTATGATTTGTAGGGCATGACTCCCCAGACCCCTTAGATAGGAATTTGGGCAAGAGAAAAAAATAAAAGATCAGAGTTTAGTCCTCACTTTAAATCAATCTCATTTTCCCACATTCCTCCTCAACCCATTCTATACCCATTCCCCATGTCTGCTAGTACCACCCCAGCGCCATCCCCTGACCTTGAGCCTCCTGCTGTACCTGACTTTTTTCTGTGAACTCCTCTCTTAGTCTCAGACTTCATCGTAATGTTCCTAGTGTGAATACTTGCAATGCTTTTTAACATAACAGTGAGGATACCTTGAGGATAAAGGTACTCGTTGACTTGATACAGATACTATAAAGAAAGCCCATTTTAAAAACTCCCCCAAATAATGAGCCATTTTGTAGCTCCTGTAGCCTTATATCCTTTAAGATTTTATCCTTTGGTTGTTGCTGGGTTTTTTGATTTTGTTTTTTTTTTTAATGTATGCAGACCTTTCTTCAGTGAGGATGAAATTTAAAGGAACATAAGAAGATTTTGAAAATTTTGTACACTTTGAAGGCAAAAAAAATCTAAATATGAGTTCAAAGCTAAGATATTTGAGATTGGAGTCAAGGAAAAAGAGAATTTTCCCTTGTATTTATTTGGCATCATAGAAAATAAGCCATTTCACTGAAGTGAATTTTGCAGTCAATGAAAACATAACCCTTCAAGTACTTATTTAAATCATTTCTAATCAGTTAAGGAAAAAATATATTACCTTTTTTTCTTAACTGATGTCCTTGAGCCATAGGAAAAATGTATTTTAAATTCAGCCTTTGAATATTTAGGTGAGGTATAGTAATGTTAATTTAATATCAATCCTCCCTGAGTCAGGATCCCGAGTGTGATGGCCAGCAGCCCCCAGACTGTGACAGAGGGATTGATATGGGTTGGCTGTGTCCCCACCCAAATCTTATCTTGAACTGTAGCTCTCATAATCCCCATGTGTCATGGGAGGGACCTGGCAGCAGGTAACTGAATCTTGGCGGCGAATCTTTCCTGTGCTGTTCTTATGATAATGAATAAGTCTCATGAAATCTCATGATTTTATAAAGGGCAGTTCCCCTGCACACGCTCTTTTTCCTGCCACCATATAAGATGTGACTTTTCTCCTCCGATGCCTGCTGCCATGATTGTGAGGCCTCCCTAGTTATGTGGAACTGTGAGTCCACTAAATTTCTTTCCTTTATAAATTACCCAGTCTCAGGTATGTCTTTATTAGCATCATGAGAACAGACTAATAAGGGATAATCTGGGGCCAGGAAGGAGCAGCATGCTCTGCAGAAAACAGCACCAGGCTACAATCTCAGTTCATGTGCCAAATTGCATAGTTTTAACTTATCTTTTTTTGTGTGTATTTTTTTGAAGCCATAATAGCAAGAATTGATTATGGTTTTCTCTTTTAATCAAATACTATTTGTGCCAGCAATCTAATCAATTAAATGTGTATATTAGGTAAATGGGCAATTAGAGACTCATTTTAATGAGTCTCTAACAGTCTCTTTTGCTGAATAACTGCATGGGTTTTTTTTGTTTTTCTTGATGGTGATTATTTTATCACTCAGATTTCTCTGCTACTTGCTCTCTTTATTTATTTATTTATTTATTTTTTCTTTTGGGCTTCAGAGAGCATTGGTTGCCTAACGACTGAGATGTGCCTACAATGCTTGTAGTTGGCCTTAATCTCAGAGAAAGGATAGATGTACATCTTCCTGTTCTTGGTGCCCTTCTATCTTTTCTCTGAGATTAACGTAAATTGCAAATATTGTTATCAGTGGTGAATCTCTATGTGCCTATAGCAACCTCAATTCTCACCTCCTCAGAAGAAAGAATTCAACTAAGGGGAATAAGGCAGAAAAAGAGACAGAGGCAAGTTTCAGAGCAGGAACAGAAGTTTATTAAAAAGCCTTTCCAGAATAGGACCAGCTCTAGTCTGCAGTGTGAGTGATGCAGAAGGCGGATGATTTCTGCATTTCCAACTGAGGTACTGGGTTCATCTCACAGGGGTTTGTCAGACAGTGAGTGCAGTGCATGGAGCAGGGCAGGGCATCACCTCACCCAGGAAGCACAAGGGGTCGGGAAATTCCCTTTCCTAGCAAAGGGAAGCCGTGACAGAGGGTACCTGGAAAATTGAGACACTCCCACCCTCATACTGCACTTTTCCAATGTGTACCCTACATTGCACCCACTCCCACCCTAATACTCCACTTTTTTTAGCAAATGGCACACCAGATTATATCCCCTGGCTGGATTAGAGGGTCCCACGCCCACGCAACCTTGCTAACTGCTAGTACAGCAGTCTGAGATCAAACTATGAGACCTGTGAGACAGCAGTGAGGCTGGGGGAGGGGCATCTGTCATTGCTGAGGCTTGAGTAGGTAAACAAAGCAGCCGGGAAGCTTGAACTGGGTGGAGCCCACTGCAGCTCAGGGAGGCCTGCCTGTCTCTGTAGACTCCACCTCTGAGGGCAGGGCATAGTTGAAAAAAAGGCAGCAAAAAAAGGCAGTAGAAACTTCTGCAGACTTAAACGTCCCTGTCCAACAGCTTTGAAGAGAGTAGTGGTTCTCCTAGCATGGAGTTTGAGATCTGAGAATGGTCAGACTGCCTCCTCAAGTGAGTCCCTGACCCCGAGCAACCTAACTGTGAGGCACCCCCCCGTAGGGGGCAACTGACCCCTCATATGGCCGGGGTGCCCCTCTCAGACAAAGCTTCCAGAGGAAGGATCAGGCAACAACATCTGCCATTCTGCATCCTCTGCTGGTGATACCCAGGCAAACAGGGTCTGGAGTGGACCCCCAACAAACTCCAACAGACCTGCAGCTGAAGGTCCTGACTGTTTGAGGGAAAACTAACAAACAACAAGGATATGCACACCAAAACCCCATTGGTACATCACCATCATCAAAGACCAAAGGTAGATAAAACCACAAAGATGGGGAGAAACCAGAGCAGAAAAGCTGAAAATTCTAAAAATCAGAGCACCTTTTCTCCTCCAAAGGAACGCAGCTCCTCACCAGCAATGGAACAAAGCTGGACAGAGAATGACTTGACAAGTTGAGAGAAGAAGGCTTCAGATGATCGGTAATAACAAACCTCTGAGCTAAAGGAGGATGTTCGAATGCATCTCACAGAAGCTAAAAACCTTGCAAAAAGATTAGACAAATGGCTAACTAGAATAACCAGTGTAGAGAAGTCCTTAAATGACCTGATGGAGTTGAAAACCATGGCACGAGAACCACGTGATGCATGCACAAGCTTCAGTAGCTGAATTGATCAAGTGGAAGAAAGGATATCAGTGATTGAAGATCAAATGAATGAAATGAAGCAAGAAGAGAAGCTTAGAGAAAAAGGAGTAAAAAGAAATGAATAAAGCCTCCAAGAAATATGGGACTATATGAAAAGACTAAATGTACATCTGATTGTTGTACCTGAAAGTGACGGGGAGACAGGAACCAAGTTGGAAAACACTCTTCAGTATATTATCCAGGAGAACTTCCCGAACCTAGCAAGGCAGGCCAACATTCAAATTCAGGAAATACAGAGAACACCACAAAGACACTCCTCGAGAAGAGCAACCCCAAGACACATAATTGTCATATTCACCAAAGTTGAAATCAGGGGAAAAAATGTTAAGGGCAGCCAGAGAAAAAGGTCGGGTTACCCACAAAGGGAAGCCCATCAGACTAACAGCAGATCTCTTGGCAGAAACTCTACAAGCCAGAAGAGAGTAGGGGCCAATATTCAACATTCTTAAAGAAAAGAATTTTCAACCCAGAATTTCATATCCAGCCAAACTAAGCTTCATAAGTGAAGGAGAAATAGAATCCTTTACAGACAAACAAATGCTGAGAGATGTTGTCAGCACCAGATCTGCCTTACAAGAGCTCCTGAAGGAAGCGCTAAACATAGAAAGGAACAACCGGTACCAGTTACTGCAAAAACATCCCAAATTGTAAAGACCATCAATGCTAGGAAGAAACTGCACCAACCAACAAGCAAAATAACCAGCTAATATCATAATGACAGGATAAAATTCACACACAACAATATTAACCTTAAGTGGAAATGGGCTAAATGATCCAATTAAAAGACACAGACTGGCAAATTGGATAAAGAGTCAAGACCCATCAGTGTGCTGTATTCAGGAGATCCATCTCACGTGCAGAGACACACATAGGCTCAAAATAAAGGGATGGAGGAAGATCTACCAAGCAAATGGAAAACAAAACAAAACAAAAAAAAGCAGGGGTTGCAATCCTAGTCTCTGATAAAAGAGACTTTAAATGAACAAAGATCAGAAGAGACAAAGAAGGCCATTACATAATGGTAAAGGGATCAATTAAACAAGAAGAGCCTAAAACATATGCACCCAATACAGGAGCACCCAGATTCATAAAGCAGGTCCTTAGAGACCTACAACAAGACTTAGACTCCCACACAATAATAATGGGAGACTTTAACACCCCAGCGTCAACATTAGACAGATCCATGAGACAGAAGGTTAACAAGGATATCCAGGAATTGAACTCAGCTCTGCACCAGGCAGACCTAATAGACATCTATAGAACTCTCCACCCCAAATCAACAGAATATACATTCTTCTCAGCACCACATCACACTTATTCCAAAATTGACCACATAGTTGG
This sequence comes from Theropithecus gelada, assembly GCF_003255815.1. Lineage (NCBI taxonomy): Eukaryota > Metazoa > Chordata > Mammalia > Primates > Cercopithecidae > Theropithecus > Theropithecus gelada. Next base: position 207,281,905 of record NC_037668.1, on the reverse strand, counting down.
AAGTAAAGGACTCCTCAGCAAATGTAAAACAACAGAAATGATAACAAACTGTCTCTCAGAGCACAGTGCAATCAAAGTAGAACTCAGGATTAAGAAACTAACTCAAAACTGCTCAACTACATGGAAACTGAACGACCTGCTCCTGAATGACTACTGGGTAAATAACAAAATGAAGGCAGAAATAAAGATGTTCTTTGAAACCAATGAGAACAAAGACACAACATACCAGAATCTCTGGGACACATTTAAAGCAGTGTGTAGAGGGAAATTTATAGCACTAAATGCTCACAAGAGAAAGCAGGCAAGATCTAAAATTGACACCCTAACAACACAATTAAAAGAACTAGAGAAGCAAGAGCAAACACATTCAAAAGCTAGCAGAAGGCAAGAAATAACTAAGATCAGAGCAGAACTGAAGGAGATAGAGACATAGAAAACCCTTCAAAAAATCAATGAATCCAGGAGCTGGTTTTTTGAAAAAATCAACAAAATTGGTAGACTGCTAGTAAGAGTAATAAAGAAGAAAAGAGAGAAGAATCAAATAGATGCAATAAAAAATGATAAAGGGAATATCACCACCGATCCCACAGAAATGCAAACAACCATCAGAGAATACTATAAACACCTCTATACAAATAAACTAGAAAATCTAGAAGAAATGGATAAATTCCTGAACACATACACCCTCCCAAGACTAAACCAGGAAGAAGTTGAATCCCTGAATAGACAATACCAGGTTCTGAAATTGAGGCAATAATTAATAGCCTACCAACCAAAAAAAGTCCAGGACCAGACAGGTTCACAGCCAAATTCTACCAGAGGTACAAAGAGGAGCTGGTACCATTCCTTCTGAAACTATTCCAATCAATAGAAAAAGAGGAAATGCTCCCTAATTCATTTTATGAGGCCAACATCATCCTGACACCAAAGCCTGGCAGAGACACAACAAAAAAAGAGAATTTTAGACTAATATCCCTGATGAACATTGATGCAAAAATCCTCAATAAAATACTGGCAAACAGAATCCAGCAGCACATCAAAAAGCTTATCCACCATGAGCAAGTTGGCTTCATCCCTGGGATGCAAGGCTGGTTCAACATACATAAATCAATAAATGTAATCCATCATATAAACAGAACCAAAGACAAAAACCATGATTATCTCAATAGATGCAAAAAAGGCCTTCGACAAAATTCAACAATGCTTCATGCTAAAAACTCTCAATAAACTAGGTATTGATGGGATGTATCTCAAAATAATAACAGCTATTTATGACAAACCCACAGCTAATACACTGAATGGGCAAAAACTGGAAGCATTCCCTTTGAAAACTGGCACAAGACAAGGATGCCCTCTCTCACCACTCCTATTCAACATAGTGTTGGAAGTTCTGGCCAGGGCAATCGGTCAGGAGAAAGAAATAAAGGGTATTCAATTAGGAAAAGAAGAAGTCAAATTGTCCCTGTTTGCAGATGACATGATTGTATATTTAGAATACCCCATCGTCTCAGCCCAAAATCTCCTTAAGCTGATAAGCAACTTCAGCAAAGTCTCAGGATACAAAATCAATGTGCAAAAATCACAAGCATTCCTATACACCAATAACAGACAAACAGAGAGCCAAATCATGAGTGAACTCCCATTCACAATTGCTTCAAAGAAAATAAAATGCCTAGGAATCCAACTTACAAGGGATGTGAGGGGCCTCTTCAAGGAGAACTACAAACCACTGCTCAATGAAATAAAAGAGGATACATAGAAATGGAAGAACATTCTACGCTCATGGATAGGAAGAATCAATATTGTGAAAATGGCCATACTGCCCAAGGTAATTTATAGATTCAGTGCCATCCCCATCAAGCTACTAATGACTTTCTTCACAGAATTGGGGAAAACTACTTTAAAGTTCATATGGAACCAAAAAAGAACCCACATTGCCAAGACAATCCTAAGCAAAAAGAACAAAGCTGGAGGCATCAAGCTACCTGACTTCAAACTATACTACAAGGCTACAGTAACCAAAACAGCATGGTACTGGTATCAAAACAGAGATATAGACCAATGGAACAGAATAGAGCCTTCAGAAATAATACCATACATCTACAACCATCTGATCTTTGACAAACCTGACAAAAACAAGAAATAGGGAAAGGATTCCCTATTTAGTAAATGGTGCTGGGAAAACTGGCTAGCCGTATGTAGAAAGCTGAAAATGGATCCCTTCCTTACACCTTATATAAAAATTAATTCAAGATGGATTAAAGACTTAAATGTTAAACCTAAACCCATAAAAACCCTAGAAGAAAACCTAGGCAATACCATTCAGGACATAGGCATGGGCAAGGACTTCATGACTAAAACACCAAAAGCAATGGCAACAAAAGCCAAAATAGACAAATGGGATCTAGTTAAACTAAAGAGTTTCTGCACAGCAAAAGAAACTACCATCAGAGTGAACAGGCAACCTACAGAATGGGAGAAAATTTTTACAATCTACCCATCTGACAAAGGGTTGATATCCAGAATCTACAAAGAACTTATACAAATTTACAAGAAAAAATCAAACAACCCCATCAAAAAGTGGGCAAAGGATATGAACAGACACTTCTCAAAATAAGACATTTATGCAGGCAACAGACACATGAAAAAATGCTCATCATCACTGGTCATCAGAGAAATGCAAATCAAAACCACAATGAGATATCATCTCACACCAGTTAGAACGGCCATCATTAAAAAGTCAGGAAACAACAGATGCTGGAGAGGATGTGGAGAAATGGAATTGCTTTTACACTGCTGGTGGGACTGTAAACTAGTTCAACCATTGTGGAAGACAGTGTGGTGATTCCTCAAGGATCTAGAACTAGAAATACCATTTGACCCAACCATCCCATTACTGGGCATATACCCAAAGGACTATAAATCATGCTGCTATAAAGACACATGCACACGTAAGTTTATTGCAGCACTATTCACAATAGCAAAGACTTGGAGCCAACCCAAATGTCCATCAATGATAGACTGGATTACGAAAATGTGGCACATATACACCATGCAATACTATGCAGCCATAAAAAAGGATGAGTTAATGTCCTTTATAGGGACATGGATGAAGATGGAAACCATCATTCTGAGCAAACTATCGCAAAGACAGAAAACCAAACACCGAATGTTCTCACTCATAGGTGGGAATTGAACAGTGAGAACACTTGGACACAAGGTGGGGATCATCACACACCGGGGCCTGTCGTGGGGTGGTGGGAGGGGGTGAGATAGCATTAGGAGATATACCTAATGTAAATGACGAGTTAATGGATGCAGCACACCAACATGACACATGTGTACATATGTAACAGACCTGCACATTGCGCCCATGTACCATAGAACTTAAAGTATAATAATTTTTTTAAAAAATCAGAAAAGATTTAGGGCCTGGGTGAAAGAGATTAAACCAAAATTTACTCTTTGACTCTTCCTGGGGCCCTATTACACACCCTTGATTGTGTGCCATGGAATATTTGAATTGCATTTCTCTTTCCTCCTCTGAACATGTAGCATTCATTAGCGGCATCTAAAGTAGCAGAGAATTCAACCTGAAATTTGAAATCCAAACAAAATCCCCATACTTAAACCAAGAAGCTGCTCTGAGAAATGTTCTATGAATGATTATTGCGGATGACACTACAGCAAGTCACTTGCTTAATGTACAGTCATGATAAAATCTTGGGATGATTGGTTTTAAAAAAATAAATAAATAAAAAGCCTTACCAACATAGTGAAACCCTGTCTGTACTAAAAATACAAAAATTAGCCGGCTGTGGTGGCGCATGCCTGTAGTCCCAGCTACTCAGGAGACTGAGGCAGCAGAATCTCTTGAACCTGGGAGGTGAAGGTTGCAGTGAGCCAAGATCGTGCCACTGCACTCCAGCCTGGGCAACAGAGTGAGAATTTGTCTCAAAAAAAAAAAAAAAAAAAAAAAAAAAAGTTGGCGGGGGAACAAAGGAAAGGAAAATGCACATGGAAGAGGCTCAAGCAGGCATCTTGGAGGTCAAGTGTTCCATTTGACCTTGAGCCCAGGATTTTATAAGCTGGTCCACTTCCAGCATCTTGCGCCCCTTTCCCTTGGTTCTTCCCTTAGGGTGAGCCACTCACATGCATGGTTTCCTGTTTGCATTTGGGAGGTGAGCATGCTCAGTGTGTTCACTGGAGTTGTAGGCATGCTTACCTGAGACTTTCTTCCCTTTTCCAGTGGAATGCCCCGGGAAGGTCATGCTCTCCCGTTTTGCCTCTTAATGAGCACGCTCAAGCCCACTCGCCCAGTTCCTGAGATCTTATTGGAAGTTACCGAGTACCAATTTCAGGTGTTTTTATCTATGGGGAAACTGCCTTTCCCTGGCACCAGCTGCCACCAACTATCATTTTAGAGAGGCAAGTGTGACAACTGCTGGACCATCACCTGATGGTCGCCTGACATTCCTGGTGGGTGGGGGGGAGCCCTCTCCTGCCCTACTCATGCCTAACTAGCTACCTACTGTAATAGTATAAGCAACTCCTCTTTGTACCTTACACTCCTGAGCAAGCAGAAGAGGAAAGGTAGTATATAGATCTCATTCCTAGATGGAGAAACTAAGGCATCAACACGTGAGGGGATTTACCATTGACATGATTATTAGCCAGCAACATCAGGAATAGAATTCAGCCCAACATTTGAAAGAAGGTTGTAGAAACAATTTCTCTTTCTTCCACCAATAGCTATTTCCCCTTGAGGCCAGTCACCTTTGTATGTTTTCCTTTTGGACCCCATAATAAGAAGGACCTACTTCACCAATGCAGTTCAGTATGTGTCTCATCTCCACGGGACACTCCTCCGTGGGCACTTTGGTCTCACAAGTGAGTTCTTGGCCATCCCCAACAGGAGATGGATGCTCAGGGGAGCTCAGTGGGATGCCATCAAATTCTTGTCTGATCAATTTCCATTGTTCTGATTTTACCCACCTCAACAACCTTCGCATCCTGAGCAGGCTGGCAGCTTTGTGAAGTGGCAGTATCATGGCCAGTGAGGTTTATCCAAGGCACGATTATTGCTAACTGAGCAGGCCTGCTTCTTAAGTCCCTCAGTAGTCAGAAAATCCACTGGTCATACAAATGTGAGTCTTCTGTTTCCTTAATAATTTCTCAAATGAATAAATAAGCTGGTGTTCAGCCTTTTACTATCAGTTCTTTGAGCTTATTTAATATAAGCCTGCCTCTAAGAGACAGGGGCAAAATTAAATTTCCAAGCTTGTGGGCTAAGCTGGGCCTGGCAAAGTTGCCAAGGGATGACGGGCCACCATGTGAGGCCTCTGGGGAAACATCAGGCAATCTCTCCTCTCTGGTGACAATGGACAGCTGCCAAAGGGCAGTTTAAATTTTTTCAGATACCTATGTTCCCTATTTATACTTACATGCTTTCTCTTTCACAGTGCAAATTTCCAAAAGGCGGCAATTATCCCTGATGGATCTTGTAAATCTCACACAATGCTGAGTGCAAAATGTGGGCTTAAATTCTAACGAATGGGCAATTGGTTTTCACTAGAGACCACATTTTGTCTTTCTAGCTGTACTGGCCCAAGAAATAAAATGTTCACATGGCCTCATAAATACAAATAACCTCAAACAGCTGCAGTAATTTGTGTATCAGTATGGAGCTGAGGTCCACAAATCCCACCAGCATTTATAGAGTAGTTTTGGTGCGCACAGATGACAGTTGGGCTCTTTGAAATGGCATAAAATAGAAAAGGGGTAGAGATGAGATATTGATGAGCTACTTTTGGGAGCTGACCTCACAAGGCAGCACTCACTGCCCAATTCTGCAGAATTCAGACAGAAGTATCTGTACAGTCAAGTGTAATACCTGAAGAAAGGCCCATGGCTTATTTTTTTTTTTTTCCTCTCTTAGTTTGGGAAACTCCAACTATGTGTGTATTTATTTTATTTTATTTTATTTTATTTTATTTTTTAAACAGCCTTTGCAAAATATGTGTGTATTTTTAAGGAGTTAAACAACATACGATTATTGTGAATACATTAAATAATAGGGAATCTTTCAAATATGGTTGCTGCTCTCAACAGTCTCTTAGGAATAGCCTTCCTTGTCAGGACACAGACTTATTTATTCTTTTTTCTCAGCTGCAGGGTATCTCATGGGAGTGAGGGGGTCCTTGGTTACAATACATAGGGTAATCTCCTGTCCAAAAGTCTGGTCCTCCTGCGTTGTGCGACAGAATTAGATACCCTGATAGGTCTGCATGGCTTTGGCTGGAGGTTATAAGTTTAATGTGGCCCTGGTCAGTAGCAGTCCTGCCTGCTCAGGAGCCTGGCTGCTGTGTCCCTGATACAAGAGTGGGGCAGGGAAGTGATGGGTAGAGAAAGGCGGGTCCCTGGCTAGGTCTCCACCCCCACGGACCTAGGTGAGGACAGGCACTCCTGCTTTCAGGCCCAAATGTTGTATTTTCCAAGACCACCCTTGCATACCACACCCCCATCCTGGGACTATAAAAACCCAAGTCCCAGCGGGTAGACACACAGGCTTCCAAATGTTGAGAGGAGCACAAGGGCGGAAGAAGACACAAGCGGCTGAATGGTGAGAGTAGGTTTAGGGAGCACGCCAGTGGAAGAGCACACTGACAGATGCCGGCATGCTGGCAGGCCATCCACCAATGGGACGAGGTGGAGTTTGGCTGGGGCAGCTGGAGGAGAGCCAGGGCTGCTGAGCGGCCCAGCTCCAGGGGAAACCATCTCCCTTCTGGCTCCCCTGTTGGTGGAGAGCTGCTTCCACTCAATAAAACTTTTCACTCATTCTCCAAGCCTTTGATCTGATTCTTCTGGTAAACCAAGGCAAGAACCCAGGATACGGAAGGTCCTCTGTCCTTGCAACAAGGTAGAGGGTCGAATTGAGCTGATTAACACAAGCTCCCTATAGATGGCAAACTAAAAAAGCATCCCGCAACACTCACCCACGGGGGCCTCAGGCTCAGGAGCTGTAAACATTCACCTCTAGACACAGCGGTGGGGTTGGAGCCCCACAGCCTGCCCATCTGTATGCCCCCCTAGAGGTTTGAGCAGTGGGACACTGAAGAACTAAGCCACTCCCCCATCACAGGCCCTGTGAGGGGGACAGTGGAATCTTTCCTGTTTCATTACCATCATCTGTCCCTTTCTACAGTTGTGACTTCATGTGGCAGAATGATAAAGATGAGGGACTCACACATAAAACAGGCCCTCTGGCTGAAGCAGGAAATCTCCTGCCCCCAGTGACTGCTGACTTTGTGGTTTGGAGCTCTTATTTTTCCTTTTAGACTCTTGTTTTTCTCTACTTTCTGTACTTTTGTAACCAGTGGCAAATCCATGTGAGTCTGCAGCAAACTTGATCATTGCTTCCTCAGAGGAGAGAATTCGGCTAAGGGGCAGAAGTAGGTTCAAGGCAGAGGGAGACACTAAGGCAAGTTTGGAAGCAGGAGTGAGAGTTTATTAAAACGTTTTAGAGCAAAAGGAAGTAAATACATTTGGAAGAGGGCCAAGCTGGCGACTTGAGATCCAAGCACCCTATTCAACCCTTGGCTCATGGTTTGGTACATTGGCATGGTTGCATGGTTTTCTTTTTTCCTCCTGTCATTCTTCCCTTCAGGTGGGCTGTCACTCAACTGCCACATGCACAGTGTCAGTCAGCACTCGGGATGGTGACTGCACGCATACTGCATTTACTGAGGTTGTACGTATGCTTTCTAGGGGTGATTTTCCTTTATGGGTGGAACGCCCCAGAGGAAGGTCATACATCCACCATTTTGCCTCTTAGTGTGCATGGACGGGCCTGCTCATGTAACTCTTGAGATATTATCAAGAAGCTGTTGATCACCATCTTGAGGTGTTTGCTGTCTATTGGGAGACCATCTTCCCCTGGAGCTGGCTGTGACCAATTATCATTTCAGACAGACAGTTTAACAACCAGCTGACCATCTCTTGATGGTTGCCTGACATTCCTTGGGTGGGGTGGGGGGGCTCTCCTGTCTTGCAAATGTCTGCCTAACTACCTAGTCTAACACTTTCATTTATAAACTATCCCTTTGTTATAATTTTCTACCAAGTTCAATAGTAGTAGCTGAAATCTTCTTAGAATTAAATTCTTTTCCATTTCCACCTGTTTTTGTTTTTGATTTGATTTTGGCCCCTGCTTCCTGCAGACTCTGTATTTGAACTCTCCCTGAGGCCAAAGGACTGATGGCAGAGGGTTCTGCTCTTGCCTCTGTTGCCCTAGAGGGAGGGAAATGGGTGGTCCAGCTCCTGTGTAAAACTAATTTTGAAATCTTCCAACAGTTGGGAATATAATCAATCAAAACACAATGGGAAACAAAAGCTTTTATCCTCATCCATTTTCAGCAAATGCATTATTTAAAAAACATTCAGTTTCCAGAGCTTCAGACAGAAATCCGTGTAGTTTGGGCAAGCACAATGATAAGCGATTTTCAGATGTTAATTGTAATTATGTTTCCTTTTCACCCAAACCTTCACAAGCAAATTCTGTGAGATCAGATGAAATTTTCAGTAGACTTTTCCAGACATTTTTTTTCCATGTTGAAAGATGTAATATTTTTCAGCTGTGTTACAGCTCCAGTGAAATAATTACCTCCAACTGACAAGGTTAATGGAGAACTCAGAATCTGTGTATTTAATTCTAAGAAAATTTCAGCTGCTAATCCTGAGCTCCATAGGAAATTATAACAAAGACATATCGTTTCTAAGTGAAAGTACAGAATCTTTTCTTCTTCTACTTATAATTTAGGTTCCAGGGGTACATGTGCAGATGTGTTACATGGGTAAATTGTGTGTCACTGGGGCTTAGTGTATAAATGATCCCATCCCCCAGGTAGTGAGCATAGTATCCAACAGTTTTTCAGTGCTTACAGGCCTCCCACCCTCTTCTCTCAAGCAATCCCCAGTGATATTTTTGCCATCTTTATTTCCATGTCTATTCAGTGTTTATCTGCCAGTTATAAGTGAGAACATGCAGTACATTTGATTTTGTGTCCCTGCGTTAATTTGCTTAGGATAATGGCCTCCAGTTGGATCCATGTTACTATAAAGGACATGATTTTATTCCTTTTTATGGCTGCATAGTATTCCATGGTGTATATGCACCACATTTTCTTTATCCAATCCAGCACTGATGGGCTTCTGGTTAATTCCATGTCTTTGCCTTTGTAAATAGTGCTGCAATAAACAAATGTGTGCTTATGTCTTTTTGGTAGAACAATTTATTTTCCTTTGAATATATATCTAGTAATGGCATTACCAGGTTGAACTGTAGTTCTGAATTATTTGAGAAATCTCCACACTGCTTTCCACAGTGGTTGAGCTAATGTATATTCCCACCATCAGTGTATAAGTCTTCCCTTTTTTCGGCCACCTCACCAGCATCTGTTGTTGTTTGACTTTTTAATAGTACCCACAGAACTTTTCAAAAGTGTGATTAAGGCCAGATGCAGTGGCTCATGCCTGTAATCCCAGTATTCTGGGAGGCCGAGGCTGGCAGATTGCTTGAGTCCAAGAGTCCAAGACTAACCTGGGTAACATAGCAAAACCCTGTCTCTACTACAAATACAAAAAATGAGCCAGGCATGGTGGCACATGATTGTAGTCCCAGCTACTCAGGAGGCTGAGATGAGAGAATCACCTGAGCCCAGGGCGTTGAGGCTGCACTGAGCCAAGACAGTGCCACTGCACTCCAGCCTGGGTAACAGAGTGAGACCTCATCTCAAAAAAAAAGTGTGATTAAGTCTCCACCGCTCCTAGTCTCATCTCCAAATCCTTAAACTCATCTTGTATACTAAAGACAAGTGACAATTGGGAGTAGCTGTTTGTCACATTTTGTTATCCTTGTCGTTAGAAGAAAAGGAAGGCTGTACAGACAGAGCTGCTGTGGACTTGGTCTTAGCTAGTGCAGGTGCTCTGGCCTATCCTGGGAGAGCTGCTTAGGCTCCAGAGAAGCAGGTGCGTGTTAAGGCTTACCAGACCCATGTTAGTGACATTTATCAGCCCCTGCCCTTGCAGCCTGGAGGAGCTAGTTTCTCTCAATCCACCCTGGCTGACTGGGGAAGAAAGGACAGGTTGAGGTCATGTGTCATGAGCATGGCATTTGCTCCTCATTGGCTCCCAGAGGCTTTCTGGAGGCTGCCTCTCATGGCCTTTCACTAGGCCAAAGGCATGGGAGGAAGAGAACAGAACCAGAGTCAGCATGTGTGCCATTAAGACCTGACTGGCCACTTACTATCTGTGAGATTTGGGGTTAAATACCTGAAATCTCTGAGTCTCAAATTCTTCATTCTTAAAATGATGAAAATGTATGCTGTTTTGAAAGATCAGGTGAAGTAATACAAATGCAACTACTTTACACATTTTTGAATTCCCTTGTAAATGTCAGATTTGTATAATTGTTGCTAATGAAAGTCTCCTCTGGCAATAGTTCAAAGGCTGCCAACAACTGAGTAATGTTTTTGAGTTTAATCCAGGATCCTCCTGGCTGGAAGGCTGATTCTGAAGGAAAGCGAGTTTCCTCTGAGGAACTTGGAATAAAAAATTAAATTTATTGAATCAATCATGTAATGCAGAGTGTACCAACACCCAGGAAGCACTTAACATGCTAGAGCAACCATCTCAAGTTTTCTTCTGATTATTTTAGCCTTAAAATGCTTAGTAGTGCATCAGGGTTGGGGATAAGGAGAGTTAATATTAAAACAATTTTTCTGACTGCACCTGTAGTATTTATCTAAAGCATTCTCGCACATGCACGTGCACACACAGTACTGGGATGAATACACACAGCATGGAGGAAGAAATGAACACATAGATTTGTGTGAAGAGGCAGAGGTTGAGGGATGTGATGAATCAGGACCTCTTTATAGCCATGGATGTTTTTCCCTTGGGGAGTTTTCATGTTCTTTCACCCGTTTGGTTTTGGTGGGGAGATACTGCTTTGACAGAATGGGTAGTGAGTGTGTTACCATTCTGAAACTTGGGGCTCGGGGTGACCTACTGTCTTAGAGAAGGGGGGCTTATCAAGGGAGAGCAAGGGAAGCAAAACATGGGAAAGCAAACACTTTTGAAATGACTGCTTCTGGCAAGTCCCTGATACATCCCCCAAAACTCCAGATTTTTTTTAAGGAAATCCAGGCTTTAGTAAGAAACCAGGAATGTTCTGGAAGCATTAAGGGAGGATAAAACCTCTGCTCCCACTTAACCTCCTTTCACAGCCCTGGGGGAAGAATTGGCTGAGCTAGGCAGAGAGATGGGAGAAAGCCAAGAACTTAGATAAGCCCGCCAGCTTCCTGGATACCACATTCAACCATATTTACAACTTAAAATAGTGGTAATAAGTAGGTGTCTCCTTTTCAAGTGAACATGATTTAACCTTCCAGCTTCTGTACGGTACTTGTGGAAAGGGTTATTATTTTAAAGAACTACCTCTATTCTATCTCAGAAACCTGAGTCCAGCTTTAACACATTAGGAAGACAGACAGTGCAATATTCAAAACTGCATAAAACATGAAAAATTCTGACCCTATACTAAATAAATTACCTGAATTTAAAATATTGAAAATGTATTCATCCACCCATTCAGCAGGTAATTGACCCATGATGCAAAGATGCTTATAAACTCCTTGGGGAAAACAGATAGTTACCAACACTGCGTGCCAGGTGTTTTGAGGAGGGTACAAACACAGTCAAGGCGGAAGGGTCGAGGGAGGACTGGGCAAGGTTTCCCAGAGGAGAATGTCTCCACCCTTTACTAAGGCAGACTCACTGCAAGTGCCAGGCTGTGACAAGAGCTTGTGTCAAAACGTGAATCAGTACACTGCTTCCTTCGTCAAGACAGTCTCACTAAAAAAGAGAATGAACTGAAATCAATGGTCTGCTTAGACATTTAGTTCACTTAGGATCTGACCCCAGCTCATCTTGTCATAAACCAGTAACAAAGGATCCTGGCCAGCAGCTGGCGTGTGCACCATACTTTAAGCACTTGTGCTAAAAGACAATCAAGAGTCATCCAGGGGAAGGGAAGGAAGGGCGTCCCACAGAGAGAACAGCAGGGGTGAAGGCCTAGGGGCAAGAGAGGGTCTTCCATATCAGGAGAACTGCACATTAATTCCTCTAGTCCCAGAGGGTGAGAGGCTAGAAAGTTCAGCAGAAGCCAAGCTTATTTTAAATTAAGGAAGCATGGACTGAAAGAAATGTAATTCTTGCCTTCATCACAAGCTCACGCCATCCTCCCGAGAAAAGTCTTTCCGAAGCAAGCATTCAGCAGAGCCCTTAGCCTTGAGGCCAAAGGCGCCATTCCTTCTAAAACTCTGTTTCAAGGCAGCACAGGAAACCTTGCCTTTAAACAGAGAAACCAGCAAAGATGCATCCAACAGCGACATCTATAGACCACATCTAAGAGTCTTGGTTTCGGAAAAACTCAATTTCTCTGTTGAGTTATCAGAGCAGTGAGAAAGGTTTAGCTGCTTTACAAAAAAAGGAGAGAGAGAAGAGTTAGAGGGTTAGAGTTGCCTTTGTCCACAGTCTTTATCTCTGAGATCAGACATCAAGTAACCTGTATGCATATGGAAAAGGATGTAGGGGTTACTGTTAGGACCACTACCTTTTTTTGTTTTGTTTTGTTTTTTGAGACAGGGTCTCACTCTGTCACGCTGACTGAAGTGCGGTGGCGCAATCTCGGCTCACTGCAACCTCCGCCTCCCAGGCTCAAGCAATTCTCCTGCCTCAGCCTCCCTAGTAGCTGGGATTACAGGCACATGCCACTACCGCACGGCTAATTTTTGTATTTTTAGTAGAGAGGATGTTTCACCATGCTGGCCAGGCTGGTCTTGAACTCCCGATCTCAATTGATCCACCTGCCTCAGCCTCCCAAATTACACCAGCTGGGATTACAGGCGTGAGCCACTGTGCCTGGCAAGACCACTACCATTTAAAGCTTGACTTAGCTTCAAATCCCTAAACAAGCGAGACTCATTTATTAGCTTTTTTCTTGTGAGAACAAAGATATTAAGCCAATGTTGGTTTTCAGGTTCTCTGAGACAAAAGTGGAAAGTCAGGAAGTAAAAACATACATAAAACAGGCCAGGTGTGGTGGCTCACTCCTGTAATCCCAGTGCTTTGGGAGGCCGAGGCAGGAGGATTGCTTGAGGCCAGGAGTTGGAGATCAGCCTGGGCAACATAGTGTGACCCTACCTCTATAAAAAATTAAAAAAGAAACTTGTCAGGTGTGGTGGCACATGCCTGTAGTCCTAGTTACTCAGGAGGCTGAGGCTGGAGAATCACTTAAGCCCAGGAATTTAAGTTTACAATGAGCTATGATTGCACCACTGCACTCCAGCATGGGCAACAGAGCAAGATTCTGTCCCAAGAAACAAACAAAAAGCACACACAAAAATAAAACAAACCACATATGGCCCACTGTGCCCAGGTCCGAGCCCAAGAATTTCCCCTGGGAACACATCCCTATGAAGCATCTATGAAAATTAGATGCTTATTTTCTTTTGCCTTCTGAACAACTTGTACATTCTTTGGATTCACGGAACAGTTTTTCTTCAGATGTTGTGAATATGACTCATGGATGCCCTTTCCAAGAATATTCAGCATTTAGTGGGTTTCCCAGGAATTTTTCTTCAGAATCCCAAAAAATAGGACATCAAGTTTCTTCTCTTTTCCCTCCCCTTTCTGGCAGCTGTGCTCAGAAGGCAAGGACAGGGCTCCGCGATGTTCACAGGCCTGTGAGCTGCCTCCTGAGATGTGTAGCTTCTACTTAGGCATGGCAGGTAACAGATAGAATATACATATTTTTTTTAAAAAAGTTAACTGTAGTAAAATGGGACTGTGCTTAACATACATCCCTGGCCAGGCATGGTGGCTCAAGCCTGTAATCCTAACACTTTGGGAGGCTGAGATGGGAGGATCACTTGAGCTTAGGAGTTTGAGACCAGCCTGGGCAATATAGTGAGACCCCATCTCTACAAAAAAAAAAAAAATTAATTAGCCAGGTGTGGTGGCACACGCCTGTAGAACCAGCTACTCGAGAGCTGAGGTGAGAAGATCACTTGAGCTCAGGATGTTAAGGCTACAGTGAGCCATGATTGTACCACTGCACTCCAGCCTGGGCAAGAGAGTGAGACCTTGTCTCAAAAAAAAAAAAAATACGGCCATGCTTCCCACCCATGAGGGTAAAGACCACCCCTCATATTGTCTTATGCCCAATTTCTGCCTGCAAAGAAAGAAGAAGTAAAAACTAAAAGGCAGAAATGAAATCCACAGGTAGACAGCCCGGCGCCGCGCCCTGGGCCTGGTAGTTAAAGATCGACCCCTGACCTAATTGGTTCTGTTATCTGTAGATCACAGACATTGTATAGAAATGCACTGTGAAAATCCCCATCTTGTTTTGTTCCGATCTAATTACCGGGTGCATGCAGCCCCCAGTCACGTACCCCCTGCTTGCTCAATCGATCACGACCCTCTCACATGCACCCCCTTAGAGTTGTGAGCCCTTAAAAGGGACAGGAATTGCTCACTTGGGGAGCTCGGCTCTTGAGACAGAAGTCTTGCTGATGCCCCCGGCCGAATAAACCCCTTCCTTCTGTAACTCGGTGTCTGAGGAGTTTTGTCTGCCGCTCGGGGAGTTTTGTCTGCCGCTCGTCCTGCTACAAGGGCATTGGAGAACGTGCAGATCCAGAGGCACTGAGATTCTGAAAGGAAATGATACCTTCTCATCCCTTGTCTGGTAAAGAAGGACTCCTGGAAGATGAGGCTTTTACACATGACACTCTCCAAGGACATTAAAGAGGCAAAGGTAAGGTCAGTAGAGGTCAGTCTAGAAGGTCAAATTAAGGAGTTTGAGGTTCATTCTGCTTGTGATAGAGACTAGAGTTTTGTGAAGGAAAAGATAAGAGGAATGCATGACATCAGTAATTGTCCTTAAATCACCTGCATGTGTTCAGTGCCAGATTGAGCCATCTACACACAGAAAGTCAGTTTCCAGGGCTCCTTACCTCCCAGGGGATCATGTATAATTTAGTTCCTGCCGAGTGGAACTTGGCTTGACTGAATAGGTCTTTTCCTAGAAATTTCTATGCGTATGGAATATTTTGCAACTAAAATCTTCAATAATTTATCCTCACTAAATGCCCAGCACTGAAGTGAATACTTCATACAAATTTTTGTTATTATCATATGCATTTAAACATTTTGGAAATTTAAGCTTTGAAAATTTTAAATATTGCCCAAGGTAAAGCAGTAAGTGACATAGAGCTGGAAATCAGACTCCAGTCTTTCCTACTCCAAAAACCTCACTGTTACTAGGACTCTTCTCTGCCTCCAATAAGCATAATTTCAGAAATGCATTATCAGTTTTTGGGGCTAACCCTCCCCTGGCAGTGGCTTATAATCCTTTAAAGATCATTTCCCTACCTACTCCTGAATGAGGTTCTCTGTTCTGAAACAATTCTTATACCTCAGGCTCCCTTGTGGATGTTTGATATGGTTTGACTCTGTCCCCACTCCAATCTCATCTTGAATTGTACCTCCCATAATTCCTACATGTTGTGGGAGGGAGATAATTGAATCGTGGCGGCAGTTTCCCCCATACTGTTCTCGTGGTAGTGAAGTCTCACGAGATTTGATGGTTTCATATGGAGAAACCCTTTCACCTTGCTCTCATTCTCTCTCCCGCCTGCATCATATGATAAATGATTTTCACCTTCTGCCATGAGTGTGAGGCCTCCCCAGCCACATGAAACCGTGACTCCATTAAACCTCTTTTTCTTTATAAATTACCAGTCTTAGGTATGTCTTTATCAACAGAGTGAAAATGGACTGATACAATATTTAAAGAAAAGTACAAATTTTAGTCTCATCAGATAACTAGCACCTCATATGCTGGAGGGAGAGCTTCAAGACCTCTAATTATTAAATGCTTCACCTTTGAGATCATGTTAAAATCTGTAATCATGTGAGATATAAGTTGATCACACAGCTATCTTCCTCTCTCAAATTCCAAAAACAACTCACATTAAAAAAACATTTAGAATAATGTCCTTTTCTCTTGTTTTTTAGGGGAAAATATATCTAGATAGGAATCATCTATGTAGGGGATAAGTAGAAGGCCTTTTTCTTTCTACTTGATGTAAGTTAGTATTAGAACAATTTGGTATCATGGGAAGAGCTCCAGATTAGAGGACAGGAGACCTGCATTTTGTCCCCTGCTCAGCCATCAACATGAACTTGTGGCTAGTTGCTTTGCTCTCAAGGCCCTTCATTTTCTCATGGATTACGTGAGGAGGGATGGATTACATCATCTCCTAGGGTGTTTTCAGCTCTCCCATTCTATCATTGTAAACATCAAATATAAATAAAAATTTTAAGGGTCTTATTAACACAGATCTTTCTCTTAGGTGATAAATGTTCTATTTGTTTGATGGAAGCCATTTCCCTCCAGGAGTCTGCCATACGCTAATAAGAAAGAGTTTTATTTATTTGTTTTTTCCTACCTGGCCACCTTCATTTGCTTTTCAAAGCTGGCAAGAAGAAGAAACACACATGGCGCGTAGTTCTTATGTACCAGGCACTGTGTTAGGCACGCGCATTATGTCTTCGTTTCAAAGATGAGGGGTGGAGAAGTCCATGTCTAATACAGGTACTCACTCATCTGTGAAATGTTTCTTGAGAACTTCAGCTGGGCGCGGTGGCTTATGCCTGTAATCCCAGCACTTTGAGAGGCCAAGGCAGGCAAATCACCTGAGGTCGGGAGTTCGAGACCAGCCTGACCGACATGGAGAAACCCCATCTCTACTAAAAATACAAAAAATTAGCCGGGCGTGGTGGCACATGCCTGTAATCCCAGCTACTCAGGAGACGGAGGCAGGAGAATTGCTTGAACCCAGGAGGCAGAGGCTGCAGTGAGGTGATATCTTACCATTGCACTTCAGCCTGGGCAACAAGAGTGAAACGCTGTCTCAAAAAAAAAACAAAGAAAGAAATATTTCTTGAGAACTTCAAACCTGCTGATGATGTTTTGGGTGCTAGAGATACAGTAGCAAGTGAGAGAGACAAAACTATAACATGACATCATATAAACACCAATTAATCCCACTGATACTTACTGAATGCCTACCATATACCAAATACTGTGCTAGTTGCTGGAGGTACCAGAGTGAACAAATTCCTGATCTCATCGTTTTACAGCTCAGCCAACTGAAACAATGGATAATACTTATAGCATAGAGTAATCTGGAAATACCAAAGAGATATGTAATAGAAGGAAACATACCTTTACCTTCACCAAGTCAAATGGTGAGTTAATCAAGCTGCTTGTGATGCTACAAATCTAAAGTGATCTCTTTGCTTAGTTATTCAAGTACAGGACTGCTGCCATTGACCTGGTTGCTTTTAGAATAGAAATTTAGGGGCCGGACGCAGTGGCTTACGGCTTTAATCCCAGCACTTTGGGAGGCCGAGGAGGGTGGATTATGAGGTCAGGAGATCAAGACCATCCTGGCTAACACAGTGAAACCCCATCTCTACTAAAAATACAAAAATCAGGTGGGTGTGGTGGCAGGCGCCTGTAGTCCCACCCACTTGGGAGGCTGAGGCAGGAGAATCGCTTGAACCTGGGAGGCAAAGGTTGCAGTGAGCTGAGATAGTGCCACTGCACTCCAGCCTGACGACAGAGCAAGACTGTCTCAAAATAAAATAAAATGAAATAAATATAAATTTAGGCAGGCAATAAGATCTACAGCATCTCCACCTGCGTGTCTTCATTTCTCTTCCTCTTCTCTTACAAACGATTTTTTTAAAATCACTACTCATCTCTCTTTGTGAGAGAAGCACCGATATACTTATTGTTCAAGCCCCATTCCTTGAAATATTGGATTCCAAATAGTCTCAGGTCATCACCAGCACAGCATATTGTGAATTACCCACAGGGAGCAAGGTCAAGAAGGCAGCATTATCCTCCTTGATTCAGCTCAACCTGAAACTACTGGAAAGTGACCCTATTTTACATTCGCTTCAATCTTCCCAAGATTCTGGAACTGTACATAGTAAAGCCAGATGGTTGATATGCCTGGAAACTTTCCAAGCTCACTCAGGTCTAGATTTATGTAATTAATGGTATTTTAAAAAAGAAAAAAAGAAGAGTGTCTTATCAGTATTGAGAA
Source organism: Theropithecus gelada (assembly GCF_003255815.1). NCBI lineage: Eukaryota > Metazoa > Chordata > Mammalia > Primates > Cercopithecidae > Theropithecus > Theropithecus gelada. Next base: position 207,263,666 of record NC_037668.1, on the reverse strand, counting down.
AGCCATAAAATTGGAGCATTTCAGTAAATCATAGTGGGCTTGGTAGCCTGACTTCCCCAATTAACAAAGTAAGACATTTTAAGAGGTTTGCCGTGGAAAATTCAAATAGGCTCTGAAAACACAGTATTAAATTACATTTATTTCATTTTTTTATTGAAGACTCTAAATTAGACATCATATTTAAATACCTAGTTATGAGAATTTTAAATTCAGGACTATGAGAGTTTATACAATTGGGGTTGATTCACTTGTGTGCCTTTTTATGTTAATCCAACAAACATGTATTGGGTGCTTACAAAAGACAGAACAACTGGCTACAATGTGTAGGAGTTTACCAGGAGAACAAGATGTACTTTAGCAGTAGAGGAGGTAAGAGACAGAGGCAGGAGACAGAGGAAAGTTAGGAGAGGCAGCCCAGGCAGGTGTGAGAGTCTGTGCAATGGTCAGAGGTACGAAATCACATTGCAATTTGAGGGAGCCAAAAGTTGGAAACGTGGGGGAATAAGAAAGCAGTGGAAGGCATGGCTCAAAACCCTAGCCACCAGTAATGAAGGAGCTCCACACCAAGCCAATGGAACTACTGCCAAATTCTGTAACTGATAGAAGCCACTAATATGTTTTAAATCAAAGGGATACAGAATCAGACTGTGTTTTAGGAAGGTTCACTGTTACCGTTATTATTATGAATTTATCATCATATACCTAAGAGTTGATTTTGGGTCTGCTCTATCTTTGAAACAGCCTTTGCAAAAATTGTAACAGGCTGGGTGCAGTGGCTCATGCCTGTAATCCTAAAACTTTGGGAGGCCGAGGCAGAAGAATTGCTTGAGTATAGGAGTTCAAGACCAGCCTGGGCAATATAGTGAGACCCCACCACTACAAAATATTTTTTAAAATTAGCTGGACATGGTGGCTCATGCCTATAGTCCCAGCTGGGTGTGGTGGCACATGTCTGTAGTCCCAGCTACTCAAGAGGCCGAGGTGGGAGTATCGATTGAGCCCAGGGGGTCAAGGCTGCAGTGAACCATGATTGTGCCACTGCACTCCAGCCTGGGTGAAACAGACTCTGTCTCAAAAAATAAAAATAAAAAAATTGTAACAGTGAGAAAATTATGGCAGTGAAAGAGGTCTGATCTAACCAATCACCATTATGCCTTTAGCTTTCAAATTGCCCTTAATTATTCCTGGGCTTGGGCCAAGCTAACTTTGGAGACATTTAGTTTACAGTTTAAATGATAATAGCCCTTCCCCCAAATTCAACCACCTTTGTAATGAGAGACAACCAGACTAGGAGGATGACAGGAGCCTGAATTCTGCTAAGGTGTAGACATAAACAATGACCTGTCATTATTCCAGAGGTCACGGATATGCAACTTCCTCAATTACTACTGCAAATGACATTACTATTGTAGAACCTAGGATTGGGCTTTTGAGATGTCTTTCCGGGTTTTGCATTTCTGATGGCCAGTGGCTCCACCTGGACCTACTAACCCCCACCAACCACACCCCCATCCCCTTTACTCCTGTGTGCATGACTCCCTGGCCTGCCAAACTATCCTTGAAAAACCCTAGGCTCTGAAATTTTGGAGAGACTGAGTAATAATAGAATTCCGGTCTCCCTTTCAGCTGGCTCTGCATGAACGAAACTCTTTCTCTATTGCAATTCCCCTGTCATGATAAATCAGCTCTATCTGGGCAGTTACATCATCATGTTGATTAACTTTCCCTCAGCAGTAACTTCTCTGACTCTCCACCCCCTGGAAGCTGCAGGGGCCTTGTGCCTTCCTATCAGTGGTTAACATCTTTAAGGCAATCCAGAACCAAAAAGCAAATATATATATTTTAAAAAACTCAAAAGCTTAATGTTTTGTAAGGCAAAGGATTATCTACTTGATTTTTATCTATTTTATGAATTTTGAGTGTTTTGAATATGAATTAAAAACTACTAAGCAGACTTTACTGCATCATGGGCTTTTAGCTGATAGAGTTGACTCTTTATTTTAAGTGGCATAACCTAAGCTTGAAGGAATTCATCTGAATAAGGATATTAGAGCAGACTGATAAGTGAAATTGTTTAGTCCTGTCTCGTCTGGAGGGTTTAATTTCTAAGACATTGGAACATAGACTGGGCCATGGCAATTTGCTACATTTTTTCTCTTTTTCAAAAGCCCAGTGATTCCCAAATAAGAAGATCTTGGCAGCTAATCAATGCCTCACCTATTTGAGATAGCAGACTTCAGGCAATTTTAAACTCTCTAATAAAAGGCTTTGCAGATGATCTGGAGAAATTGTGCTTGGCATTGACAAAAAAGTCTATTATCATTCCATAAGGAGCCAGCACAGAGCTGGCTGACAACTGATGTTCACTGACTGAATGAGCACAGATTTCCAGGAATTAGAGACAGTGATATTTGGACTCTGACAGTCTTTTACTTACGGTGAAAAGAAAAAGCATACAAGAATTAGATAATTAAAGAAAGGAAAAACTGGGAACAGGGACAAGGAAACACCATAGTACCTTGATTCTCAGCCAAAATGTGGGCTTTCATATGCAGAAGAATGAAACTGGACCCATATCTCTCAACATGTACAAAAATTAATTCAAGATGGATTAAAGACTTAAATGTGTGTCCTAAAACCATAAAAATTCTAAAAGACAACCTAGGGAAAACTCTTGGCCTAGAGTTTGGCCTAGGCAAAGAATTTATGACTAACACCTCAAAAGTACATGCAACAACACAACAAAAAATAAGGCAATGGAACTTAATTAAACTAAAGAGCTTCTGTACATCAAAAGAAACCATCAACAGAGTAAACAGACACCGTACAGAATCAAAAGGATCTGAAGATACTTCTCAAAGAAGACATACAACCGGCCAACAAAGATATGAAAAAATGCTCAACATCCATAATCACCAGAGAAATACAAGTACAAAAAAGCACCATCTCATATCAGTTAGATTGGCTATTATTAGAAGGTCAAAAAATAAATACGTCAGTGAGGATACAGAGAAAAGGAAATACTTAAACGCTGTTGGTGGGAATGTAAATTAGCTCAACCCTTATGGAAAACAGTATGAAGATTTCTCAAAGAACTGAAAATAGAGCTATCATTTGGCCCAGCAATCCCACTACTGGGTATCTACCCAAGGAAAAGAAATTGTTTTATCAAAAGATACCTGCAATCATAAGCTGATTGCAGCATTATTCACAATAACGAAGTCATGGAATCAACCTAAGTGTTCATCAATGGTTGATCAGATAATGAAAATGTATACACCAAAGAATACTATGCAGCCATTAAAAAGAATGAAATCGTGTCCTTTGAAGCAATGGATGAGGCTGGAGGCTATTATCCTAAGTGAAATAACTCAGAAACAGAAAATCAAATACTCTGTGTTCTCACTTATAAATGGGAGTAAACAATGAACATGCAGATGGAGATAATAGATACTGGGGACTTCAGAAGTGGGAAAGTGGGAGGGGGCAGAGGGTTTAAAAATGACCCATTGGGTACAATGTTCACTATTTGGGAGATGGTTCACTAAAAACCCAAAACTCACCATTATGCAATATATCCGCATAAGAATCCTGCACACATGTACCCCATGAATCTAAAATTATATTTTTTTCCAGGCATGGTGACTCATGTCCATAATCCAGCACTTCAGGAGGCTGAGGTGGGCAGATCACTTCAGACTAGGAGTTTGATACTACCAATCTGGACAACATGGCAAAAACCCATCTCTATAAAAATTAGCCAGGCATGGTGGTGTACACCTGTAGTCCCAGCTACTCAGGAGGCAGGGGTGGGGGAATAAATTCAGCCCAGGGTGGTTGAGGCTGCAGGGAGCCATGATCATGCCACTGCACTCCAGCCTGGATGACAGAGTGAGACCTTGCCTCAAAAAAAAAAAAAAAATTAATAAAGATTATAAAACAGTCAAAAATAAATAAATAAATGAATGAAATTTGGGCTTCGATTATATTATCAAACATAAGAGAATTCCTTCTCCAAAATGTAAAATAAAATTGTGTAGCTAGCCCTGATATTCACAGCACATTGTCAATACTTGGAACATTTACCAGCTGGTAAACAGCAGCACCGACTTTCCCTTTGTCTTTTTCTTCCTCCATGACTTGCTGGTCAGTAACATTCTTCTTTCAAGTTCTTATTAGACATTTTCTTTGGCAAGAGTGTTCCTCAGTTGGCTTTTTTCTACTTCACCTTTCTTTTTTGTCTTCTGTTACAGTGGCACCATTTTATGACAGCAACAGTGTGGGTGTGATAGAATTCTGTTTGTGTTTGTGTTTTTGTTTTTGAGACAGAGTCTCACTCTGTTGCTCAGGCTGGAGTGCAGTGACACGATCTCGGCTCACTGCAATCTCAGCCTCCTGGGTTTAAGCGATTCTCCTGTCTCAGTCTCCCGAGTAGCTGAGATTACAGGAGTACACCACCACATCCGGCTAATGTTTGTATTTTTAAAAAAGACGAGGTTTCACCATGTTGGCCAGGGTTGTCTCGAACTCCTCAGGTGATCCACCTGCCTCAGCCTCCCAAAAGGTTGGGATTATAGGCATGAGCCACTGCATCCAGCCAAGTGTGATGGAATTCTAATCTCTCATTAAATAGTTCTTTTGGTGTTAAAAAAAAAAAAAAAAAAAAAAAAAACAAAAAAAACTCATCATTAAGACAAAGACAGGCTTTCTGGTTTCTCATTTTGATACTTTTATAAATATTCTCTACTAAAGCAGGCAATTAATAGACAACACCCTGCCAACGTTTGTCTTCAACTCCTAGTTCCTTTAATATCAGTGATGAGTAAAATTAAAATAAAATTGTTAGAATAAAAATGTCACCTCAATAATTGAGTATGGAAGAGGAAAATTATGCCACAAAACCCATTTCTGTATGTTAATGATTTGAAAGATAAAAAGTAACTTATCTGTGGATAAGTGGACATGTTAATTTCTTCAAGTAATGGAGCCATGCTTTAGCTATTGGGAGATGGAAGATACCAGAGCTATTTGTTTTCTGCTTATGACAATGCTGGGTTAACCTGTTTGAAATTAACAGTCTTGCTAAGAAAACAATACAAACTGGAATTTTAAAAACCTAACAAGGATTTGAAAATAAAATTATACACCAATCACCCTTACTTACATTGTTGCAAAAATCTTAAATAAATTATCAGCTAGTCAAGCCCAGTGCTATATAAAAAGAAAAATACATCATGACCAAATTAGTTTATTCTGAAGTTACAAACATGGTACAATATTCAAAAAAAAAATCTATCAATGTGACTTTCACATTAACAGAAAAAAAAGAGGGAAAATGGTGCATTTATCTTAAATAAAGAAAACATCTTTTGATAAACTACAACACCTGTTTTGGAATCAAACTAGGAAAAAAGGGAAATTCCTTAATCTGATCAAAGATATCAACAAAAACTTACAATGAATATCATTTGTAATAATGAGGGGTTTTTTTTGGGGGGGGGGTATTTGTTTGTTTGTTTTTGAAACAGCGTCTTGCTCTGTCGCCCAGACTGCAGTACAGTGGTATGATCTCGACTCATTGCAACCTCTGCCTCCCAGGTTCAAGCGATTCTCCTGCCTCAGCCTCCTGACTAGCTGGGATTACAGGCGCCTGCCACCACCCTTGGCTAATTTTTGTATTTTTAGTAGAGACGGGGTTTCACCATGTTGGCCAGGCTGGTCTCAAACTCCCGACCTCAAGTGATGATCTGCCCACCTCAGCCTCCCAAAGTGCTGGCATTACAGGCATGAGCCACCATGCCCTGCTATAAAGATGAGTTTTTAAAAGCTTTTCACCTTTCCACCTTTTGCACCTTGATCGGGAACAAGACAAGGTTACATATCTGTGCCACTTCTATTCAACATTGTCCTGGAGTCTTAATGACTTTAACAAGTCAACACAAATATATAACAGAATAAATACTGGAAATGAAAAATATTATCATGATCATTTTAATAGCATATCCAAAAAATTCTACAGATAATTATAGTTTACAAATGAATTTAATAAATCATTGCATTCTTATTCAATATAGAAAGCAATTCTATTTCTGCATACCAATAACAAAAGAAAAAAGATTTAAATACCACTTACAATAGCATAAAATATTATCAAATGTCTAAGAATATATAGACATAATCTCAACACTGAAAACTGCAAAACATTATTGATAGAAATTAAAGAAAACTTAAATAAATATAAGTACTTATTATGTTTGTAGATCAGAAGACTCAATGTTGTAAAGACGTCAACTATTCACAAATTGATGTAAATTCAATGCAATCCCAACTTTAAAAGATCCTACAACATGTGTGTGTGTGCGTGTGTGTGTGTGTCTCAAAACTGGGAAGCTGATTCTAATATTTACATGGAAATATAAAGAGTAGAGAATAATAAAAAAGGAAAAAACCTAAGTTATAATTCCTATAATACAAGATATTAAAACTTATTTAAAACTACAGTAATTAACAATCTGGCACTAGTGAAAGAATAAACAAATAGAGCAAACTAGACTTCAGAAACATATGTACATGTATACGGACTTTTGGTTTAAGATTTGATTTGCAGCATGTGACATTTACAATTTTGCTCTAATGCTGTGCTCACTCTTCCACCCTCCATCATAATATAGTCAGATGAGATCCAGGCCATTTGGACATCCTGCAGAACGTCACATTGTTGTTGTACATTGTGGACATTGTGTTGACTCAGTCAGATAAGCCCCAAGGTAGCTGGAATGCTGGAAGCCTTAAGAAACACGCACCTGAATTGGGATAGACCTGCTTCTGAGCTCATGCAAGTGGTTGTTGGCGGGACTCCGTTCCTTTAGGTTGTTGGTCTGCGGGGTCTCAACTCCTCACTGGCTGTTGATCTGAGGCCATCCTCAGTTCTGTGTCTTGTGGTCCTGTTCACGGAGCAGCTCACAATAGAGTAGCTGGCTTCCATCAGCAAGGGCAAGGCAAGAAAGAGTAAGCAAAAGGGGACATGGTTTTTTGTAGCCCAATCTAAGCAGTAACATTCAATCACTTTTGCCCTTAATTATTAGAGCAGTCACTAGGTCAGTCACTAAGACCAGCCCACATTCAAGGGTAGGGAATTGCATAAGGATACGAATACTCCAAGGGGAGAGTTGTTGGATTCATTTCAAAAGCTGCCTGCCACAAATTCTGAATTGCCAATGTAGAAACGTTAAATGGGAAAAATTGACTTTGGCCCCTGTAGCCTTAACTCTTGGTTTAATCCCCTGCTGCAACTAAAATATGATTTTTAAGATTTACCATAGAGGAAATGAGGAGAAAAAGCTTATTCAAGTTTATCTTATCTAACATAAGAGGCACATGACTTAAGCTCACATTCTTGCTGCTATCTCAACATGCCAGCTCTTACTTCCCATGAAGAAGGAGGAAAGAGGGAAGACCTTCTTACCTACTGACAGATGTTAAAACTAAGCTGAGGTTTCCATGGAGTAGATGTACTTTTACCTCTTCCTCCTACTAGATACACTAACCACTCCCTGCCCCCCGCCACCCCGAGAGTTATATATAAAACAAATATCAGAAGACTCTAAACAATGACAAAAAGGAGGCAGTCTGTCCAGGGACCTTAAGATCCAAAGAATCACATGATTACATGACGGTGAGTTCCCTGGGGTTGTTTGTTTCATCTTCTGTTTTTGTTTTGTTTTGTTTTGTTTTTGCTTTGTATATTCTAGACCTACAGACGAAGAAGCCAGCAACCTGGAATTGTCATCAAATACTGACACAAAAGTTCCTACAAAAGCCTAGAAAAAGGGGAGTCTAGTAAACAAGAAAACTTTTACACAACTACCATTCTACTTCAACAAATATCTCAGGTAAAACTGTACCTCCACTCACATCCCTACAGCAAAGGCCAAGTAGGGAGTTCAGACTTTTACCCTTGCCCAGTTATAAAGAGGGTCCTCAACTCCCCCACTGACATAGTATCAGAGAAGGCTTATTAGGGAGCGACAGCTTTTATCTCCACAAGGTGGTAATGAAGTTGCCTTCAATTGTCAGTAGAGACCGTGTTGGAAGCCTGGTCTTCCATTTACCCCCACCCAACAGTAATGTGATGTCCCTCTCCTTCCTGCTGGGCTGGGATTAGGGGAGGCCTAGTGAAGAGTCAGGGCTTTTAACTGTCAAAGGAGGGTAAGTAGGGAACACGGACTTCTACTCCCACTTGGCAATAACAAGGTGGTGACCCACTTTCCCTGTCAGCGCAGTGTCAGAAGAAACCAGCTAAAACAGAAGATATAAATAAGATCTAGAATCTCATAACATAATAATCAAAATGTTTAATTATCAATAAAAATATCACTCATTCTACCAAGAACCAGGAAGGTCTGAAATTGAATGAAAAAAAGGTAATCAATAGATACCAAAAACAAGATGGCAGGTATGTTAGAATTATCTGATAAATATATTACCTAGCAGATTCTACAAAATTAACAAATCTGATAAATTATCTAACAAAGCAGCCATCATAAAATGCTTCCATAAATAATTACAAATATGTTTGGAAGAAACAAAGAACAGAACCTCAGCAAAGAAATAGAAAGATATAGAGAAAAATCAAATGAGAATTTTAGAACTGAAAAATGCAATGATCAAAATTAGACACTCTTTAGCAGCATACAGACATAAAAAATTAAAAACTTATGGATAGGATCAGCCAGGAGCAGTGGCTCATGCCTGTAATCCCAGCATTTTGGGAGGCCAAGGCGGGTGGATCACCTGAGATCTGTAGTTCAAGACCAGCCTGTCCAACATGGAGAAACTCCATCGCTACTAAAAATACAAAATTAGCCTGGTGTGGTGGCACATTCTTGTAATCCCAGCTACTCGGGAGGCTGAGGCAGGAGAATTGCTTGAAACTGGGAGGCAGAGGTTGCTGTGAGCCGAGATCATGCCATTGCACTGGGCAACAAGAGTGAAACTCCCCTCTCATTAAAAAAAAAAAAAAAAAAAAAAAAACAGCCTCACGGATAGGATTGAGAGGTGACAATGTGCTAGCAGCCCCCACTCTCAGCGCCTCCTCGGCCTCTGCGTCCACTCTGGCCCTGCTTGAGGAGCCCTTTAGCCTGCCACTGCACCGTGGGAGCCCCTCTCTGGGCTGGCCAAGGCTGGAGCCGCCTCCCTCTGCTTGCCGGGAGGTGTGGAGGGAGAGGCACAGGCGAGAACCAGGGCTGCACAGGCGATCACGGGTCAGTGCGGGTCAGGCGTGAGCTGAGGCTCAGCGGGCAGCACAGGGAGTGGCCCACTGGGCCACTGGCCCAGGGCAGTGAGGGGCTTAGCACTCAGGCCAGTAGCCGTGGAGGTTGCCTGGGGTCCCCCAGCAGTGCCGGCAGCCTGCGCTGCTCTCAAATTCTTAGCTGCCTCCCCGCGGGGCAGGGCTCAGGACCTGCAGCCTGCCATGTTTGAGGTCCCCAGCTGTGGTGGCCTCTGGCGCAGCCCCAGCCTCCCCTAGGGACGCTGCCCCCTGCTCCATGGCGCCAGGTCCCATCAACAACCCAAGGGCTGAGGAGTGCAGGCGCGGCTGGGGACTGGCCGGCAGCTCCACCTGCAGCCCCTGTGCAGGATCCACTAGGTGAAGCCAGCTGGGCTCCTGAGCCCGATGGGGATTTGGAGAACTTTTATATCTAGCCAGAGTATCCTATGTGCACCAATCAGCACTCTGTATCTAGCTAATCTGGTGGGGACTTGGAGAATTTTTATGTCTAGCTAGAGGATCGTAAATACACCAATCAGCACTCTGTGTCTAGCTCAAGGTTTGTAAATACACCAATTGGTACTCTGTATCTAGCTAACTCTGTGTCTAGCTAACTCTGTGTCTAGCTAACTTAGTGGGGGCTTCCAGAACTTTTCTGTCTAGCACTCTGTGTCTAGCTCAAGGATTGTGAAGGCACCAATCAGTACTCTGTCAAAACGGATCAATCAGCTCTCTGTAAAATGGACCAATCAGCAGGATGTGGGTGGGGTCAGCTAAGGGAATAAAAGCAGGCTGCCCAAGCCAGCCAGCGGTAACCCACTAGGTGTCTTTCCACACTGTGGAAGCTTTGTTATTTTGCTCTTTGCAGTAAATCTTGCTGCTGCTCACTCTTTGGGTCCATGCTGCCTTTATGAGCTGTAACACTCACCACAAAGGTCTGCAGCTTCACTCCTGACAGCCAGACCATGAACCCACCAGCAGGAAGAAGCTCCAGACACATCTGAACGTCTGAAGGAAAAAACTCTGGACACACCATCTTTAAGAAATGTAACACTCACCTCGAGGGTCCGTGGCCCGTGGCTTCATTCTTGAAGTCAGTGAGACCAAGAACCCACCAATTCTGGAGACAGGATCAATAGCAGAATGGAGGGGACAGAAGAAGGAATCAGTGAATGGGAAGATAATCAACAGAAATTCCCCAATCTGAAATACAGAGAGAAAATAGACTGGAAACAAAACAAAACATGAAGAGCCCCAGGTCTAGGTAAGGCTGTAACAAAAGATCTAACATTCATGTCGTTGCCATTTGAGAGAGAAGAAAGAAAGTGAGGCTGAAAAAGTTCTCAAAAAAATAATAGCTGAGAATCTCCCAAATTTTGCAAAAGATATAACCCGGTAGACCCAGAAGCTGAGCAAACACCAACAGGATAAACCCAAAACGCGTCAAGATACCATAACTAAACATCTGAGAACGAAGACAAAGAAAACCTTGAAAGCAATCAGAGAAAACAATGCATTATCTATACGTGAAAACAATTTGAGTGCTAGCCAATTCCTCATCAAATATACTAGAGATCTGGAGGAAGTGGCACATTTTTTTTTGTAAGTGCTGACAGAAAAGAACTGCCATCTCAGAATCTTATATCCAGTGAAAATAATGTTCGGTAATGACAGAAAAATCAAGACATTCTCAAATGAAAGCAAACATAATTCGTTGTTGACTGATCTACTCTAAAAGAATGGCTAAAGAAAATAATGTAAACACAAAGAAAATAAAAGAAGGGACGGAGGAGCCTATCAAGCCAGAATACTTTTAGACAAGAATCACTCTATTTCAGCTAAACACCACTGAAAAACCTGCAGCTCTACATCAGGACAGCCAGCAGGAAGAAAGAATATGGTAAGCAAAAATATAGGTAAATATGATACATATTCGTTCTTCCCTCTAGTTAGCTGAATTATGTTTGATGTTGTAAGGAAAAAAATGGTACTATCTGATGAGTTCTAAATGAATATAGAGGAAATATTTAAAACAATTATAAACAGAGAAAAGTAACGATATATAAAGTATGGAAAGGTTTCTATACTTTACTCAAACTGGTAAAATGACTACACGAGTACACTATGAGAAATTATACAATGTAATACCTGGAGCAAACACTAAATAAGTTCTGTAAAAGGATACCCTCAAAACCACCACAGATAATTAAAAAGCAAATTATTTAAAATATTCAAATAACATATAACAAAGCAGGAAAAAGAAAACTAGAGAAACGAAAAATAGCAGAAAGATGATTATTAGTTTTAAAAAACAGAAAATAAGTTGACAAGGATATGGAGAATTGTGCATTGCTGATGTGAATGTATGTAGGAAAGTACAGTTGCTATGGCAAATGGTTTGGTAGTTTCTACAAAAAATCAAACATGGAATTACCATATGACCCAGCAATTCAATTTCTGAGTATATTCGAAATAATTGAAAGCAGGGACTAGAATAGATATTTGTACATGCATGTTTATAGCAGCAGTACTCATAATAGCCAAGAGAGGGAAGCAACCCCTGTCCATTCACACATAGAAAGATAAACAAAATGTTATATACACATACAGTGAAATTCAACCTTAGAAAAAGAAAGAAAATGCGGACACATGCTACAACATGGATGAATCCTGATGATGTTACGCTAAGTGAAATAAGTCAGTCACAAAAGGGCAAGCACTGTATGATTCCAATTACTTGAGATATCTAGAGTATCAAATTCATAGAAACCAAAAGTAAAATGGGGATTGCCAGAGGCTGAGGGGTTCAGGAATGGGGGTTGATCTTTGATGGGTATAGCGTTTCAGTTGGGGAAGATAAAACATTTCTGGAGCTGGATGGTGGTAGCAGTTACACAAAAGTGTGAATGTACTTAATACTGTAGAACTGTACACTTAAAATAATAAAGTTTATGTTATATAAATTTACCTACACAAAAAAGTAAAAACAGAAAATAAAAAATAACATGGCAAACTTTAGTCCTGACATACCGGTAATTACTTTAAATGTAAATAGTCAAGTATATCATTAGAAGACATATTAGTAATGTGGATAAGAAAACATGACTCAAATATGTACTATCTGCAAGAAACTCACCTTAACTGTAAAGATATAGGTAGGTTGAAAGTTAAAAACTGGAAAAAAGTATATTATGCAAACAATAATTGAAAGAAAGTAGGAATGGCTATACTAATCAGATTAAGTTGACTTGAGAGCAAAAAAATTTACCAGAGGCAGAGACAGACATTACATAATGATAAAGGGATCAATGCACCAACTGGACATAACAATCTTAAGTGTGTATATACCAAACAATGGAACTGCAAAATATGTGAGGCAAAACTGATAGAAATGAAAGGAGAAAAAGACAATCTGTAAGTATAGATGGGGACTTCAATGTCCCTCCCTCCGTGATTGATTTAAAAACAACAGACTGGACGCGGTGGCTCACACCTGTAATCCCAGCACGTTGGGAGGCCAAGGCAGGCAGATCACAAGGTTAGGAGATCGAGACCATCCTGGCTAACATGGTGAAACACCATCTCTATTAAAAATACAAAAAATTAGCCGGGCGTGGTGGCAGGTGCCTGTAGTCCCAGCTACTTGCGAGGCTGAGGCAGGAGAATGGCGTGAACCCGGGAGGCAATGCTTGCAGTGAACCAAGATTGCGCCACTGCACTCCAGCCTGGGCGACCGAGCGAGATTCCATCTCAAAAAAAAAAAAAAAAAAGGCAACAGAAAATCAGCAACAATATAGAAAAATTCAACAAAATCATCAACAAATAAATTATACTTGACAGTTACAGAACATTCCAACCCTAAACAACAGAATATGCATTATTTTCAATTGCCCATGAAACATATACCAATATATATCATATCTTGAGCCATAAAAAAACCTCAAAAATTGTAAAAGAATTAAAATAATTTTAAAAAGTTATCTGATCACAATGGAATCAAAAGAGAAACCTATTATTTTACTGCTAATAAATACATCAACTGATTTATTAATCTATTGATATATTGTTAGTTTAGTTTGGGTGTTTGACTCCTTCAAACTTCATGTTAACATTTGATTGCTAATGTTAGAAGTGGGACCTAGTGGGAGATGTTAGGGTCATGGGGGTGGATCTCCTACAAATGGCTTGGTGCCTTTCTTGCACCAGTGAGTGAATTCTCACTCTATTAGTTCCCAAGAGAGCTGTTTTTTGTTGTTGTTGTTGTTGTTTGTTTTTGTTTTTGTCTGTTTGTTTTATTAACAGCTCTCTCTTGCTTCCTCTCTTGCCATGTAACCTGTGCACACACACTGGCTCCTCTTCATCTTCTGTTACAATGAAAGCAGCCTGACACTCTCACCACAGGCCAAGCAGCCTGCAGAACAGTGAGCACCATACTTCTTGTATATCCTACAGAACTGTGAGCCAAATAAACTTCTTTTCTTTATAAATTACCCAGTCTCAGGTACTTCTTCATAGCAATGAACTAAGACAATTGTTATTAAAAAAAAAAAGATTACAAATTCCAAACACTTGGAAACTAAACAAATATTTTAAAATAATAAATGATTCATAGAAGAAATTTCAAGAGAAATTAAAAATACATTGAACTGAATGAAAATGAAACTCAAATTTTGTAGGACACAGCTCAAGTGGTGCTGAGAAAGAGAGTCACAGCACTAAAATACATATATTCAGAAACAGGAAAAGTCTCAAAGCAATCATTTAAATCCCACCTCAAGAATCTACAAAATAGGAGCAAAATAAAAATCTAGCAGAAGAAAAGAAATAATAAAGATAAAAGCAGAAATCAATGCAATTAAAAACAGAGAAGCCGGGAGAAAAACAAAGAACAAAGAGCTAATTCTTTAAAAAGATAGATAAAATTGACAAACCCCTACCAAGACTGAGAAAGAGAGATTGAAAGAGAGGAAGAGAGGGAGGGGATGCAAATTACCAAAATCAAGAGTAAAACAAGGGATATAACTACAGGTCCTGAAGCATGGAAATGATAAAAGAGGAATGCTGCAAAAAATTCTACAGACATAGATTTTGTAACTTAGATAAAATTGACGAATCTCTAAACATGTACACACAACTTATTCAGGTTGCTAAATATGAAACCAATAATTTGAACAATGCCATAATTACTAAGGAAATTAATGATTGTAAACTCCTACAAAGGAAATCTTTAAGGAAGATAGGTTCTGTAGAGAATTCTATCAAATATTTAAATAATTAATACTAATTCTACACAATCTCTTTCACAAAATAGAAGAGGAGGGAAATCTTCCCAATCCATCTTAAGAAACTAATTTTATCCTGACACCAAAACCAGACAAAGATAGTGCAACAAAAGAAAACTACGGACTAATATTCCTTGTGGTTACAGACACTAAATACTATCATATTGAATTCAGCAATATAGAAATAAAGTGGAGCTGTCTCAACCTGATAAAGAATATACACATAAACCCTAAGATAATACCATACTTAATGGTGAAAGACTGAATGCTTTCGTCCAAGGGTAGGAACAAAGCAAGGATGTCTGCTCCCACCCTCCTTATTTCAACATAGTGCTGGAAGTCCTGGCCAGTGCAATACAGCAAGAAAAAAATAAATAAATAAAAGACATACAAAGAGGCAAAGATGAAAAACTAAAATAAAAGATGAAAACTATCCCTATTTGCAAATGATTTAATTATTCATATGGAAAAGCTCAAGAAATGTACAAAATCCTTCCAGATCTAATATGTGAATTCAGCAAAATCACACAATTACAATATAAACATTCAAAATCAATTGTATTTCCACATAGTAGGAACAAACAAAGGGACGCCAAAATTACAAATACAAAAAAATGTGTAATTGCTCAGAAAAATGAAATACTTTGATGTAAATCTAGCGAAATATGTACAGGACTTGTATGTTGAAAACTATGACATGCTGATGGAAGAAATCAAAGAAGAACTAAATAAATGGAGAGACTTGGATTTTCATGGATTGAAAGACTCAACATCTTTACTGATATCTGTTCTCCCCAAATTGTTATACGTATTTAATTAAATTTTTATCAAAACTCAATAAGATTTTTTGTAGATAGAGACAAGATTATTCCAAAATTTACATGAAAAGCAAAAGGATTTGAATAGTAAAACAATTTTGAAAAATAATAACATTGGAGGAATCAGTCTACCCAATTTCAAGATTTATTATGTATCTGCAGTAATTAAGACTGTATGATATTAGAGGAGGATCGACACATAAATGAATGGAACAGAATAGAGAATTAAGAAACAGACCAGCACAAATATTCCCAAATGAATTTTTGCCAAAGGCACAAAGGGCAAGTGCACATTCACAGTCAAAAAAATAAATAAATAAATAAACCCTGATCAAAGTCTCATAGCTAATAAAAAAGTAACCGAAAATTGATCATAGACTTAAATGTCAAATGTAAAACTATAAAACTTAAAAGGAAAAAAATGAGAAAGTATTCTGGCTCTAGAGCTAGGCCAAAGTTCTTAGGCTGAACACTAAAAGCATGATTCATAAAAAGAAAAATTGATGAATTGGACTTCATCAAAATTTAAAACTTTTGCTTTGTGTAAAGCCTTGAGAAGAGGATTAAAATACAAGCTACAGACTGGCAAAGATATTTTCAATCCATATATCTAACGAAAGACTAGTATCTTTACTTTGTAAAGAACCCTCCTAACTTAATGGTAAAATAAATAAATAAACAAACAAACAATCCAATTAGAAAATAGACAAAGACATGAAGAGATGTTTCACTGAAGGAGACATACAGATGACAAATAAATCCATGAAAAGATGATCAACACCATTAGCCAGTAGGGATATGCAATTGAAGCCACAATGAGATATCACTGCACACCTATTAGAATGTCTAAAATTGAAAAAAAAAGAATAGTGACAACACCAAATGTTGGTGAGAACGAGAAGAAACTGATCACTAACACCTTTCTGATAAGAATATACAATGGTACAGCCACTGCGGAAAACAACCCGGCAGTGTTTAAAAGCACTAAATATGCAGCTATCATATGACTCAGCCATTACACTCCTGGATATTTACCCCCCAAAATTAAAACACGTGTTCATGTAAAAACCTAAACACAGTTGCATATAGCAGTTTTATTAATAATTGTCAAAACCCGGAGGCCGGGCACAGTGGCTCACGCCTGTAACCCCAACACATTGGGAGGCCGAGGCAGGCAGATCATCTGAAATCAGGAGTTCGAGACCAGCCTGGCCAACAAGGTAAATCCCCATCTCTACTAAAAGTACAAAAATTAGCTGGGTATGGTGGCGGGTGCCTGTAATCCCAGCTACTCAGGAGGCTGAGGCAGGAGAATCACTTGGACCCGGGAGGTGGAGGTTGCAGTGAGCCGAGATCACACCACTGCACTCCAGCCTGGGTAACAGAGCAAGACCCTGCCTCAAAAAAAAAAAAAAAAAAAAATTTGAAGACCATCTGGATTTCCTTCAATTGGTGAATGTTTAAACAAACTGTGATATCACCATATTATGGAATACTACTCAGAAAAGGAAAGGAATCAAGTCCTGATACACACAAACCACTGAAATATGCTGAGTGTAAACAAAGTTAATCCTAAAAGGCAGCATCATGTTGTATGATTCCACTTGTATTACATTTTTAAAATGAAAAAACTGTACAAATGGAAAATAGATAATTGGTTGCCAGGGGTAAGGATGGGGGGAAGAGGAGATGCAGAGAGGAGCGAGTGTGTTTATAAAAGAACAATATTAGAAATCCTTGCAGTGATGGAAATGCTGTTTCTTGAATGGGTCAATGTCAGTATCCTGCTTGTTATACTGTAGTTTTGCAATATGTTATTACTAAGGGAAAATGGAATATGTCCTTACAATGAAGGATTATCAGGTCCAGAATGTCAGTAGTGCCAAGGCTGAAAAACCATGGTTTAAAGAGTGCCTTTCTGTAATCTCATGCTTATTGATTCTAAGCTTGGACTTTTCCACTGACCTTTACTATAGTAACCCAAACTACTCATTTCCTTCTTGTTTTATATCTGATAAAGTTCACCACTTTGGCTCCTCTAATTCCCAGAAAGTTCTGCTGCTTATCAGTTTATCCTTTCCTCTTGTGAAAACCCAGTTTCCACCAGGGATGTCATGGCCCATCACTACGTGTTTCTTTGAAACATGATAATTGGATATGAGAGTTCATGCAGATGAGACGAGTCAGAAGAAGAACTTATTTATTTCTGTGCACAGGGTCACAAAATTTCAGGATTGGAAGGAATCTTAGAGAATGTCTCAACTCGCATGCTCACATTAGATTCTAGAAAATGGAAACCCAGAGAGGCAAATTAACTTCTTCAGAGCTATCTCTTTCTTTTTTCTTTTTTCTTTTTTTTCTTTTTTTTTTTTTTGAGATAGAGTCTCACTCTGTCGCCCAGGCTGGAGTGCAGTGGCACGATCTTGGTTCACTGCAAGCTTCGCCTCCCAGGTTCACACCATTCTCCTGCCTCAGTCTCCCGAGTAGCTGAGACTACAGGCGCCCGCCACCATGACCAGCTAATTTTTTTTGTATTTTTAGTAGAGACGGGGTTTCACCATGTTAGCCAGTATGGTCTCGATCTCCTGACCTCGTGATCCGCCCACCTCGGCCTCCCAAAGTGCTGGGATTACAGGCGTGAGCCACCGCGCCCAGCCAGAGCTATCTATTTCTATGCTAAAATTCTATCTAATAGCATTCACAGGACTTGTCAAAGCTCCCTCCTTATTCCTGGATAGAATGTTCCTGAATAGAAGACTAAACCAAAGATAGAAAAAGGTATTTTTTCCCAATGCCAAGCCCACTCTTCTGGTCATTTAACCCCCAATATATCTTAACTCCGGATTGATTTGGCTTTGAGAAGTATGTTTTTCATACTCTTTGGGCTAGACACGCCTCAGGACAGAATGATAGAGAAGTCCAGGGGCTTAAAATGTCAAATTCAGGCCTTGCCAGCTCTTCTCCCAAGAGAATCTGTAAGAAACCTAAGATTAAACTCTGAATTTTTTTTATCTTGTCCAAATTCCTATATAAGGGGTCTGGGGAGTCATGCCCTACAAATCACAAATTCTCATCAGATGGGTTTTATTTAACCCTATATATCATGACTTACTTTCCGACCTGACTCTGGCATAATATTATGAGACAAGGAAGAAAATCCAAATATTTTACCCCCAAAACATGTTTATTTGCCATATTTTGAAATGGTCCTGCAAAGTTGCTCATTGTGGGGGAAAATTTACATCTGTAAAGAATCTCTATTAACGTAGCTAGATCTTTTTCTTTCACACCCTCCCAATCCTGAAGAGATTAATGAAGATCTGAATAGGAAACATTTGTCATCTGTCTCTAATGGCAGCCACTATAAGAACTTCAGTCTCCACAATTTTTATATTAACCTGAACACTCGCCTCTATCAATCCCAAGTCTTTAGACAAACTCAACCAATTGTCAATCAGAAAATGTTTAAATTCACCTGTAACCTGGAGCCCCTGCCCGCCACCCCCCCATCCACCCATCTCCACTTTTAGTTGTCCGGCCTTTGTGGACCAAACTAATGTATTTCTTAAAGGTATTTGATTGATGTCTCATGCCTCCCCCAGGATCTTGCTTCAGGTGCCGGAAATCTGGCCACTGGGCCAAGGAATGCCCGCAGCACGGGATTCCTCCTAAGCAGTGTCCCATCTGTGAGGGACCCCACTGGAAATTGGACTGTCCAACTAGGCCCAAGGCTCTGACTGACTCCTTCACAGATCTTCTCGACTTAGCGGCTGAAGACTGACGCTACCCCATTGCCTCAGAAGCCTCCTGGACCATCACGGACGCTTTGGGTAACTCTTACAGTGGAGGGTAAGTCCGCCGCCTTCTTAATCAATATGCAGGCTACCCACTCCACATTACCTTCTTTTCAATGGCATGTTTCCCTTGCCTCCATAACTGTTGTGGGTATTGACGGCCAGGCTCCTAAACCTCTTAAAACTCCCCAACTCTGGTGCCAACTTGGACAACATTCTTTTATGTACTCCTTTTTAGTTATCCCCACCTGCCCAGCTCCCTTATTAGGTCGAGACATTTTAACTAAATTATCTGTTTCCCTGACTATTCTTGGGCTACAGGCACACCTCATTGCCACCTTTTACCCCAGTTCAAAGCCTCCTTCACATCCTCCCCTTGTATCTCCCCACCTTAAACCAATAGAGGCGTCTGTTGCCTCTATTCCCTCCTTGGCGACTGATCATGCACCCCTTACTATCCCATTAAAACCTAATCACCCTTACCCTGCTCAACGCCAATATCCCATCCCACAGCACACTCTAAAAGGATTAGAGCCTGTTATCACTCACCTGTTACAGCATGGCCTTTTAAAGCCTGTAAACTCTCCTTACAACTCCCCCGTTTTACCTGTCCAAAAACTGGACAAGTCTTACAGGTTAGTTCAGGATCTGCGCGTTATCAACCAAATTGTCTTGTCAATCCACCCTGTGGTGCCAAACCCATGTACTCTCCTATCCTCAATACCTCCCTCCACAACATCTCCACAACCCAGTATTCTGTTCTGGATTTCAAACGTGCTTTCTTTACTATTCCTTTGCACACTTCACCCCAGCCTCTCTTCGCTTTCACTTGGACTGACCCTAACACCCATCAGGTTCAACAAATTACCTGGGCTGTATGGCCACAAGGCTTCGTGGACAGCCCCCATTACTTCAGTGAAGCCCAGATTTCTTCCTCATCTGTTACCTATCTCGGCATAATTCTTCATGAAAACAAACCTGCTCTCCCTGCTGATCATGTCTGGCTAATCTCCCAAACCCGAACCCCTTCTACAAAACAATTCCTTTCTTTCCTAGGCATGGTTAGCTACTTCTGCCTTTGGATACCTAGTTTTACCATACTGAGTAAACCATTATGTAAGCTCACAACACCAAACTTAACTGACCCCATAGATCCTAAATCCTTTCACCACTCCTCTTTCCGTTCCTTAAAAACAGCCCCCACACTAACTCCCTAACTTCGTCCCAACCCTTTTCATTACACACAGCCAAAGTGCAGGGCTATGCAGTCGGGGTTCTTACACAAAAGCCAGGACTGCGCCCTGTAGACTTTCTGTCCAAACAACTTGACCTTACTGTTTTAGCCCAGCCCTCATGTCTGTGTGCGGTGACTGCTGCTGCCCTAATACTTTTAGAGGCCTTCAAAATCACAAACTATGCTCAACTCACTCTCTACAGTTCTCATAACTTCCAAAATCTATTTTCTTCTTCACACCTGACACATATACTTTCTGCTCCCTGGCTCCTTCAGCTGTACTCACTCTTTTTGGAGTCTCCCACAGTTACCATTGTTCCTGGCCCGGACTTCAATCCGGCCTCCCACATTATTCCGGATACCACAGCTGACCCCTATGACTGTATCTCTCTGATCCACCTGACATTCACTCCATTTCCCCACGTTTCCTTCTTTCCTGTGCCTCAACCTGATCACATCTATCATTGAGGCTACTGCTCTGCTCCCCTCCACTACCTCTCAGCAAGCCGAACTCATTGCCTTAACTCAGGCCCTCACTCTTGCAAAGGGACTACACATCAATATTTATAATGACCCCATATCCTGCACCACCATGCTGTTTTATGGGCTGAGAGGTTTCCTCACTATGCAAGGGCCCTCCATAATTAATGCGTCTTTAATAAAAACTCTTCTCAAAGCCGGAGTCATTCACTTCCAAAGGAAGCTGGAGTCATTCACTGCAAACGTCATCAAAAGGCATCAGATCCCATCGCTCAGGGGCAAGGCTTATGCTGATAAGGTAGATAAAAAAGCAGCTAGTGTTCCAACTTCTATCCCTCTCAGCAGCTTTTCTCCTTCTCATCTGGCCACTCCCACTTACTCCCTCACTGAAACTTCCACCTATCTCTTCCCACACGAGGCAAATGATTCTTGGACCAAGGAAAATATCTCCTTCCAGTCTCACAGGCCCATTCTATTCTATTCTCTTCATTTCATAACCTCTTCATGTAGGTTACAAGCCGCTAGCCTGCCTCTTAGAACCTCTCATTTCCTTTCCATCATGGAAATCTATCCTCAAGGAAATCACTTCTCAGTGTTCCATTTGCTATTCTACTACTCCTCAGAGAGGGTTCAGGCCCCCTCCCTTCCCTACACACCAAGCTCGGGGATTTGCCCCTGCCCAGGACAGGCAAATTGACTGTACTCACATGCCTCGAGTCAGGAAACTAAAATACCTCTTGGTCTGGGTAGACACTTTCACTGGATGGGTAGAGGCCTTTCCTACAGGGTCTGAGAAGGCCACCATGGTCATTTCTTCCCTTCTGTCAGACATAATTCCTCAGTTTGGCCTTCCCACCTCTATACAGTCTGACAACGGACTGGCCTTTATTAGTCAAATCACCCAAGCAGTTTCTCAGGCTCTTGGTATTTAGTGGCTCCTGGTTTTACCGCAAATCACCACCCTTAAGTCTTTCTTGAAGTGGATAGAAGATCTTCAGTGGCAAGGTACCCTCCAATACTTTCACCCTGATGAAGTCCTATTCTTCACTTTTATACTTACTCTTATTCCAGTTCCCGTTCTTATGCCACCCTCTACCTCTCCCCAGCTATCTCCACCACACTATCAATCTCACTCTCTCCTAGCTGTTTCTAATCCTTAACAAACAGTTGCTGTTTTGCATTTCTCTTTCCTCCAAAATCTCAGAGGCCTCAACTTACTGCTAAAAGAAGGGGAGACTGTATTATTTTTAAATGAGGAGTGCTATTTTTACCTAAATCAATCTGGCATGGTATATGACAACATAAAAAAAACACAAGGATAGAGCCTAAACTTGTGCCAACCAAGCAAGTAATTATGCTGAACCCCCTTGGACACGCTGTAATTGGATGTCCTGGGTACTCCCAATTCTTGGTCCTTTAATACCTGTTTTTCTCCTTCTCTTATTTGGACCTTGTGTCTTTCGTTTAGTTTCTCAATTCATACAAAACCACATCCAGGCCATCACCAATAATTATATATGACAAATGCTCCTTCTAACAACCCCACAATATCACCCCTCACCCCAAAATCTTTCTTCAGTTTAATCTCTCCCACTCTAGGTTCCCATGCTGCCCCAATCCCGCTTGAAGCAGCCCTGAGAAACATTGCCCATTATCTCTCCATACCACCCCCAAAACTTTTTGCCACCTCAACACTTCACCACCATTTTGTTTTATTTTTCTTATTAATCTAAGAAGAGAGGAATGTCAGGCCTCTGAGCCCAAGCTAAGCCATCATATCCCCAGTGGCCTGCACGTATATATCCAGATGGCCTGAAGCAACTGAAGATCCACCAAAGAAGTGAAATTAGCCTTAACTGATGACATTCCACCATTGTGATTTGTTTCTGCCCTACCCTAACTGATCAATGTACTTTGTAATCTCCCCTACCCTTAAGAAGGTTCTTTATGATCTCCCCCATCCTTCCTTCTTTGTAATTCTCCCCACCCTTAAGAATGTACTTTGTGAGATCCACCCCTGCCCCAAAAATATTGCTCTTAACTCTACCACCTATCCCAAAACCTGTAAGAACTAATGATAATCCCACCACCCTTGCTGACTCCTTTTTCAAACTCAGCCCACCTGCACCCAGATGAAATAAACAGCCTTGTTGCTCACACAAAGCCTGTTTGGGGGTCTCTTCATACGGATACATGAGACAGTCACCACACCTGGCCTTTTGTAATTTTAAAGGAATATTTTACTAGTAATGTTAACACAAAAGGGGCCAAAAGAATAAGAACTGAAAAGGGAATAAAGGTCTTTGCAATCAAGAGACCATTCATTTCCTCATAACTACAATTTCCGTGGAGTGGGGAGAAGCCAGATTTGTAAAGGATCCAAAACCCAGCATTTAGCAAATGGGATTGTGGCCACAGACCACTGACACCTAAGATAGAGAATGAATCAAAAAATGAAGATGATGACGAGAGGTGGCACTGGGGTCCAATAAAATTATAAATTTGTTTCTGGCTTTTTGTTTTGTTTTCTTTTGGTAAGAAGCAACAAGACTCACTCATTTTTCTTTTCTTTATTTTTTTCAATATAGAAAATGACCCTGTATTAGATAAATCAAAAGAGTTTTATTATAAGGGATTAGCTCATGAGATTATGGAAGGTAAGTCCCAAGACCTTCAGGGTGAGTTGCAAGGTAGAAACCCAGGAGAGCTGATGACATAATTTCAGTCCATAGGCCTGCAGGCTTGAGACTCAGGCCAAAGTGATGTTTTAGTTCGAGTTTCAAGGGAAGGAATAAAAATAATACCCCAGCTTGAAGGCCATCATGAAGGAAGAGTTCCCTCTTCTCAGCCTTTTTGTTCTACTCAGATCTCAGTTGGTTGGATTGGGCCCCCGGACCTCCACATCAGGGAGAGAATGTGCTTTGCTCATCCAGAAACACCTGCACAGAAACACCCAGGATGATGTCCAGCCCAGTGCCTAGGCACCCCTGGCCCAGTTAAGTTAACATGAAATTAACCATTATAGACTCAATCGATAGAAATACACTGAATAAGGAGAGAAAGATCGGTTCGATGACACAAAGTTTTGGCAAAGAAGGGAAATCACAGAACTGAGCATCAACAGGTTAAGGCAGATTATTAAGACAGGAGCCACTCACAGAGATAACTCTAGCACAGAGGTGGGAAGCTATGGCACATTCAAGGGAATAAATAACTTTTCATATTTCAAGATAAAAAAGTTAGTATTTTTAGGGATGGAAACCCACTAAATCCAATTCTTCTGAGTGAAAAAGAAATGTGTTTGTTTGAACATTCATTTGGAAAGTGGCTACCAAAATCACAAATCAATTGTTAAATTTCTTAATTTTAGTCTGTGTCTGAATACCCTAAAGAGTAAACAAATTATTGGTCTCCTTGGGTCTGTGTCTTATATTGCCATTTTCATTTTAATCAAATTTTATTAAATTATATTAAATGCATTGTATTAGTCAGGGTTCTCTAGAGGGATAGGACTAATCGGATATCTGTATGTGTGAAAGGGAGTTTATTAAGGAGAATTGACTCACACGATCACAAGGTTAAGTCCCACAATAGGCCATTTGCAAGCTGAAGAGCAAAGAAGCCAGTCCGAGTCCCAAATCCTCAGAAGTAGAGAAGCTGAGACTGCAGCCTTCAGTCTGTGGCTGAAGGCCCAAGAACCCCTGGCAAATCACTGGTCCAAGAGTCTAAAAGCTAAAGAGTCTGATGTTTGAAGGCAGGAAGCCTCCAGCACGGGAGAAAGATGAATGTTGGAAGACTTAGCCAATCTAGTCCTTCCACGTTCTTCTGCTTGCTTAATTCTAGCTGTGCTGGCAACTGATTACGTGGCACCCACCCAGATTAAGGGCAAGTCTGCCCCTCCCGGTCCACTGACTCATATATTAATGTCCTTTGGCAACAACCTCACAGACACACTCAGGAACAATACTTTGCATCCTTCAATCCAATCAAGTTGACACTCAGTATTAACCATGACATGCATTTAATGATTTATTTAATTAAATATTATTTAAAACTAAAGCCTGAAGTTTCTGTTAAAGTTTATCCCTAAAGCAGATCCAGGATTCACAAATCACAACTCCAGTGCCCTGATTATCGCTGCCGCGGAAAAAGTTAATACCAAGGATTGCAAAAGTGTGAAGGTTCTTTTTTTATTTTGGTAGAAAGACTTAGAAACATTTTTATACAAGACAGAAAGTTCATAACCAAGACTACTTTAAAGAATCCTATCAAATTATCCACATGGAATATGAGAGAGCACAGCATTGAGATGCTTCTTTCTATTCAATTATTATAAACATGCAATTTCTTTCTGTAAGTAATTGCAAGCCTTCTGCTATAACTTGCAGTGGAGTTCTCCATAGATCATTCATCTTGCTCACAGCTCTCTTCCAATTAAGAAAGAAGCCTATGCTTTATTTCCCTTTTGATTTTTATGTATTTGTCTATTGACTAGGGGTGGATAATAAACACTGTTTTGAGAGGATTAATGAATTCAGAGAGAATATGAAAACCACAGGGGCTGGAACAGGTCTCTCATCTCTATATTGGCATGTTTAGACTCAGCATATAGAGGTTGGGCCCCTGTTTATATACACAATTTTATTTTTTTAAAATGTATTGCAAAGTTCTTGAGCTCATATGAGGTATACTGATTTATTAATGAAGATTTAGAATGATGTTTATTGTTCTATTTGTGAACATGAAGATTCTTTGTAGTGTCTGGCCATCATTTCTTCTTGTACAGGTCTATAGCTATCATTTTATTACTATGTTCTTTGTTGTTAAATGTGTCATTCGTGGCTCATTTTATAGCTCCAATCATCAAGAAAGAAGTAGCAATGCTGTTATTGCTCACAATGCCATGGCTCTTTGGAAGCTGTTGTGTTGAAGCGATATCACCCTTCCTGCTTCTGCAGTTCCCTAATAGCATGTATTTAATGCTGGGTGTATCATCATTCCCGACACTGCTCCGCCCACCATGTCACTTATGATTACTGGTGTCAGTAGTTCTCACCAAGGTTGCTGTCATGCTCCATGATAATAACTACTAAATGCAATTCTTACCTGCAGGAAAATCTGAATTAAAATTCTTTTTTTTTTTTTTTTTGGTCATGTTAAATGTATTGTTTGGAATTTTTTAGCATAGATGTAGAACAATAAAACTTCCAACTGTGTCTTATTTTCAACTCTGTAGGCCATCCAAGCGGGGTGCATTCCTAGGATGTGACTTATTTTAGTGTGGATTAAACCCTGCCTTCTACCCACCAACACCAGCAAGGAAGTATAGAAGACCAGTATCATTTACTCATGGAATGTCCATCTTTCATTTGGAATGCCTTAAGACTTCCGGGGAGAGCATGCTATCACTACATCAATTGGAGGCAAGAGAGGACATCAGTTGGAGGGGACTGTTAGCTTATGGACAATGATGTTGAAAGCCTTGAGAAGGTGCAGAAAATATAGGTAAGGCCATCCCCAGAAAACTGCCTGATATGGTATGGAGTCTGCAGAGGGCAGAAGGGGACTGCCCTGGGTCCCTGCCATGGGGGAGTGGGAGTACAGGGTAAAGGATACCTACCAACACCCCCTCCCCAGTGCCTTGGGGCTATAGATGAGAAGGGCCTGCGGTCAGTTGGAAGTCAACAGATTGGCCCAAACTTGGCTCAATATGCAAAAGTAGGCAGTGGACTGTTGAAATCCAAATCCCTGCACTCCTCACTTCCAGTGTGACTCACCCCAAACCAACTACTGTTCTTACAGTCCAATTTTACACAATCCCACAAAAGAAATACCATGCTGGCCAACAGGAACTATGTGTTTAGGGCAGGAGGGAAAGGAATACAGAGTAGGCACTGAATGCAGCCTTAGGAAATTTCTAGGAAGACACTTTCAGCAACCAGGACCCACACATGACCAAGTCCCGGGCACTGGAGAGGGTATTTCTTCAAGGAAGATACTCCAATGCATTGGGGGTGGGTGGTCCTCAGACACAAGACCTGGACAGGAGGCAAGCTTTCCTGGGTCCAAGAGTGGCACTAAGATGTGTGGTCAAATGCAGGGTTTGGAAGGAGTTGGAAGGAAACCTGGAGCCCTGATTTTCTAGCCATCTTATAGTCACCAGTAAAGAATATTAATTCTTTATTAATATTAAAAACTGTGCATATGTGTGTATGTGCACTTGTATATACACTAGGGTGAGTGGGGAGGGGAAAGCAAGAGAAAATACAAATGTATTGATTTGAGTGCATAAGAGTGTATCAAATATTACCATCATTCCAACAAACTTCTATAAAACTAAAGACATCAAAACTTAGCTTCTGGTTTTACCATTCCAAACATCTACAATAGCTTACACTTATACAATTTTCCAGTGGAAGTTAGAAATAAAAGGTGTTTTCTACCAAACATCCAATGTGCCTTTTAGCCACTCTTTCTGATTTTCAGCTATGCCTAAATCAATAGCTTCACCATTTTGATAAAGTCTGTCTAGGTGCCAATGCAAACTTTGACTAAAAGAGAAGCGAGTCTGTTAATCCTTCTTTCTCTAAAATAATTTTTCATATTGTCATGATCTCCCTCAGTGTCCACAGATTCTATCCTAATTCCCTAGTTAAGAGGTTGTGTTATTTTTTCCTTGGGTAGTAAAATTTTAGTCAGCTTCAACAAAGTGTCATCTCATCTGCACCTCCACCACCTCACTATGATGCTGATTTCCAAACTCATGCTGAACATTAAGACGGTCTCCATGGTGGCAGGCTGGAGTCGATTTCTGAAGCAGCAGGGAGTAGGTAGGTTCACATGACTGGACTCCAGGGTTTTCAATCAGGTAGGAAGGGTGAGATTAAGTTTCAGATGAGAAATAAAACCATTATGGTAGATTCTAAAACTAGAGCTCTGGACCCAGAGAAAAACAACCAAAATAGAAACCAAGCAGAAGTAAATATAAAAGCTGACAACAGGCACATTCTTGGAAAATATGAGAAAATGCTAGCAGAAAACTGGCAAATATTTGTTTTTACTTTTTTCTCCTATAATCAGCACAAGTAGATTTTCCTACCAGAGAGTGTGACTACACTGAGAAGAGGAACCAGGAAATGATTTTTAAAGAGGTGGTAGTCAGCATTAACAGCAGAAAATTAGCTGCTGCTACAAAATTTTTCAGAGCTACTCACCCAATTACTTTACAATTGAGAAGAATTATTTCAAAATAATCAGCTATGTATTCAATAGCAAATCTACCAATAGAATTGGGACCATTACTAGAAGAAAAAGGTGAATGGATTAAAATAAGAGTAGTTAATAAAGTATTCTTACATTCTACAAGTGTTTTTTTTTAAAATTACGTGTTGAGAGTATACAATTTTATACAATTAAAAGCAAAACAGGAAACACACATAGAGTGAGGGCTTTGTCAGCAAGATCAATGACTACACAAGTGACTGCATGTATCAAGGATGTGAGACAGAAGCATAAATGTTAAAAGAAGAAAGACACAGATTGTATTCACACTATATTTAAAATAAAAACTACCAAAGGCATTAAAGATAAAAAGAGGAAAATAAAAAACTACCAAAGGCATTAAAGATAAAAAGAGGAAAATAAAAAAGGAAACAAAACTATTTCAGGGTAGGGGCATAGTTTAAATATTTTGGTATTTGCCTTCTCTCTCTCTCTTTTTTTTTTTTTTTTTTTTTTTTTTTTGAGACGGAGTCTCGCTCTGTCACCCAGGCTGGAGTGCAGTGGCCGGATTTCAGCTCACTGCAAGCTCTGCCTCCTGGGTTTATGCCATTCTCCTGCCTCAGCCTCCCGAGTAGCTGGGACTACAGGCGCCCGCCACCTCGCCCGGCTAATTTTTTGTATTTTTTAGTAGAGACGGGGTTTCACCAGGTTAGCCAGAATGGTCTTGATCTCCTTACCTCGTGATCCGCCCGTCTCGGCCTCCCAAAGTGCTGGGATTACAGGCTTGAGCCACCGCACCCGGCCTGTATTTGCCTTCTCAATGATGCACTCGGTATTAATCCATTTTCACACCACTATAAAGAAATGCCAGAGACTGGATAATTTTTAAAGGAAAAAGGTTTAAATGACTCACAGTTCCACGTGGTTGGAAAGGCCTCAGGAAACTTACAAACATGGTGAAAGACAAAGCAGGCCCATCTTATGTGGTTGCAGGCAAAAGTGAGCAAAGAGCGAAGTGGGAAGAGCCCCTTATAAAACCATCAGATTTCATGAGAATTCACTCACTACTATGAGAACAGCATGGGGAAACCATCTCCATGATCAAATCACCTCCCTTCATTGACACATGGGGATTACAATTCTAGATGAGATTTGTGTGGGGACACAGAGGCAAACCATATCATGCTCTAAGCAAAAAGTAACTATAGTAACAAAAATTGTGGTGAAGGAATGTAATATATTGAAAAAGCCAGGGTTGTTTTTACTAAGATTTGTGCTATAAATAAAAAATTCTCGCCAGAAGAAGAAAAACAAATACCTACAGATACTTAGAAAATAAAATAAAAAACAGATCTTGCTACTTTTTTTCTGTACTGATTTCCTTAATTTCATATTGTTACTTTTAACCCCTGTACATTGTAAAATGTTTCT
The DNA here is from genome assembly GCF_003255815.1 of Theropithecus gelada. Taxonomy (NCBI): domain Eukaryota; kingdom Metazoa; phylum Chordata; class Mammalia; order Primates; family Cercopithecidae; genus Theropithecus; species Theropithecus gelada. Next base: position 207,234,138 of record NC_037668.1, on the reverse strand, counting down.
GAGGAGATGACTTGGTTTGAAGGCTGCTCCTGGCTGTCATAGTTGAGTATTTATTTATAATCTCCTTCCTTAATTCCTGAGACATCAAGTTTTTAATTCATGCAGGAAAGAAAACATTCTTTGCATTTTTTTTTTCTTTTTTTTGAGATGAAGTCTCACTCTGTCTCCCAGGCTGGAGTGCACTGGCACAATCTTGGCTCACTGCAAGCTCTGCCTCCCAGGTTCATGCCATTCTCCTTCCTCAGCCTCCCAAGTAGCTGGGACTAGAAGTACCTGCCACCATGCCCAGCTACTTTTTTGGTATTTTTAGTAGAGATGGGGTTTCACCATGTTAGCCAGGATGGTCTCCATCTCCTGACTTCGTGATCTGCCTGCCTCTGCCTCCCAAAGTGCTGGGATTACTGGCATGAGCCACCATGCCCAGCCTCTTTGCACTTTTATGAAACCATATTCTAACCCAAGTTCACAAAGGTCATAGGCGTCTCTAAGTTTTATTATCTTAAGTCTCACATTTAGGTTTGTCATTCATTTTGAGTCAGTTTTTGTATGTGGTGTGAGGTAGGGGTCTAAATATATTCATTTAGGTATTGCTAAAAAGAAAAACTTCTGACAAATTAAATGTAACACAGTTTGATTGAGCAAAGAACAATTCATGAATTGGGAAGTCCCCAGAACCAGAATAGGTTCAGAGAAACTTCAGAGCTGCCACATGATCAGATGCTATTTATAGACAGAAAAAGGAAAGTGACTTACAGAAAATGGAAATGAGGTACAGCTCAGAGTCTGCCTTATTTTAACTTGGTTTGAAGAGTTGGCTGCATGTGATTGACAGAAGAGACTCAGCTACTTGTTATAAGAATAGGTTATAGTCTCTTTACACATCAAGTTGGATTACAACTCATTATGTATGGAGAAACCTTTAGGCTGTACTGAAAGTAAGTAAGCAAACAGCTTTAGGCCCAACTTAATTTAACAGTGTGGATAGTCAATTGTTCCAGCACCATCTGTTGAAAAGGCTATTCTTTTCCTATTGAATCATTTTGTAATTCTAGTAAAAAACAATTGACCATCAATGTAAGGATTTATTTCTGAACTTCAATTACATTCCCTCAACCTACATGTTTATCTTTATAACATACTACAATGTCTGGATAGTTAGAGTTTGCAGTTTTAGAATTAGCCATATCATTATAAGAGAAGGGAAAATTAATACTTCATAAACAGAGGAAGCCATCATAGTTTGACTTAAACCTTATAGGCAATGTGGTTTCTCTTTAACCACATTAGCACAGAGATTATTATCATAAGTGGAAAACAGTGATATTGGTCAAATTTGACTTATTAACAGAAGCATGGCAGAAGATACATAAGGAATTTAAAATTTAATGCACTATTTTATATTTCTCAAATTTCATGTGTTTATCACTGCATGTAATGACATTTTATGCTCACTTGGAGGGGAACGTGTCTTTAAGAACTATCATTTTAATAAAAATAAAATGTTTGTGGATGTTTGATTGGTGCCTTTACAAGTGATCTGAATTCCCACAAAAATTAAATAATCATAGATCCTTGGGCCTCTACCCATACTTAAACCTGCACCAGATCTGTTGGGAAGAGGAGATACAAGTCAACATTTCGAAGGTCAGCAGTCTCAATAATTTTAACATTCTTGAGATAGGCTATTGCCCACACACAAATCTATAAGCTTTAAAAAATTTTCTTTTTCTCCCAATAATTGGTAAAAGACTATTAGTATAGCTGGGTGTCTGTTTAGAAATAATTTTCCTTTAAAAATGTTTTTCAGCAATGAGTATTGTTACCACAGCTTCTCTGTGTAGGTGGGAAACATAACTGAGATGAATCATTTAAGTGATCCCTCTTATTTATTGGTTGGAAATCAGTCATCATTGCCCTAGGGATAATGTGCAGAAAGGCCTTTTGGGATCTGAACTCTTTCAAAACTACTTTGCTGATACCTCTCAGTATATGCTGATCACTGGGAAAGAAGGAGGGAAATTTTCCTTCAGGACCAATAGACCTCCCTGTAATAATCAACCTTTCTCTTAGAAAAGGCTGGAGATGTTCCTGGCAGAAGTGAGTGGGTTGGCGGGAAACACCACAGGCCTCCCCAAGAGGGAACTCATCACAGTGGTCCCTGCTGAAGCCACCATTTGTCACTCACAGTTCTAAATTCTCCAACCTCAAAGGGTATCTGAGTTTTGGTTTCAGAGAAGGTAGGGAAAAGTAGAAATAACTACCCAATCCCTAGGCACTATTAAGTCCCAAGGTCAAGGGCAGCTAAGGCCAAGCCAAGAACACTATTTATTTAGATTGCATGTTTATTCAAGATGATTTTGATGAGGTGTAGATAAGACAGGAAACACCAGTTCTCCTCTGGCCCTTCATTCTTAGGTGGTACATTGGAGGGGCACAAAACAAGACCTGCTAATTTCTGAGATCCTTTTGTTTGTTTGTTTGTTTTTTTGAGGTGGAGTCTCGCTCTGTCTCTCAGGCTGGAGTGCAGAGGTGCAATCTTGGTTCACTGAAACTTCCACCTCCCGAGTTCAAACGATTCTCCTGCCTCAGCCTCCCCAGTAGCCAGGATTACAGGCGCGTGTGCCAACACACCCAGCTAATTTTTGTATGTTTAGTAGAGATGGGGTTTTGCCATCGAACTCCTGACCTCAGGTCATCCACCCCCTCGGCCTCCCAAAGTGCTGGGATTACAGGCGTGAGCCACTGCACCTGCCCAACATAGACTTTTGAACACTTTGTTTTTTGGAGCAGTAGGAAATTTCTGAAACTTATTTTCAATTATCAAGAGAACAAAATGTTCAAAACCCTGATTTCCTTGTAAAGAAAATGTGTCATTCCACCACATGAGTGACAACAAGCAGCATTTAAATATTTCATCTATAAAGAATGAGAATTATCTGAATTAGCCAGAATGAAAGTACTCAGAACACAATGTTGCAGAATTTCAAAAGAATGACATCACACATATATCTATAGGCTCTTGTGTTACACATTTAGTTATTCAGCAGGAAACTCACTGGCTACATTAAGTGTTAAGGATTCCTTCTGTGATGAGAATACAAATTGCATACCAGAAAACAATGTTTCCCCTCAAGACACAGAGTCACTGAATTAAATATGTTTTGGTATTAAAAGTCCACCAAGAGTTATGATAGACAAAAGCTAGACGAAGAATGAATTTTTCACAATGTGTACACCAATGAAAGAGAAATATTCATCATTACTAGGCACCTTGAGCCAGTAGCTGGTAAATATCAGCAGGAATTCAGAATCTGATGTTAGAGCAGTAAATACCGCGAGTACATCTGCCCGGTGCACAGGTTGCATTCTCAGGATGCTTTGAAGGTTCTGCCTGTTTCAAAATGAAGTTTTAAAATCACTTTACTGAGATAAGAAGCAGAAAAGCAGCCTCTGATCCTGGGAGCCAGCCTGGTACTCGCCTCCAGGTCTTAGTGTAGCTGTGAGCAGACATGCACTCAAAGGTAAGCCTTGGTTAAGCCTGACATCAACATCAGACAAGGCTACTGTGTGACTGGGGTGAATCAAGACATAAACCAGACAATTTCATAGTCATGTTTGAACACATGCAAAGCATGCACACTGCTCAGGCCACAAAAATAGAATTACTCCAGCTGCCCGATACTATACTCTCCAGGGCAAACTCTGCTTCCTTAAACCCTCCCCAAAACCACCTAATGCAAGCCCAAATCCTATATGCTCTTTCTAATGGCCTCTTTCAGAGACACCCCACAGTCCCTATGCTGTGGGTTCTCCCTTGCTACAATGAACAATAAACCTAACTTTTTCAACTGCATGTGTGCTTTTGGAACAAAGAATATTGATTGAGATACAATTTACGTTCGAAAAAATGCATATATTTTAAACATGAAGCTCAATGGATTTTGGCAAATATGTACAGCTATATAACCCCTCACCAAAATATAAAAATGGAACATGTCTATCACTTTTGTCACTTTCCAGTCAAACTTCGTATCACCTCCAGCCCCAGGCAATTCAAATGACTTGCTAACTGTCTTCTTGGAGGTCTAAATACAGCATGTACTGCCTGGCTTTTTTCTCTCAGTTTATGTTATGTTAATGCAGGCAGGTTTTGTTTTTTGTTTTTTGTTTTTTTGCTTTTCCCCAGTAGGTGTGTAGTCTGCTTCATTTCTTTGTCAAATTGCCCAATTTGGACCTCCTAGGCAAGTGACGAGAGTGAACATCTTTGTCTTCTTAATACTGATCTTAGACTCATTGATTCAGTCTTTCACTATTAACTGTGATATGGGCTATAGATTTTGCATAGATTCCCACTATCAGGTTGAGAAAGTTCTCTTCTTTTCCTAACTTGCTTAGAGTTTTGATTATTTAGAAGTGCTAAACTTCATCAAATGCTTTTTATGCATCTGTTGGGGTGATCATATAGGTGTGTTTAAAAAATCTTCCATTCAGTGAGTTACAGTCACTGATTTTTTAATGTTACACTAACCTTAGAATTCTAGGATAAATCCCACATGATTCAAGTGATCCCACTTGGATAGGTTTGATCCTATCGATATTTAGCTGGGTCAGATTTGCTAACACTTTGTTAAAGAATTTTGTGGGCCGGGCGCGGTGGCTCAAGCCTGTAATCCCAGCACTTTGGGAGGCCGAGACGGGCGGATGATGAGGTCAGGAGATCGAGACCATCCTGGCTAACCCGGTGAAACCCCGTCTCTACTAAAAAATACAGAAAACTAGCCAGGCGAGGTGGTGGGCACCTGTAGTCCCAGCTACTCGGGAGGCTGAGGCAGGAGAATGGCGTGAACCCGGGAGGCGGAGCTTGCAGTGAGCTGAGATCCGGCCACTGCACTCCAGCCTGGGTGACAGTGCCAGACTCTGTCTCAAAAAAAAAAAAAAAAAGATTTTTGTGTTGATATTAGTGAGGGATATGAGTACATAGTTTGCTTTTCTTATCTTTGGCTATTGTATGAGAAGATGTTGGTCATATAAAATGAATTGGAAAGTGTTTCTTATTCTTTCGTTTTATTTTTTAAAGCATTTATGTAGAATTGATAATGCCGCATTCTTGAATGTTTGATAAAACTCACCAGCAAAGCCATCTGAATCTGCAGTTAATGTGTTGTAAGGTTTTAACTACGAATTTGATTTACTTAATTTATGTAGAGCAGGTTTTCAATTTCTCCTTGAGTCCATTTTGGTAATTGTGACTTTCAAAAACTTTGTCCCTTTCATCTAGCTTATCATTGGCATAAAGCCATTCATAATATTTTCTTATTATGCATTTAATACCTGTCAGAAATATAATCACATCCTGTAGTTCATTCATGATATTGGTAATTTTCTTATTCTAAAGAGGCTCACCAATTTTATTTATTGTTTCAAATAACTGGCTTTGGTTTCCACTTTCTGACCTTCTCTAGGTGATTGATTTCCACTCTTTTTTATTATTTTCTTCCTTGGCTCTTATTATCCTAGCTTCCTGTGGTAGAAACTGAGGTCACTGATTTCAGATTTTTTGTCCTATAATATGTATTTAAGGCTACAAATTTCACTTTGTAGCGGCATCCCATAAATTTTCATATATTCATTCCATTTTCATGTTCATTCCATTCAAACTATTTTTCACTTTTTGTGATTTATTGTGATAAATAATACTTATTTATTTAGGTATGGATTATTTGGATGTGTTGCTTCATTTCCAAATATCTGGGGATTGTTTAAATATCTTTCTGCTGCAATTTTTTTTAATTGTGTTGTGGTCAGAAATCAATATATAATTTCAATTCTTTTAAATATTTTGGGACTTGTTTCATGTTACAGAATATCGTCTATCTTGATGAATGTTTCACATGCAATTGTAAAGAATGTGTAGTTTCTGGGTTTGGAATCAAATTTTATATAAATGTTAGGCCAAGTCAAATGATAAGCCTTCTATATCCTTATTAAAATTTCTGCCTACTTTTTCTGTCAAGGATTGAGAGAGGGTTGAAATCTCTGACTATAATTGTGGATTTGTCTATTTCTCTTTTAATTCTATCAATTTTTGCTTCATGAGTTTGAAGTTCTGTTACCAGGTTGTCTTAATTCGTTTGTGTTGCTATACAGAAATATGTAAGGCTGGGTAATTTATAAAGAAAAGAAGAGTATTTGGCTCACAGTTCTGCAGGCTGTACAAGAAGCATGGCGTCAGCGTCTGCTTCTGGGGAGAGCTTCAGGCTGCTTCCACTCATGGTAGAAAGTGAAGGGGAGCAAGCATCACATGGAGAGAGAGAGAGGTAGAGAGATGGGGGAGGAGATGCCAGGTTCTTTTCAACAACCTGTTCTCGTGGAAGTGAATCGAGTGGGAACTCACTCATTACCACAAGGTGGCACGAACTTATTCCTGAGGGATCCACCCCCATGACCCAAACAGCTCCCACCAGGCACCAACTCCAACACTGGGGATCCAATTTCAACGTGAGTTTTGGAGGGGACAGATATTCAAAGAATATCAAAGACACATATGTAATTAGGATGTTTATGTCTTTTTCATGAACTGTTTCCTTTATTATTATGGAATGTCTCCCTTCATTCCTGGTAACATCCCTTGTTTCATTTTATTTATTTATTTTGAGATGGAGTTTCACTCTTGTCACTCAGGCTGGAGTACAGTGGTGCGATCTTGGCTCACTGCAATCGCCACCTCCCAGGTTCAAGTTATTCTCCTGTCTCAGCCTCCCGAGTAGCTGGGCTTACAGGTGCCCACTGCCATGCCCAGCTAATTTTTGTGTTGTTGCTGTTGTTTTAGTAGAGACTGGGTTTCACTATGTGGTCTAGGCTGATCTCGAACTCCTGACCTTGAGTGATCCATCCCCCTCGGCCTCCCAGAGTGCTGGGATTACAGGTGTGAGCCACCACACCCAGCCATAACCCTTGTTTTAAAGTTTACTTTGCCAGTATTATTGTAGTCCCTCCAGCATACTTATGTTTGTGTGACAGATCTTTATTCAACTGGGTTCCTTTCAGAAAGACTTACTTTTTAAAATCCAGACTAACACTCTCTGTTTTTAATATGTTTTGAATATTTCTATTTATTGCAAATATCAGTATGGTTAAAATAAATCTGTATTCTCTTCCTTTTTATGTTTTTTTTTCTTTTTCTGCCTTCTTTTGAATTAATTGATTGATATTTAGTGTTCGACTTTATCGCGGCTATTGTCTTATTAGTTTTACCTCGTTTTACTTTCATAGTGATAACTGCATGGTTAGCTATATGCATGTTTAATTTATCACAGTCTATAATTAAATAATATTATACCCCTTCACATTTAATCTAAACACTTTATAACTTTATAATTCCATTTCTTCTTGTAATCCTTTGCACTATCATTGTTATACATTTCACTTCTATATGTTTTGTGAAACCTTTACAAAACATGTAGAAGTGAAATGTGTAACTAAAACATTTTAAAACAAAACAAAACTTTATTATTTTGCTGTAAATAGTAAATAACCTTTCAAAAGTTTTTTTGAATAGGAAAAATGTTTTTAATATGTGGGTTATTTACAACGGACTTACTATCTTTGATGCTCTTCCTATCTTTCTAAAGATTCATCTTTCACTCTTCGTAATAAATCTTGCTGCTGCTCACCCTTTGGGTCCGCATTACCTTTATGAGCTGTAACACTCACTGAGAAGGTCTGCCACTTCACTCCTCAAGTCACGGAGACCAGGAACCCACCGGGAGGAACAAACAACTCCAGACGCGCCACCTTTAAGAGCTGTAACACTCACTGTGAAGGTCTGCGGCTTCATTCCTGAAGTCAGCGAGACCACGAACCCACCGGAAGGAAGAAACTCCAGACACATCTGAATATCTGAAGGAACAAGCTCCAGACACACCATCTTTAAGAACTGTAACACTCACCAGACCAATTCCGTACACGTTGCTACTAAGTAAATAGCTTGTTGTGAGTGTGTATTGTGTGCTCCCAGTGTCCTGTATAAGACACAGCCTGTGACCAGTTTTCATTGATTAAATGACTATTAGAGGACATTTCCTAAGCAGGTACTGTTTTTAGATGGGTTGTTGAGTGCAGCAGGGAAGTCCGCTTTCATCCTGTGTCTGAGGGTGATGGGCCACCTACTACTTCAAGCATTTTGGTTCAATTCCACCTAGGCTGAATTTGGAGATCTGACCTAGCTAGGAAACGCCTTCCTTACTTGGAGCAGATGTACAGAAAAGATACGTGTATAAACACCTCCTTGCTGTTTCTGTGTAACTATTACTGAAAAACCACTTCCTTTGCTCCCCTCATCTTTCCAGTATCTTTCTAAATCACATCCACTATTACTATGCTCTTTTCTTCTAAGGCTATAACTTCGGCATAATCCAGTGTTGGGCCTCCTTATCCGTGAAGTAGTATGGATAGAGTGCCATCTAGTGATCAGAAAGAAGACAGCAGAAACCCAGCCCGAAGGGTTCCACAGGAGTCTTCCATGTTTGCAAACAGACATGTTGAGTTTGGGCAATAAAGAGATGGGAGGAACAATTATTACCAAATTCACAAAATCATGTTTGCCGTTCTGTAAATACCTGCCTGTTTCAGAGAAAAAGACTTGGCTATTTGAAATATTCAATACCTGTTAAGCAATAAGACATAAACGTTTTTCCAGTTTTACACAACTATGGCTCACATGATCAAATATAAGTAAAAAACTTTTTGTTCTTGTGACAGAATATTTTTTTTCAAACAAATAACATTTTCCTATAGATTTATGCAATACATTTAGATTTGTATAAAACATTTCTTAATAGAATACATTAAAACTTTTTGGAGAGGGTACATTAGAATATGTTCTGACTTTTTGACATCTAGAGCGACAAAATTGTACCTCCTGGATCCTTGTCAGTAGTCTGGATTTTGGCTACCTTTATAGATGTGATGTAGCAGTATCTCTTGCTGCTAAGTAACCAGTGCCAGGCTAGACTAACACCAGGAGGGACATGACATTGCTGACAGAGATCCTGCAGCCATCTGTAGGCAGCAGATGGGGCAAGGTGGCCACTGAGGCCTGGAAAATTAATCACTATGTCTGAGGTCAAATGATGATCAAATATAATATTGGTTCTCTGGCCTACAGTTTTGGGGAATGCGGAACTTTTAAATATGGTGTGTGCACTATGCTCGCTCTCTCTGTACCTGTGAGAAAAGAACAGGAAGGAGGAAAAGTAAGGAGTGGTGGCATGGTCTAAGTCATGGTATGTATTTCTGGATTGACATTGTCCCCTTGGGATTTTGTAGGCAGGTGGAGCTTCACAGGGCTACTGCTTTTAATAAACCCGATGCACACCCAGCTTCTCTTCCCACTTCCACTTAGTGGGGACGTAAGTGCTGATAGCTCCAGGGAGAGGCCTAATTCTTAGATAATATTAGTCCAAAAAGTTTTGTTATGAATTAAGTGTTTGAGAAGTTTGATGTGCTCTTCACTGCTTTCTATTTTCTGAGTATTTCTTACCCATAAGTTATCCTTCCTCTTTGCATCTCCTCTGGTTCTTTTTACTCTTTCCAAAAGAGCTTTCCTCAGTGTTTTTCTCTTTACATTCTTCCCCTGAATGTAACATCTTCAACTATCACCAAAATTCCGATGACTCCAGAATCTCTGTCCAACTCTGATGTCTGTCTCAAATTCCAGCTCCACCTACTTGTTGGATACCTCTCACTTTTTCCACCATTCAGAACTGCAGACGTTGCCTTCCAAAACCAAGCACCAATCTCCTCATGTGTCCTTTCCTCTGGGTGGCCCACAGTCTCCCAACTGACTCGGCGTTCTGCCCTAATGAACCGCTTGTTCTTTGCTTTCCACAGCCAGTTGTGCTGTTTGGAGGTTGAGCGCTTCCTCTCACATATCCCCGTCCTCTTTATTCTTGCTAGAAAAGCTGATTTAAAAAAATTTCTCCTCAATGGCTCCAGTTTGCCCTTCTCAGATCTACTTGACATACTAAATAATATGGCACTCTGTTATGGGCTACGTTGTTTTTTATGGACTAAGTTGTGTCCCCCTCAAATTTATATGTTGAAGTCCTAACACCCAGCCTCTCAGAACAGGACTGTATTTGGAGATAGGGCCTTTACAGAGGTGATATGGAAAAATGAGGTCTTATGGGTGGGCTGATATGACTTCATTTTACTTTAATTACCTCATAAGAGGAAATGTAGACACAGACACATACAGAAGGGAGACTATATGTGGACACAGTACAAGACAGGGAGAAAGGCCTCGGGAGAAAGGCCTCAGGAGAAACCAGATCTGCAGACACGTTGATCTGATTGATCTTGGATCTCTCACCTCCAGACTGCCTTTGGACTCCATCTGCAACAGCAACTCTTCTCTGGGTCTGCAGCCTACTGCCCTGCCCTGCACAATTCAGACTTGCCAGGCTCCACAGGCATGTGAGCTAATTTCTCTCCTTTGTTTTCTTTCTTTCTTTCTTCCTATCTTTCTTTCTTTCTTTCTTTCTTCCTTCTTTCCTTCCTTCTTTCCTTCCCTCCCTCCCTCTTTCTTCCCTCCCTCTCCCCCTTCCTTCCTTCCTTTTTTCTCTTTCTTTCTTTCTTTCTTTCTTTCTTTCTTTTTCTTTCTTTCTTTCTTTCTTTCTTTCTTTCTTTCTTTCTTTCTTTCTTTCTTTCTTTCTCTCTCTCTTTCCCTCCTTCCTTCCTTCCCTCTTTCCTTCCTTCCTTCCTTTCTTCCATTATTTTTGTTCTTTTTTTTTGATACAGAGTCTCGCTGTGTCACCCAGGCTGGAGTGCAGTGGCACGATCTTGGCTCACTGCAACTTCCACCTCCCAGGTTCAAGTAGTTCTTTGCCTCAGCCTCCTGAGTAGCTGGGATTACAGGTGCTCACCACCACGCTGGCTAATTTTTTTTGTATATGTGTGTGTGTGTGTTTGTGTATGTGTGTGTGTGTGTATATATATTAGTAGAGACAGGGTTTCACCATGTTGGCCAGGGTGGTCTTGAACTCCTGAAGGAGAAGGAGAAGGAAAAGGGGAATGGGGAGGGGAAGGAGAAGGGGTAGGGGAGGAGGAGGAGAAGAAGAGGAAGATAAGAAGAAGTAGAAGAACAAGGAGGAAGAGGAGGAGAAAAAAGAAGAAGAAGAAAAGGAAGAAGGAGGAGGAGGAGAAGAAAAATAATGAAGAAGAAGAAGGAGGAGAAGAAAGATACTACTACTACTACTACTAATAATAATAATAATAATAATTGCTGTTCAGGCTGGATTCAAATCCAGCAATTTCTTTGATCTCCCTAAGCTTCCATTTCATCATCTATAAAATGGGAATAATTCATTCAATCATTCTACAAAAACTTACTGAAGAATTCTTAATGATACAAATACATTCATGATGTTGCAAATTCAGAGTGGCTTAGTAAAGGGAGACCTGTAATTTCTAGATGCTGTTGCTCTTTACTAAGAAGATTGAAGGAAGAGGAAATTCACTGGAGGGCGTGAATCCAGAACTTCATCTGGGCCATGTCCGGGTTGAGATGTCCCTTAGATATCCAAGACGAGGCAACAGCAAAGCAGCGGGATATACACCAGTGGAGTCCTAAGAATAGGATGGGTCTAGAGAGAGAAATTTGGGGAAAAAAATGTATTTACAGCCATGGGATAAAAAAAACGTGAATTTAGATGTGTGGTGTTAACACGGGCCAATCAGAAAAAAAACTTCAAAAAGAAATTTGTGATCAGCTTTGTGAAATATTACCAACTTACAAGATGGCAGTGTGAGGAACTCTGAACCCACTCTCCTGGGAAACAAGCATAACTCGTTAAGGAAAAAAAAAAAAAAACAAACAAACTATTTGGAAAAACGAACACATTTAAAGCCTATGGAAATTATCTTAAGGACATGCAGCAAAAGAAGACATTTTTATTTATTTATTTTTTAAACCTACTAAATCTTGGTAAAAACAGCAAGAGTCCATGACATTTGAGCTATGTTCTACTCCCTGTGTCCCTGCATACAACCCCTAAACTCCTTGCAATCTTCCTCACTACATCCCCACCCCCAATCCCAACTCAGCTTGGCAGAAACTCCACTCCAGACAGGTTTGGACAAAAAGACAGGACTTTCTCTTCCCTCAGCTTGCAACCATGGGATACGGTATTTCACTGGGTGACACAGGACACCAGCATTTCTTATCTCTTCCAACTCCACATTTAAGAGGCTAAATTTCTGGTGAGTGTGACCAAGAGGTCAAAGTCTCCTTTCCATCACCCAGGTTCTACTCACAGTGTGGAGGCTCTATCCCAGGAGGAATCCTGGGTTCCCAGCTGTCCTCACATGAGCTCACTTGGAGAGCAGAGATTGCACTCTGGGAGACGCAAGCCAAGAAGATTAGAAGTTGCCATCCCACCCAACCCTCCATGTATGGCTCAAATATTTTGGCTAGAGAGAAAGATGTTTCACAGGAACAGAGAGTTCCAAAGATGTCACCAAAGCAACTGATTTTATGTGAAAGTGTGGTGAAGTTCAAGCCTCAGAACAGTCTCAAAAACCATGCTGTTCAGTAAGAGCAACAAGCTAAACCATAGGCCATGGAGTTTATCAGAGAGAATTATGAAAAGAGACAGCTAACAAGAGCCCTCCTGGGTCAGAACAAGCCTTAAAGACAGTCCCCAAACTACCCCTGCCTGAAATTAATGGGAGTAGACTGTGGAGCAAGGTATGCCCCAGGGCATAAGCAAAAATAATAGAGCAATCAGCCAGCAATTACTGGGTGTGATGTGAAATGAAGCAGACAGCTTATTAGAGAAATGAGGGAAAGAGACAGTTAAAGAGAGCTGTGCTAAAACCATGTCTTCCCAGGGGGTTGTGTGCAAGGCCAAGCCTGAACCTTCTAAGGTATGACACCAAAGGCTTCAATGGCTTCACTTGGTAAAGGAAATATATTTCATTAAAATAGTCTAGCAAATCACCATACAAATGAGCAAACAGCAACAAAAACAAGACCTGGAGAGAGGGTGAAGGGTATTAGTGTCCACAGCTGCTACATTATACAGTTGGCCCTTGAATAACATGAAGGTTAGGAGTACCAATACCCAACACTGTTGAAAATCCACACAAGACTTTTGACTCCTCAAAAACTTAACTACTAATGGCCTACTGTTGACTGAAAGCCTTGTTGATAGCGTAAAAAGCTGATTAACACATATTGTGTGTTATATGTATCTTATACTATATTCTTACAATAAAGTAAGCTAGAGGAAAATGTTAAGAAAATCATAAGGCAGAGAAAATGTCTTTGCTGTTCATTAAGTGGAAGTAGACCATCATAAAGGTCTTCATCCTCATCGTCTTCATACTGAATAGGCTGGAAAGGAGGAGGAAGAAGAGCAGTTGGTCTTGCTGTGTCAGAGATGGCAGAGGCAGAACAGGTGGAGGAGGTGGAAGGGGAGGAAGGAGAGGCAGGTGCACTAGGTATTACCTTTACTGAAAACTATCTGAGCATAAGTGGACCTGCGCAGTTCAAACTTGTGTTGTTCAAGGGTCAACTGTGTTACTGAGTGGAAGAAACAAATTCAGTTTTTTCTACTGTGCACTCACAACATGCTTCTGACACCAGATGGACCTTGGGGGGCTTTTCTCACACATCAAGCAAGTAATCATTTCTGCTGCAGACACCAGATGTGTGTCCTCTAATTCAGCCCAATTCTGCCACTATCTACCTGGAAATAGCGTCAGATCCCATAGGTCGAGGGCTCAGTCTCACAACACTGCTCCCTAATTTTGGTGCCAATAGCAAGCTCCAGGGTTTTTTCACCTGTGCTTCTGGCCTAGGAGCTGTAAATCAGGGTTTCCAGGACCTCCTCCTTGGGTTCAATTAATTTGCTAGAGCTGCTCACAGAGCTTAGAAAAACACTTTCTGTTTACTGTAAAGGATGTTACAAAAGAGAGATATGAAGACGTGTTTAAGGTGAGGTCAGGGGAGAGGCTTGTGGAGCTTCCATGCTCTCCCTGGGTGTGTCACCCTCCAGAAACCTTCACATGTTCAGCTTTCTGGAAGCTCCTAAACTCTGTCCTTTTGGGATTACATGGAGGTTTCATTACATAGACATAATTGATTCAATCATTGACCACCAGCAACCAACTTAACCTTGAGCACTAGTGATGGGTGGTGAGGCCTCAACCCTCAAATCATGCCTTGGTCTTTCCAGTGACCAGCCCCCATCTTGAAGCCATCTAGGAGCTGACAGCCATTAGCCAACTCATTAGCATACAAAAAAGCGGTTAACATTTTGGAGACTGCAAGGATTTTAAAAGTTGTATGCAGGGAGACAGGGATGCAGAACAAATATATATTTCACAATATCACAATCACCTAAAGTGTTCAGTCTTCAGCAAAAAATGTGAGGCATACAAAGAAACAGGAAAGCATAACCTGTACACCAGGAGAAAAAGCAAACAAATAGCCTGTGAGAGGGCCCAGATTTCAGATTTAATAGCAAAGACTTCCAAGCAGCCATTATCAATTTGTTCAGTTTACTAGAGGAAAACATGTTTAAAGAAGTACAGGAAGGTCTGATGACAATGTCTCATCCAATAGAGAAATATCAATACAGAGATAAAAGAGAATCATATGGAAATCATGGAGGTGAAAATATAATAGCCCAAATGAAAAATTTAGTTTTGACACTAAATTTGAACTAAAGAATCAGAGTTTGAAGAGAGATCAATACAGATCATATGATCTGGAAAAAGAAAAAGAATGAATGAAAAGAAGCAGAGCCACAGACAAATGCTAGATTCACTAAGTACACCAGTATGTGTAGTGGGAGTAGCAGAAGAAGAGAGGAAAAAGAGATGAAAAAGTATTTGAAGATAAATGGCTGAAAACTTCTTAAATGTGCTGAAAACATGAATCTACACTTTCAAGAAATACAACAAACTCCATGAAGTACATACGCAAAGAGATCCATAACCAAATGTGTCATGGCAAAGATGCTAAGAGCCAGAAACAAAGAGAAAATATGGAATGCAGCACAAGAAAAATGACCCAGGACTTTTGACAAGCTAGCAACTCTGTACAGAGCATCCCTTATCCAGTGGACATCCTGGCTTCCTCAGACACTTCCCTGACACCCACCACCTACCCAAGATTAGATGAACTCCTTTAATGCCATCAAAGCTCCACCTTTTATAACACTCCCTTCACTTGTTGTCAGGATTGGCTGCATAACTTGTGGGGGCCCATGCAAAATAAAAATGAGGGCTCCCTCTTTAAAAATTATTAAAAATTTCAAGATGATGTTCTCAGAGCACTAAAGTCAGGCTCAGGGACTAGCTGAGTGAGAGGCTCTGTGTGACTGGACAAGTCACATGATGTCCATGAAGTTGCCCTGAGCACAGTTTCTCATTAAAACCATCCAGGCAGGGGACAAGCCTCATGTTCCTTGCTCTCTGCTAGTCTGGTGTCTCTTTCATGGTGCCTAACACAGTAGCCACTGAATGAGTTTGTCAGTGTATGGAAGCTCCTTGATCTAAACTACTTACAGTAAGTCCTCACTTAACATTGTATATAGGTATTTGGAAACTGTGACTTTAAGCAAAACAAGGTAACACAAAACCAATTTCACTGTAGGTAAATTAATAAAAACAGCAGTTAAGTTCCTAGGGTATATTTCTGGTCACGAAAACACCACTAAATCTCTAAAGACCGCAAACACTTCTAATACTAAACATTTAAATAAATGTGATCTATACATACATCTAAGATTAACAAAAACCATTTAAAGTAATTATATACCCAATGATTCTGGTTCAGGGTTGCAAGTGGCTGGAGCCCATGCCAGCAGCTCAGGGCACAAGGTGGAATCAACCCCATTCTATGGCAGGGCACACTCACACACACACACACATACTCTCACACTCACACAATTGAGACACACCAGTTAACCTGGCATGAATGTCTTTGGGTTGTGGGAGGAAACCAGAGTCCCCTGAGAAAACACACAAAGACATGGGGAGAAAGTGCACACCCCACAGACAGCAGCCCCAGCTGGGAATCAATTTTTCTTCCTCATTAATATTATAACAAAATGACATTGAAGGAAACAATGTTATGTGTGGACCTGCTATATTTTGCTTGGTCGTAAAAACAATAGCTAGTTTTTGTTCCACTCTATGGTACCGATTGCATTGTTTCATTCACAAATACTTCATCTTTCACTATGTTTCAGCATGTTGATCTTTCCAGAAGTAAAAAATAGAGACAGCTTAAGCCCAATTAAATTATTTTATGTGTCTATTGCAGTTCTTACATAATTTCACCATATTTATTGTCTTAGTCCATCTGGGCTGTTATAACAAAATAACATAAAGTAGGTGGCTTCTAAACAACACACATTTATTGCTCACAGTTCTGGAGGCTGGGAAGTCCAAGATGAAGGTGCTGGCAGATTCTGTGTCTGCTGTGGGCCTGTTTCCTAGTGTATATATAGCAACTTCTCACTGTGTCCTCACATGGTGTAAGGGGAAAACAGGTTCTTTCAGGCCTCTTTTAAAACGGCATTAACCCCATTCATGAGAATTCATGGTCTAATCACCACCCACCTCTTAATTCCAAAACTTTGAGGGTTAGGATTTCAACATAGGAATTTTGAGGGACATATTCAGAACATGGCATTTATGAACCTATTGAACGGATTACCTCATTTCTCTGAGTTGATCTATCAGATATGCATATTTTACTCCTTTCTATTGCATTTTACACTTACTTAGTAAGTTTTCCATTGTATAAACTGTTGTTAGCTAATATAGTGTTTTATTTTTAAATAAGTACTGTGAAAGTTAATAATACAAATTGGGTAATTCTTGCCATACATACTCAATTAAATCAGAGTTGAGGGGCCAGGGAGGAAAACACACTTGGGGGACATAGCACCTACTCCACAAATTTATTTTCTACAAGCACAGTGGCTGAAATGGCCTGCTGTCACCCCAGGGCCAGTTTTACCCAGTAGCTGCTGAAGCAACCAGTTGTGACTCTAAGACTTGTTTTACTCCTGCCGTCACTCACCAACCAGAGCTTGCCAGAGTCCAAAAGCTTCTCTAGTGCCAATGAGCTTTGTTTCAAAACAGTATGTAACAATTCTCTAATAAAACTCCCAACTGTCTCTTTGTTCTTTGGACATACCGAAGATTGCCTGGTCTCTGTGTATGCCCTGAATTGCAATTCTTGCTTCCTAAATAAAACATTTCAAATTTCAATATTCATCTCTATATCTTATTTGACTTCAACAGTACTCATACATTTTTAGATTTCTTAACTTTTTGATGAGAGAGAAACTACCTTAGCTTT
Organism: Theropithecus gelada; assembly: GCF_003255815.1. Classification (NCBI taxonomy): domain Eukaryota; kingdom Metazoa; phylum Chordata; class Mammalia; order Primates; family Cercopithecidae; genus Theropithecus; species Theropithecus gelada. The sequence goes on along the minus strand of NC_037668.1, from coordinate 207,216,755 downwards.
AGATAACATTTACAAAGCTCATTCGCAAGATGTCCTCATCTTCTACACCATGCTTACCAACTATTAACCACAGGTATGAACAGGTAGATGGTGATCATTTGACTCAGACTGGGTCTTTAGAAATTTACCAAACCTTTCTGTGTCTGTTTCATATCTAATGAAATAGGAGTAGTATTACTTATCTCATAATTTTTGCTTGTTTGTTTGTTTGTTTGCGTTTTTGTTTTGAGGCAAAGTCTCGCTCTGTCACCAGGCTGCAGTGCAGTGGCGTGATCCCGGACCACTGCAACCGCCACTTCTCAGGTTCAAGCGATTCTTCTGCCTCAGACTCCTGAGTAACTGGGATTACAGGCACACACCATCACGCCAGGCTAATTTTTTCCATTTTTAAGAGAGATGGGGTTTCACCATGTTGGCCAGGATGGACTCAATCTCTTGACTTCTCGATCCACCCGCCTCGGCCTCCCAAAGTGCTGGGATTACAGGCGTGAGCCAATGTGCCCGGCCTTATCTCACAATTTTTAATAAAGAGAATTACAGGAGGTGTCTTCTATAGCCATCTAGGAGGGTTCCCCATACTTAGCAGATATTCAATGCATGTTACGTTTCGCTCCCTCCCATATGGTGGGGTAATGCTATGATCTGCACGAAGTCCTGTGATCTGCTTTCCTCATTCACTCAAGCTTTTATCACTTAGTAAGAATTTCTACATGTTAGGTGGTGTTCGAAATTCTTGATTTAAATATAAAATTAAACAATAAAATCAGCATGTCTCATTAATCAGAGAATTTTTTCACATCCTAGTTTCACTGTGCAAAAGTGTGTCTTCTGAAAAGCTGGAGTTGCAAAAGGCTCACCGTGAAATACAACCTCTCAATGCATATGTAAACCAAAAAAATTTTAAATAAAACATTTCATTCTACCTTTTTTGATGTATTTAATTGAATGACTCATTTAGTGATTTTCAATCTAATAAATTTAGCAGGTTAATACCTGGCTTATTAAACAATAATCTTTATTAACATAATTTTTCTTATTGAATACAAAATAAACCATTGCAAACTATAGTCACAATAATCAGATGATCAAAGCTACTGAGCAAATAGACCAGCTATAAAAGTTTATTAAAAAAATAGACAACATATGTAAACATATTTTTCAGTCACAAGGCTTCATAATACAGCACATTAGGCCCAGGCCTTAAATCTCTGCAGTGGGAGCACCTTAATTTTTTACTAACAGTAATTGGCTTATCTTTCAGTGAACATTAAGCCTACGCAAAAATAAATAACCAGATTCTGCTAAGTTTACTAACACAGAAAATTGCAAATGTACAATAGATTGCAGCAAAAGTGAACTATCTGCAGTAACATGAGAGATTGAATTGTTATACTGCAATTATTTTAATACAGCTTCATTTTGAAATTCATCATAATGTAGAGTTGACTAAAATAAAGTTAAAGAGGAATGACAGAGATAAACACCCAGATCACATACACTCCCCAACACACACGTGCAAATACACATTTACTAATATGCACACACATCCAAACACACATGCACACACATACAGGAGATATTTTGGTAGAAGCAAAACTGAGGACATAGTTTCTATCCTTTTTCTTTCATGTATTGATCATTTTAGGTATATATTTCCTCTACCCTTGAGCTGGAAGCTACGTGCTCCAAAAGGACTGAATACAAAGCAATCATAGTTTCAAACATGATAACATGTTGGGAAAACCAAATCTCTGTTATATAATTCAATAACCACCCAAAGTGAAGCCGAATCATAGAATGGATGATAAAATAAAAAAATGTATTAAGTACCTGAGACTTTACTGCAAGAATCCAGAATGCTACGTAGTTTTGCTAGGGGCAAAACTCACCATGTTAATACAATCCTTTCATACTGTTTCTCGTCTGCTGGATATACCTGTTAAGCAACCACAATGCTTCAAAATTGCCAACGAATATGATTTTCCTTTTCTTCTATTATAGGTGATATTTTATCACATATGATTGAATTTATTTTAAATTGCTGACATATCAGTTATTCAGTAAACCTTTAGCAAGGTGTAAGTTTGAATGAAACATCAAGCGATGTTTTTAATTTAGTTTTTCATTGTTTGGAAAAACTTAAATATCGATTGTCCGTCTTCTAAAGAGCCATATTCTAGAGGCAGAAGGGAAGCACAATACATTTAACGTAAGAAGCCCAGGCAAATTTACCGAGCCCTCGGGTAGCCATTTCTGCACCAATAACTCCAGGTTTGTGTCATATATGTATGACCATAAAAGTGATTCATAAATAATTTTATTATTTAAATCCTGATCTGCTATTCAAAGGTCCATTTCTGAAAATAATTCATAATATAGTTGCCATTTCCACCATATAAGCTTATTTCAACAGATGTCTAACATTTATCAACAATTAAATGAAATGTGAAATAACAACAACATATTTAACTTCTAACAGTACTGTACTGCTATTCCTTGAGTTGTCAGTGTCTTTGGGATTATTAGGATAATTATGCATTTAATAGAGAAAAATAAAATTAAAACACACGACTGTTTACAATACATGATATCTGTGAAGAGCTAGGTATCTGTAACAATTTTTAAAAGTCCTACTGGAGAATGAAAAAGCTTTCCACTTCTGAATGTCAAATAAATGGCTACGGATGAAGGAAAAATGTTTTCTATAGGAAAAATGGAAAGATCAGCCTCGCTCAGGGGCACACCATGTGGTCTCAGCCAAATTCAGTAAAGCTTTTATAAGTTACATTCCATATAATTTCCTCAGGGAGAAATATCATTGCATAATGTAAGTGAGAACTGGACATATTTATGCATTGTCGGCCCACAGCCAAGGTTAGGTAGTTTAAACAGGACTCTATACCTATTCCAGTCATCAGACTTTTAAAAACCTTTACTTACTAATATCACATTATTCTTACCAAGAAACTAAAGCTCTTTCTTGGCTTTTTGTTGCACAAATGACAATTAAGAAAAGAAACTAAAAGAAAAGAAAAAAACAAGAAACAAGACAAGAAAAAGGAAAGAAAGGGAAAAAGAAAAAAAGGAAAGAAACAACAATAGTGAAGCTCATTACAATTTCTGTTGTGTACAAATGGACAAAGACACAAATGAGAACAAAAACATTAACATTGTGCTGAAGGTAATTCCACCCAGCATAGTTTTCACTGGTGCACATCTCTTGTTTTACACTTTTGTATATTCCAAGTTATAAGAAAAGAATCCAGAGGAAAAACAATCGACATGGCTAACAGCAATCATATACATTTTTTGAGAAGTTGGATATACCTTACTAATTTAGTAACATGGCCACAGCTTTTGAAAACACAGCAGCATGAAACAGTTCAAAGGTAGATACATTGTGTTCATTTGTTCACCTTAAAAAAAATGCTTAAACAACAGTAAGGCACTTAATTTAAGACAGGAATTCTTTCTCCAGTTCATATATAGATGGCCGGCTGGTTTTGCTCCTCATTCTGCACAGAGGCACAGTGTAGTCCCTGCTCTGACCTTCCACGTCAGCATCCAGTAATGAAGGCACATGGGATTTAGTCCTCTCCTTGGTAGCAAGGAACTGGGTGGGATGTGGTCCTGGGCGACCCACTACACAGGCAGCCTGTGCCAGCTGAGACACTGCTGCCTGTGGGTGAGCCTGAGGCGGATCTGAGCGGCTTCTCAGGGAGGCAGGGCGAGGCTGAGGCACGATATGGACAGTGCTGTGCTTCTTGGGTGAGACCTCCCTTGGCAGGTGACTGTGAGGAGCAGGTGAGGGGCACAGTGGCAGTGCAGAGGCTCCAGTGATTGAGATAATAGCTGCACCAGCTGGTTGAGAAAGCCAAGACAGTATGCAGTTAGAAAGAAACTTGATCGTCAACATGATTAAACTTCACTGTAGATTATGATTTGACAAAACTGATGAAAATGGAAAAGTGGTTGGACTTTTACATGTTGCCTCTTTTCTTGTTTGTACTGAAGAACTGACTAATGTCATTACCACTTTAGCAAATAATTATTGGCTTATAAGTTAGAGAAAAATACGCTTTCATATGGGATTACTGTGCTAGAATTTTTCCTTGTGCAATTATAAATTACCAATACTTACCGACCTACAGAAAGATAATAAACCAATTTATCTAAAGGTGATGAACAATAATATGGCAAACATAATATCCAGATGTAATATTTAAAAAGAAGAGAACAATAAAAAGAATGGAAGCAGTTTGTCTTAATATAGCTTTATAACCAATGCTAGCATAGCATTTTAAAATTTAAAAAACATTTTTTGTATATATTACCTCACTTAATATTCATGACAAGTATATAAGGTTATTGTAATTATGTTCACCTACAAAATAAATAATACTCAAGCTCTACAGAGCACTTAGTGTGCCATTTGACTTTTACCACAATCTCAATTGTAGAGATTAGGTAAGTATAGTATTAGATATATACATTGTTGCTATTGTCCCCATTTTATAGATGAAGAAACTGAGGCACAAAATGTTTAAGTGATTTGCCCAAATTCACTCAGCATATAAGTGGCAGAGCAGAGATCTGAGCCCAGATAGCTTCCATACCATTAACCATGGCACTACAATGTTTTTTAAGATATTCAAACAAGAAAGCAGTCTACATAATTTTCCCAGCATCACAAACTTACCAAATGGTACAACTAGAACTTGAACCTTTGTCCTATGACTCAAAATCCCACATTCTTCCAAAGTACCCATATTATCTCCTCAAATGTCGTATTTAAGTGCCACTTAACCCCAGAAATCTCAAAGCTGAGTACGTTCTAGCACATGATGGTATGATCCAGTCACGTCAATCCTCACTGAATTTTAGGAATGGAAAAAACAGTGCATTGAGGAGGAGTGAGACACTGTGATACAGCAGAAAGATCCCAGGTTTAAATTCTGACACCACTACTTCCTAATTGTGCAATCTTGAATAACATTAATTTTCCATAAGCTTGAATTCTCTTGCATAAAATAGAGTTGCCATAAAAACTAAGAGACAATTTACGTCCAAGGGCTTTAACATCTATAAAGTGCTGTGGAAATACCACTGGTTGCCTTCTGCCCAAGCCCCTGTTGTTGGATAGACTAAAAAAACTATTTAAAAATGTGATTTTCTTTTCTTTCAGAGCTTCCATATCTGGATATACACCTCATGGAACTGTCTGGTGTAACATACATCAACAGGGTAATACTTGCTGTCATGAGGTGAACTGTGTCCCCACAAAATTCCTAAGCAGAAGTCCTAACCCTTAGTCCCTCAGATGTGACTGTATGTGGAATAGGGTCTGTACAGAGGTGATTAAGGTAAAATGAGGTCATTAGGGTGGACCTTAATCCAGTGTGACTGATGTCCTAAGAAGAGATTAGGACACAGATGCACTCAGAGTGAAGACTGTGTGAGAACACAGGGAGAAGATGACTGTCTAGAAGTCAAGAAGCCAGGCTGAGCTCAGAAGGAACCAACCTTGTAGACACCTTGATATGACTTCCAGCCTGCAGAACTGTTGGACAATGAGTTTCTGCTGAACATCCCCCCAGGCTGTGGTACTCTGTTATGGCAGCCCTAGCAAGCTGATACACCTGCTACACGCAGTTCCAACAGAAACTGAGCGATGATGTGTGCAGCAGTGGAGCAGACAAGGCCTGTGGGAGGCGAGAGGCCAGTTTCAGTTCCAGCCCTCCCACTCACCCGTGGTTCTAACTGGGGCAGCTGGCTTGTCTTTTTCGTAATGCAAGGGGGCTGGGTGCTTATTCTCCACGTGTTCTTTCTGCTTTGATATGCTATTATAGGTTTCAGTTACTGAACTTCAATTACACTTTTCCCAGAATCCCAATCACAGTTAAATTAAAATCAAATAAGAGAAGGGTAAGACTCTAAGATCTACATGAACAGTAAAAACAAATTATTAAATGTCATCCCCAGGAAAAGATAAAAATCATAAATCCATGCTGTTTCACATACTCATCTCTACAGCAGTGTTTTATGCTTTTACCTAATTCATGCAACCTACTTGGGGTCGGATTCCCATCAGACATGGTCCGTCTGTGATGTGATGGTCTATCTTTTGAAGAAGCCCAGTAAGGTACATTCCCACATGTCTGCTCTAGGAAGGAAGAGGGCAAGTTTCCTGATACACTACAAGCAGTGTCAAGTCTTGGCATGAGGGCTGGCTCACGACCACTTCCTGGAGCAGTGGGAGAAAAATCCGGAGTGAGCATCTCAGAGTCACAAGTGACAGGTGTACCGCCCGTCAGGGGATCTTCACTGTCTATCTGCAGCAGGCACTTTGTGGAGAGAGACGGCGTGGAGAGGATGCCCAGGGCACTTGTCCGTGGCAGGGACAGTGGGCTGCTGGCCTCCCTACCAGTGGGCGGCAGCCTTGTGGGAGGACTGGCGCTTCTGCGGGACTTGGAAGCCCGCTGGAAGATTCCCTCTCGTTTCTTCTTCTCTTCCTTGGGCAATGGTTCTTCAGCAGCCTGTGCTTTATGAAGCTCTCTGAGGTCCAGTCCCAGAGCCACTGATGCCAGCAGGACGGTGCACCCGTACAGAGCCGACTCCGTTTTCTTTCTCTGGGGGGATCTACTCAGATTATTCATAGGAGTCACCTCAGTGGAGACTGTGGCAGCATTCGCAGAGGCTGCCTCTTCCCAGCTTTTGGCTTCTGCAGGATTCTCTCTCTGAGCATCTTTCCCAAGAGGTAGATCAATGTAGGCCTGACTGGGCAATTTTATTTGCTTCGGTTTTCTGTGTTCTAATCCATCAGGGGAAAGTTTTGGCTCTTCACAGGACCCTAAATTAAGGTATAAGTACACACACTGTAGTATCATTTTACTGTAAAAGTCATTTAAACAAGATTGTAAAGTAAAGCTAAAATATAATAAATACATATTTTAAATCAAAACACAGGCAGCCCTTTTCATTTTTGCAAATGATTTATCTAGGAGGGCTCCACGGAACAAGTCTCCAGGGCCCTACAACTTAAGGTTCCCTGCAGATGAACCAGCAAGCTAGCCATCTCCTGTTTCCTGTGCTTCGGGAAGCTCTTCTTCATCATTATCAATATTAGACACTATCGTAGAAACAGTCATCAAAACACAAAAATGCACAACCATAGGCACGTAATCACTAAATATGTCACCAAATGTGCTCTTTTCCTCACTTCACCTAAATACATGTGTCAGGCTCCATTATCTACAGCTTTCCTGCGTGTAAACTAACGGTTCTGTAGCAGATCGGCGGTTCTCAAAGTGTGTGGCCTGGACTGGCAGCATCTGCATCCCCTGGGAATTTGTAGAAATGTAAATCATTGGCCCACCCCAGACTATGGAATCAGAAATTCTGGAGAATGGAGTCCAGCGGTCTGTGTTTCAGCAAGACTTTACTGAAGTTTGGGGACCATTAAAATAGAAGATTCTCCCAAGAGGTTACACAATCCCAAAGGTTACAAATTATACCCGCTTAAGAGGAAGCCAACATTCTTATCACGTATGTGATTAACAGTGCCTAATTAAACAACAAACTCATTAATCTGATTTCCAAATAACATCTGTAATTTTTTCCAACATTACATCCTAGTATATCTAAACGTGCCTGATGATCTAGACCAGGGGTCCCTGAACCCCAGGCCATGGACTGATACCATGGCCTGTTAGGAACCAGACAGCACAGCAGGTAGTGAGCAGCAGGTGAGCGAGTGAAGCTTCTTCTGTATTGACAGCCAATGCCTATTGCTCACATGACCACCTTAGCTCCACCCCATGTCAGTTCAGCAGTGGCATTAGATCCTCACAGGGCGTGAACCCCACTGTGAACGGCACATACGAGGGATCTAGGTTGCTCCTTATGGGAATCTAGCGTCTGAAGATCTGTCGCCATCTCCCATCACTCCCAGATAGGACCATCTAGTTGCAGGAAAACAAGCTCAGGCCTTCCACTGATTCTACATTATGGAGAGTGGTAGAATTATTTAATTATGAATTACAATGTAATAATAATAGAAATACAGTGCACAATAAATGTAATGCGCTTGAATCATCCTGAAACCATCCCCACCCCATTGGTCCATGGAAAAACTGTCTTCCACGAAACTGGTCTCTGGTGCCATAAAGGTTGGGGACTGCTGATCTAAACAATTTGAGATGCCAGCTTTCTTTCTCCAAAGAACCCTGTGCTCTTCCCTGTGGTAGCTTTTGTTTGGGGTGCCCTCTTTTTCCTCCATTCCTACTCCTTCCACTCCCCGACGTTGCTGACCCAAGCTCCCTTTTCCTTCATAAAGGAGAACCTTCAGAAGGAGAAGCTGAACCTAGGCAGTGAGTGCAAAGGTGCTTGTGAAATTGAGCACAGTACCAATAACGAATTCAAGAAATTTACATTGTGTCTTGCTAAAGCATCCTTACTTTGATCAAAGTACTAAAGAGTCTTCCTAAATGATCAAGTATAAACACCAATTTTATTTTCTGTGTTAGTAATCGTGCTTAAGTTTTTCAATGATTTCCATCTCTTCAATCTTTTAAACCTGAATATTGAACACAAATATTGAATATCTAAAGTAAATCATTATGATTCATTTAAATTAAATAGAAATTCCAATGTAAAACTCTCCAAGCAGTTGTTTTTCTTATTTATTTATTTATTTATTTATTTATTTATTTAGAGATGGAATCTCATTCACTCTGTTGCCCAGGCTGGTGTGCAGTGGTGCAATCTAGGCTCACTGCCAACTCTGGCTCCCAGGTGCAAATGATTCTCCTGCCTCAGCCTCCTGAGTAGCTGGGATTACAAGCAAGCACCATCATGCCGGCTAGTTTTTGTGAGTTTTTCATAGTTAATGTGCTTCATTGAATTTCATCATGTCAACAGGTGGCACTATAGCAAGGAGGGATACCCCTTAATCTCAGCAGAACTTTCGGGGGGGGGGGTCTATATTTTTACATCTAATATTTCCTATACTAAATTAATTTGGTTTTACATAATTAATTATGATAACATTTCTGGTAAGGAAGAGTAGTTACAAATTCCCAAAACCACGTGAAGCCTAATTACTTCCTGCCATAAAGACTTGATGGAAAATAACTTCTGAATTTAAGTAAAGCTGTAAGAAATGCCATTACTTGCTAATCTCCCCTCTGCTACTTTAATGACCACATAAGACTATAAAAGCAAAGCTTCAGCGCAATCAGATGCCAAGGACGGCTCAAGCAAATCCTACCTCCTGAAACACATTTACCTGGCTGGTCCACAAACAATGAAGCCAAGGGCATGGGTTTCTGATTTTTTATTAAGATAGTTGACCAAGGACTGTTGCCATCGGAGAGAGGTCTTATCCTACAAGAGAAAAATGTTTCTTTTCGTAAGACAGAAGCACACAGCACACCAATTAGGTTTTGGTGGATACAGGCCAACAATATTTTTAAGGTAGCAAAGAGAACACATTTGTACTCAGTTTTGAAGGGCTGACAAAGTACAAATAATACCTGAAAGTGAGACAGGAAAAAAAATCTCAGAAATATTCTAACTGCTTAACTAAATACTAGTTAATGTGGCATGATAAATTCATCCTAGAAAATTAAGTTGATATTTGTAAATCTCTGTATTAATTTACTTGCTTTTTGAAAGTCTGGCTGATGTGATATTAACACAGGAATGGATTTGTCACATTATACGATGAATACCACCAGATACCACACACCCACCTTTCTTTGCAATCTGCTCTTTCTTTCACTTGAATGGAATTTGGTCCCCAGGTACAACCTTTTTTCTTAAAATTCCTTTTTACGTCCTCAAATTCTTCTTGTCGAAAGACTGTGTTCCTGCCCCAAGTTTTATTGCTTTCATCTGAAGTCACTAAAAAGAATATTATTAACAATATTAACCACAACGATCATATTAACCAATATTGGCTCTGTTAAAAAAGCTAAATGAATCATATCAGTTGTGAAACTACCTTACTCAAAACATGAAAACAATGAGAAAATTATTTATTTCACACAATCTCTGGTAAGTTTCTTTCTCTGATCATAAAAAACATCAAGAAAAGTGGAGTAAGTTAACAGAAAAGATACAAATTTGAGATAAATTAGCAGCAAAGATTTGATTACTTTTTAATCTATTTATTTAGCATTTTGCAACAATTAGGATTTCATTGTAATTGGGGGAGGGGACACCAAACTAAACATGTAACTTAAAATGAACTTAGTACTCTAATTTTTTAACCAAATCAGCTAAAGTTTGGAACTAGAGACACAAACATCATATATTTTTAAATTGTAATTTCAACTAATTTTTCATTGGTCATCACAATTTATTTATTTTTTGGTCTTCACAATTTTGCTCAGTCATGACAACACTTTGGTTACAGTTGTCTTTTAAAACTTGAAAATATTTAACAGTTTTCCATGTCTTGCTTTTTTCACTACCTCACAGGATGATGTATATTCATTTTTAATATCCACATTTTACTAAACACTTACATACCACCCCTCTAATTTAAGTGCACTTGAAAGCGATTTGCAGTCGGGCGCCGTGGCTCATGCTTGTAATCCCAGCAGTTTGGGAGGCCAAGGCGGGCGAATCACAAGGTCAGGACTTCAAGACCAGCCTGGCAAACATGGTGAAACCCCATCTCTACTACAAATACAAAAAATTAGCTGGGCGTGGTGGCGGGCACCTGTAATCCCAGCTACTCAGGAGGCTGAGGCAGGAGAATTGCTTGAACCCGGGCGGCGGAGGTTGCAGTGAGCTGAGATCACGCCATTGCACTCCAGCCCAGGCGCAGTGCCAGGCTCCGTTTCAAAAAAAAAAAAAAAGTGATTTGTAAATCACTGGGGAAAATTGCTGTTATTACCACACACTTAGGGGAAAAATATCTGAAACATACTAGATGTTCTAAAAACAGTTTGAAATATTTTGATATACAGTGGAATACTCTGTGACTATAATAAAAATGAGGTACAGATAATGATATATAATGTTTATATTATATTTAATATTACCTATAATCCATTTTCATTAAAAATTATGTGTTTATGGATGCCTGTATATACACACATACATACACAGAGGAGAAATTACTAAACACAGATACCAAACTTACTAAAGTGTTTAAATTTAATAGAGAGGATTGCTATGTAGAGGGAAATTTATCTCCTTTATATCACTTTGTAAAATTAGACACATTGTGGATGATGTTTGGTTACTTATGTGTGTTTCTATATTTTCCAAATTTTAAAATATACATATATGTGTGTATATACAAGTGTCTGTGCATATAAATGTGCTTAGGCCAGGCACGGTGGCTCACGCCTGTAATCCCAGCACCTCAGGAGGCCAAGGCAGGTGGATCACGAGGTCAGGAGTTCAAGACCAGCCTGGCCAAGGTGGTGAAACCCTGTCTCTACTAAAAGTACAAAAATTAGCTGCGCGTGGTGGCAGGCACCTGTAATCCCAGCTACTCGGGAGGCTGAGGCAGGAGAATTGCTTGAACCCGGGAGGCAGAGGTTGCAGTGAGCCGAGATGGCACCACTCCAGCCTGGGTGACAGAGTGAGACTCCATCTCAAAGAAAAAAAAAAACGTGGATGCATGCCTAAATGTATATGTGTGTGTGTAACAATCTTGAATCAGTTGTTCATTCTTTTTATTAAAATAGTTTTACAGTAGAATGAGCGATAAACAGATGAGCAGTTTTCATTTAAGTGAAGGCAGCAGAACCGGAAAAGCTTTCAGCTGGGGGTTATTAGACCGGAGTTCATCTCAGCTATAGGACTGACTGACTGATCTACACTCCCAGAGCTATCCACACTCTCAGTTTTAGCCTCCTCACCTTCCTCCCACTTCCTATTTTCCTTCCCCTCTTGATTTGCTCCTCTTGTTTCTCTTTTGTTTCCATATTGATTGAACTTTTCCTGTACTAAGAGGCCGGAAATGGATGGTGAACTCTACACTCAGAAGATGTGTCTGAATCCAGCTTCACCACTTAGTAGCTACCAACTTGGGCCAGTTTAATGGTAACTTCTATGTCCCTTATCTGGGGATCATAAAAGGGTCCACTCGATGAGGCTGTCAGAATTGAATGGGGGTGTGCACAGACACGAAGACAGTCCCAGTGAAGACGAGCAGCATCCGGGCTGGAGAACTTGAGCCAACGGCTGCCACACACAGAGCTGGTCCTGTGTGGAAGGCTGGATTAGAACCTTTCCACCATGTGACTTCTGAGAAGGAGCACCAAGGATGCACCTCCCTAAGCTGGCTGCATTTCAACTGTAGAGGATTGGAATTCATTTGAAATCCCAAATTATTTGCTTTAACTGATACACATCTTGGGCCCATCCTGGCCTGCCCAGTACCACTTCCTAGCTTCTGTGAGGTGGTTTTCCCCAGAGCAGGTGAAGACACAGGAAAGAGGGCAGAGGAGTGGCCACGCAAAAGCGGGGTTGGCACGGTGTCCCATCTGCTCGTCCCTTTGTGGAGCTGGGAGAACAGCCTGGGAGCCCTTTCTGCCTCCGTTAATTAGGCCTTTGCCTAGGCAAAGGCAAGGTTTGAGGTATGGCTTTATGCAGAATGCATTCTCAGAGAAACAAATCAGTTATAATAAATGACGGTCCTTTAAGTTCTAAAACTACAGCCTCATTTAGATCCTGTTTCTCTGTGGGGATCCTGGTGTCCAGGAACTTGCAAAAGAAATCTCTGCCAGTGCCAAGGTTTTCATTATCAAAAGAGGAAAAAAAAAAAAAGAGAGAGATTCCACGCAAGCCTCATTAGACAAAATTTTCTTTTGGATTTTTTTTTTCTCCAAATAAGGATGGGTAAACAGCAGGGAATTAAGTCTGGTGGAGAAAAGAGAGGATCTAAATGCATGGTTTAACACAAACTTAGGCTAATTACCACATTACTTACAGACACACGCATTAATCACATTCTTCTTTTGCTTAGCCTACTTTCAGGGGTTTATTTGGACTCACCTTTGAAAAAACTTAGTGATTTTATTTCATCCACTAAACTCTGATTCATAGCCTCACTGAAACTCTCACAATGCAAAGGTGCCAGGCACATCAGCTGTCTGTACTCTCCCCTCCAGGATGAATGCCTGTTCTAAAACCAAAATACTACCAGGAATTTTTAAGTATTAGGTTGGTCAAACCTAAAGTGAATTAAAGTGGAATCCTGAAAGGCAACAATTTTTTCCCCTCACAAAACAAAGAAAGAAATGGAAATAATCCTGAAGTCCTGATTTCATTTTTCAAAGTATCCTGACACAAATGGCTGGTGATATAATCAGGCTATGCTAACGCTGCATGCAAGTATTTAACAAAATGTCTCGAGATGTGGTGTTTCACTTTCTACTCCAGGGCCAGGTCGCATCACCAACTGCCTAGCATCTAAAATTCATTTGTTGTGAGTAGAAATTAGACTAAGGAACCTATGCTCAAACTTTGTTTCTCTAATAGTCGTGGCACCTATGAAATGTCCCACGCTCATTTACAACCTGCTATGAAAACACATCTGCTCAATTTGAATCCAAGTCAAGTCAAAGGAAAGAAATCAACACAGGAGCCCCCGCGGCAGTGCAGAAAGCTTACACTGTATGGCTCGGAGCCGGGGCATCATTGTAGGACTGCTCGGGGGACTGGAACTGCTGCTGTTCAGGCTCCGCCGTTTGTCCAAGTTGGGAGAGGCCTGCACGGTTATCTTGTGCTGGAAATCTGTTGGATGCAAAAAGGGAAAACTGATATTTCATGGTTTTCCATTATCTTCATAGCCATGTCTTTGGCGCACAGCAATCAAAACAAAAATGGTCAGACCCTAACTGCAAAATATATTGCAGAATCGATTTCTTATTTTGGTTTCTTACTTCTCGGGATTTAAGTAATAAATAATGATTCAGAACTTATGTGTTGGGTATAGTCACACACACACACACACACACACACACACACACACACAAACACAGGAAAATATGAAAGTCACGAATCATTGAAGAATTTATAACCTGGGAAAAAAGAGTTATCTGCATTCAGTCTGAGATAGTTAAAAATAAAATTAAGGCTGAGCGTGGTGGCTCACACCTGAAATCCCAATACTTTGGGAGGCTGAGGTGGGCAGATCACTTGAGGCTAGGAGTTTGAGACCAGTCTGTTCAACATGGCAAAAGCCCATCTCTACTAAAACCACAAAAATTAGTCAGGCATGGTGGCACACACCTGTAATCCCAGCTACTCGGGAGGCTGAGACAGAAGAATCACTTGAACCTGGGAGATGGACATTGCAGTGAGCTGAGATCGCACCACTGCACTCCAGCCTGGGCAACAGAGCGAGACTCTGTCTCAAATAAATACATAAATAAATTAATTAAATTAAATTGAAATGGCCCTGGATTTAAATGAGTCCTGGTTCTCATAATATAACAAGCTATGGACCTCAAACCAGTAAGCAACTACCCTGAGCCTGTTTCTTCACCTGCTAAAGTGAGCAACGATATTTCACATGGTTGTGGTGGTGGTGAATAAAACAGAAAATGTAAATTAAAAGCAGTTTGTACTCTAGGCATTCTACAAATGCTGACTCTTATTATCTAGCTGTAATACGGTAGGGATAGACCAAGATCTATAGGTTCATATGGAAGAGAAAGCAATATTGCCAGAGGAAAGAGGTGTGTCAGGGAAAACTTTATAAACTATCAGGAAAATCATTAACACCTTGGAAGGAGGTAAATGACATTACTGGATATTCTTTCAGTGCAGAGCTGAGCTTAACCTTTGATTGATTGTTTTTCTATTGACTGAGTTATTTTTATAACTAGGTGAGAGCAGAGGTTAACTTGTAGATTTTGTCTGGTGATGATGCAAATAACTTCTGTCTGGAGAAAAAGACAATCCCAAATGGTTTATTGCCATATTAGACCTCAACCAGGTTTGCTTTTAACCCAGCAATCGAATCCTGCATTCCTCTATTAATTTGCCCATAAATACCTCACTCTTCAAATTCTCATTTGAATTGGTTTTACCTGGTTCCTCAATGATTAATGAGTTTAATAAAAATCTTTGACATATGCCCATTTCATATTTGCTAGAGACCTATAACTTACCTTTTTGGAAGTTATACTTTAAAGAACTTTAATGAACGAACTGCTATGAGATGAAACGGATTAGAAAGTTGGTAGGCAAAGACAGGTATCCAGTTATTCATACTAGAAATCTGAATACTTTTCTTGATATTGTCTTTTCTGTTACCCCACATATCCACCAAGCACAAAATATCAGGTAAATTCTGTGCTATATATTTTTCTTGTAGTAGAGAAATTTATATTCCAGGTTATGGAGTTAGCAAACTTGGATCTGAATCCCATTTCTACCACAGCCATATGAATTTTGAGAAAGTAACTGAAGGTCTTGAAGTCTCAGTATCTTTACTGACAAAAATGGAAAAGAACCAATTATTACTATTTCACAGGACTTCTATGAAAAATTCAGTGCAAAGAAGTATAAAAAGTACTTACCACAGGGCTTGGGACATAATAAATGCTAAATAAATGGTTTTTGGGTTTTTTTTCCTCTTCATCTGCACGGCCATCACCATGTCATGCCTAGCCTGCTACAATGCCTTGTGTCCATCTTCCTGCATCCACATTTGGCCCCCCAAGTCTACCTCACAGCAGCCAGATGCATTTTTAATATGCCTAACCGTCATTCCCCTGCTTAAAATCCTTCGAAGGCATCTCATGATTCTTAAGTTATAGATTAAAATTATAACACATTCTGTAAGTCCCTGCAAACCTGAGTCTGAGTTCTTCTTTCTGCTCCAGCCTCATCTTGCCCTTTTCTCCTCTCACTCGTCATGGTCTAGAAGAGGGGTCAGCACACTCCTTCTGCAAAATGCCCCATTTTAGGCTCCGTGAGCTGCACAGTCTCTGTAACAACTGCCTGATTCCACCGATGTGAGAGAAAGCAGGCACGGTTAACACAAAGATGAATGTGTCCCAGTAAAACGATCTTTATGGATATTGAAATTTCATATCAGTTTCATATCATGTCAGGTACAATGATGTATTCTTCTTCCTCTTTGATTTTTTCCAAGCATTTAAAAGTGTAAAACCCATTCTGAGCTCATGGCTGTACAAAGCAGGTAGAGGCGGGATTGGGTCCATAGGGCAGTGTGCTGAGCCCTGTTCAAACCACACTGAACTTTTTTCAATTCCTGGAAGAAACCAAGTTTCTTCCACATGTGCTCTCAGCCTATTCTCTTTCTTCATGTTCTGTATTTGGTAAATTCCCGTATCGAGTCTCAATCTAAATGTTACTTCTTCTTTTGGAGATGGAGTCTTGCTCTGTCGCCCAGGCTGGAGTGCAATGGCACAGTCTAGGCACACCACAACCTCCACCTCCCGGGTTTAAGCAATCCTCCTGCCTCAACCTCCTGAGTAGCTGGGATTACAGGCACACACTGCCATACCTGGCTAATTTTTTTTTTTTTTTTTTTTTTTGTATTTTACTAGAGACAGGGTTTCACTGTGTTACCCAGGCTGGTTTTCAACTCCATTAGGAAGCCTTCTGTGATCACCTTAGACCAGGTTACATCTCTGCACTAATCACTGTCATGTGACTTTTTCCCCACAGCAGCTAATATTATAGAAAGCAAACAAGTATTTAATTATTAGCTTAAGTTCTGCCCCCTCCCTCAATATAAGGTAAGTGCCCTATGGGCAGAGACCATGACAGTCTCCGTGACTTCAGACTGGCACAGTGCCTTGCACATTACAGGTACTTAGCAAACTTTGCTGAATGAATACTTTCTCTGTGAGAGACATGAGTGCAGAGACTGCATATATATTTTATCATCACCCCTAGTATTGGGGACAGAGCAGATCCTCAAGCGTTTGTTGACGGAGAAAGTTACGCAGGGTCCATCTGCAGGATCAGGCTGGTGCTTGAAGTGAGTTGCTGAGGAATACACAGCAGGATAGGGGAGATTTGGGAGACAAACTAAACAGAAAGGAAAGACCAAATGGAAGGCTCCTCCATCTGCTGAGTCATGCTTGTTTTTTTTAAGACAAGATTTCACTCTGTTGTCCAGGCTGGAGTGCAGTGGTGCAATCTGAGTCCACCGCAGCCTTGACCTCCCCTGGATCAAGCAATTTCTCTGCCTCAGCCTTCTGAGTAGCTGGTCCTACAGGCATGCACCACCATTCCCAGCTAATTTTGGTATATTTTTGTACAAATGGGATTTCACCTTGTTGCCCAGGCTGGTCTTGAACTCCCAGGCTCAAGCAATCCACCCGCCTGGGCCTCCCAAAGTGCTGGGGATGACAGGCGTGAGTCACTGCACCTGGCCCCGAGTCATTCCTTTTGAAAGACTTGACCTGGGCAGAGCAGTTGAGGTAAAGAATTGACTAGACTAGGTGGTGGTAGTTAGGGGAAAGAGGTGGACAAAGAAAAAAATATTCTTAACCATAGAAAGGAAACAGTTTAGACTAAAGTCATTTATAAATGTTCATCTAGCCACCTGATTGCTATAACACGATAGAAACAAATGCTGAGAACTTTTACAGCAAGAGGAGCCCTCCTGTCAATAGCAGAAGAAAAGCCAAGAACCAAGCCACAAGATTTGACTGACAAGTTATTTGGAACAAATGATGGGACAATAAATGCTAAGTACAGATCAGGAAATCAACATGGAACAGTGGAAAGCCACAAGTGAGCCGTAAAGATAAAAGGCTGCATTTTAACAACGCCTAACATTCAGAGTGCTTCCGAGCTTCCAAAAGCACCTGAATACTTCCACTTAAAAAGCACGCTTTATGTTGTAACCAAAAAGAAAATATTCTTTGTTGTTGTTGTTGTTGTTGAGACAGAGTCTTGCTCTTGTCGCCCAGGCTGGAGTGCAGTTGCGAGATCTCAGCTCACTGCAACCTCGCCTCCTGGGTTCAACCAATTCTTCTGCCTCAGCCTCCTGAGTAGCTGGGATTACAGGTGCCCACCACCATGCCCATCTAATTTTTGTACTTTTAATAGAGATGGGGTTTCCCCATGTTGGCCAGGCTGGTCTCGAACTCCTAACCTCAGGTGATCCGCCCGCCTTGGCCTCCCAAAGTGCTGGGATTACAGGTGTGAGCCACCATGCCCAGTCAACATTCTTTATCATAAACATCCTTGTCCCTTTGAAGCAGGGAAAGGTTGAGTCTGTGCCAGCTAAACATTTAGGAAAACTAAAGCTGAATTGTTAAAATGCCTGTGGCCCATGCTCAGATTTTCTTTGTACTCACTAGAATAATGGTTCTAAAAATGCCTGGTCATAGCAGCTATAGTTCAAGCACAGGTTTGAGTAAAACCTATCCTAGTATTTTTGCTGGCAATATGAACATTTCACTAACAAAGCTAATACTGCCTCAGTGGGAGGCTTCCATTTGCAGATGAAAAGCAGTGTATTCTCTAAAGAATCCAGGTGAGGTTATATGCTCGCTCCCATCCACCCTTCTACTCACTCACATACCTGTGAGGTGGATGGTTTTGGCAGGCTGTGGGCACTTCTGAAGCAAAGTTAGAATGCCACTGCTTTAGCGACATACCAACATTTGGAGGCTTTAATGCTTTTGTCTTGTAATAACGTGTCCACAAAACACAACTTCAGTTAAAAATAAACATAAACAGAAGCAGCAATCAATATAGAGTACTCACAAAATAAAAAGACCCACTGCGACCATGCTTTTTTCTCTTGCAAATTCCAAGAAAAATACTACACAATCACAAAGTATTGTCTTAAAATTATTATCCTAGATTATTACTGTCTTACTTTTTAAGTATTAATCCTCCTTATTTGGTAGCCAGCCATGAAGAAATTCCAGGAGGAAAAAAAATCAAATTTGAGGTTTCCATCACTAAGTCACCATAGCTATAAATACCCATAAGATTAAAAATAATCAGCAGTAATTCTCAAGGACAAGGTTACAAGAGAACGTAATTATTCATATTTAATACCAAATTTGTGAAAGAGCTGCAGGCACAAATATTAAAGGTCAGCTTGGAGGACTCTTGAATATGTTTCAGAGAAATTCTCTAAGCTTGTTATACAAAGGGAAAAATCGTGCAAAAGGTGTTCAAGAAGTTGGTAACTCCATGAAAGGACAGCATCGCTGTTCCATTTACCACTTATCAGATGTTTCTCCCTGAACAGTGTGCCATTTAACAGTATTAGAATTTGTTTCTCTTCGTCTTTTTGTTGACCCATAAAAATTATACATATTTATGGGGTACAGACTGATACTTTGGTACTTGTTTACAACATATAATGATCAAGTCAGGGTAATTAGCATATGTATCACTTTGGGTATTGATCATTTCTTTGTGTTGTGAACATTCAATATCCTCTCTTCCGGCTTTTTGAAAATATACAATAAATTATAGTTAACTGTATTCACCCTACAAAGTTGCAGAATACCAGAACTCATTCCTCCTACCTAGCTGTAATTTGGTATCCATTAACTAACCTCTCTCCAACCTCCCCTCCCCTCAAGCCTTTCCCACCCCTAACAACCACAATTCTACTGTCTATTTCCATGGGCTCCATTTTTTTTTTCACTCCCACATATATGTGAGAACATGCAGTATTTATTTTCTTGTGCTGACTTACTTCACTTAACATAATGTCATCCAGGCTCATCCATGTTGCCACAAAAGATAGAATTTGATTCTTTTTTATGGCTGAATAGTGTTCCATCAGGTAAACACACCACATTTTCTTAATTCGTTCATCCACTGATGGACACTCAGGTTGATTCCTGGTCTTCGCCTTTGTGAACAGTGTTGCCATAAACATGGGATTGCAGATATCCCTTTGATATACAGATCTCCTTTCCTTTGAGGAAATACCTGGTAGTGGCATTCCTGGATCACACAGTAGTTCTATTTTTAGGGTTTTTTTGAGACCTCCGTGCTGTTTTCCACAATGGCTGTACTAATTTACACTTCCAATAGCTATAAATAGCCATAAGATTTAAAATGATGAGTAATAACTCTCAAGGAAAAAATTATGAGAGAATGTGTATAGGAGTTCCTTTTTCTCCACATCCTCACCAACAATTACTATTTTTCATCTTTTTGATAATAGCCATTCTAACTAAGGTGAAATAGCTCATTGTGATTTTCATTAGCATTTCCCTGAGGATTAGTGATGCTAAGCATTTTTTCATATGCTTGCTGGCCATTTTTATGTCTTCTTTTGAGAAATGTCTATTCAGTTCCTTTGCCCAATTTTAAATCAAATTATTTGTGTTTTTGCCATTGAGTTATTCGAGTTCTTTGTATATTCTGCGCTAGTCCCTTGTCAGATGAATAATTTGCTAATATCTTCTCCCATTCTACGGGTTGTCTCTTCACTCCGTTGATTGTTTCCTTTGCTGTGCACAAGCTTTTGGGTTTAATATAGTCCCAATTATCTATTTTTGTTTTTTGTTGCCTGAGCTTTTGAAGTCTTAGTCATAAAATTTTTGCCTAGGCCCATGTCCTGAATTGTTTCCCCTATTAAACAGTACTAACTTAAAGAATTTCTAGCAGATAATATTGAATGCAACTAACTCCCTTGATTTTAAGTTACATATGCTTGCTTTCTCTTCTATACTAAGGGGAATTCTTCAAGAAAAAATAATTATTATTTTTATAGTTATCATTTCCCTTTTTTGATGTCTGTCCCATTCTAAGATGTTGTACAGGTAAATATGTGTGCACGTGTGTGTGTTTAGGGTTGGAGCATCCTAAGGAAAGTTTCCATATTGGTACCAGTATTATTATTAAGATGAAATCTAGTGCCATCTTGTGGGCAGAAGAGGTAACTGACATGCTAAAAATTCCAGAAACCAAATTTCATTCGTTGGTGTTGGGTCAGAATTATAGCAGATTTCTTGGTTATGTTTTAACTGGGAATCTTTCATTAAATGCCAAAAAGTAAATAAATGTGTAACTAAAGTTTCCCCTCTCTTCTCAGAAAAAGAAAAGCTAGATTTTAAAGCTGGATTTTACTAGATTTTTTAAAAATCTAGTAAAAATAGTCATATACTATTCAGTCTGCTTTGAATAAACTCAGGGTATTAGCCAAGGAACATTTGAGAAGAAAAGCAAGAGTGAAAATCTGACCTCAGAAATGCTAAGATTTTGATTTAATCATTTTACCACTGAAGAGTAAAGAATCACTGGGATGATTTTCATTTTTTCTTCCAAATTTACTTCCCCTTCCACCAGATTCTTAATCCTTTCCACCTCCCCCAAAGTTTCCCAAGGGAAACAATAAATATTAATTTTGATAACATAATCAAATCACAGCTAGAAGAAAACTGACATAGCTGAAAAATGGAGAAGAAAACTCACATCTAGTGCACCTCTGGATTTTTCTTTCATCTATGTGTGAAGGCAGAAGCCTCATCATAAAAATAGTGTATTCTCTAATTATGGCTGACTGACACATAAGACAGACCAGTCAGTGACCCTGCCAGCAACCCTCCAGCTAAGAGAAAACGTCAGAAGACAGCCTGGAAAAGGACCTTCCCCGACCCCCAACCCCAGAGAGGTTGAAGGTAAAAGTGATAAGCATCCACAGTCTATTCTCACCTCATCACACCAAATAATCAATAACATATACTGGATTCTCATCATGACCACATCATACTAGCAATTTTTTTTCTTTCTTTTTTTTTTTTTTTTTTTTTTTTTGAGACAGAGTCTCACTCTGTTGCCCAGACTGGAGTGCAATGGCACAATTTTGGCTTACCGCAACTTCCAGCTCTCGGGTTCAGGAGATTCCCCTGCCTCACCTCCCAAGTAGCTGGGATTACAGGCACCCGCCCCCACACCCAGCTAACTTTTTTTTTTTTTTTTTTTTGTATTTTAGTACAGACAGGGTTTTACCGTGTTGCCCAGTTTGGTTTCAAACTCCAGAGCTCAGGCAACCCGCCCCTTTAGGCCTCCCAAAGTGTTAGGATTACAGGTGTGAGCCACCACGCCCAGCCTTCTTTCTTTTTTATTTTGAGACAGAGTTTCGCTCTCGTCACCCAGGCTGGAGTGCAATGGTGTGATCTCGGCTCACTGCAACTTCCATCTCCCAGGTTTAAGTGATTCTCCCGCCTCAGCCTCCCGAGTAGCTGGGACTACAGGCACCCACCACCACGTATTTTTAGTAGAAATGGAGGGGGTTTCACCATGTTGGCCAGGCTAGTCTCGAACTCCTGACCTCAGGTGATCCACCCACCTCAGCCCCCCCAAAGTCCTGGGATTACAGGCGTGAGCCACTGCACCCAGCCGTCATACTAGCAATTTTCTGATCAACTGAGGACACCTGCAATAACCTAAATGAGTCACAGGATGCTGCAAGGTTTCCAGTGTTTCATAACACATATTTTATAAGACAATTTATACACACTTGACAGAAAACTGTCACTGTTGCACTTTAAATCAAATTACCATGCCATTAACAAACATCTGAGGAAAACACTAGAATCCATCCGAGCACTCTAATACATAATACATATACCCATAGACAGGTATAGACGTTGACATAGAGATATTTTGTACAGATTCTATAAAAGTGAAATCTGCATTGCTCGGTCATCATCCTGCTCTGGCACTAGAAAGAATCACTAAATACCGTGGAGGTATTTGTTTTTTCCTTACAACAAGTAGACTACATAATATTAAAGAACTTAATTTAGTGAATCAATATATGTCTGCTATTATTGATCGATATATTTTGATTATCAGTCAATAATATCTATATGTATTGATTGATTGACATATTGATTGATTTTCTATTCCCTTTAGTTTCTCCTAACACATTACTAAAATGATTTAGTCATCCTTGTATGTTGTTATCATAATGTTTTAAAAAGCTTCCCTAGATTTACTGGGTGATTTTTGTGCCTGAAGGATTTTAAACCTTCATGGGAAAGTACCTCAGGGGACTTGATACATTTTGTTGAAAGTGCTGACAACAATATCAGTGTCCCAGATAGCGGATGACATCATAGATCCCTGTGGAAGCAATGAACTTAACGATGAAATATTAACAGTTTTGTTGTTTTGGATCTTCACAATGCCACGTGATGTTGGTTCAGTACGCTCAGCTAAAATACGACTCTGCCTCAATTTCAAAAGGAGTAAATCAGTTAATCCATCAATAAAGTACGCTGAGAGTTAGATCCCTGTGTGCTGTGACTACGATGTGCTCCTAACGCTGTTTTCTACATGGAATCTCATTAGGCCATTACATTAGAACCATGAATCTAAGCCCACAACTGAAGATACTCATTCATTCACTGTTTTACAAAGTTACTTCCCCATCTCTTTCCCGGTTCTGATAAACAAAGAAAACTGATTAACAAACCATCATTCTGAGCAAACTATCGCCAAAGGACAGAAAACCAAACACCGCATGTTCTCACTCATAGGTGGGAACTGAACAGTGAGAACACTCAGACACAGGGTGGGGAACATCACGCACCAGGGCCGGTCGTGGGGTAGGGGGGAGTGGGAGGGATAGCATTAGGAGAAATACCTAATGTAAATGACGAGTTAATAGGTGCAGCACACCAACAGGGCACATGT
Source organism: Theropithecus gelada (assembly GCF_003255815.1). NCBI lineage: Eukaryota > Metazoa > Chordata > Mammalia > Primates > Cercopithecidae > Theropithecus > Theropithecus gelada. Next base: position 207,193,118 of record NC_037668.1, on the reverse strand, counting down.
ATACATACGTAACAAACCTGCATGTTGTGCACATGTACCCTAGAACTTAAAGTATAATTTTAAAAAAAAAGAAAAAAAAGGACACACAAAAATCTTTCAAAAACATGAAAACAGGATCATACCTGAAGGCAAACTGATTCGATGTCCATCTTTGAGCTTTAAACGACTTCTCTTAAACTTCCCCTTCCTCTTCTTCACTTTGGGCTTCTCCTGGTTCAGCTGGAATATCAGAATGTTAAGTTCCCGCTCCAGCACGTCGATCTCGCGCTCTGCCAGCTGCTGCTCACGCCGCTTTAGCAGCTCCTCCTGAGACTTCTGCTGCAGAGCGGCCCGAGTCAGCTCCTCTTCCCGGGATCGCAGCTCCTGCGACAAAGATTCACACCTATCGGACTCATTTCCAGTAGGAAGAATGGAATTCCGTCTATGACACTACACCGGCAACCCCTCGGCCACGGGCACCCCTGTGCACAAGGAGAAGCTGAAATTCCCTCTTCCTCTGCTCAAGCCCTTGTCACTCAGGTCCTCACGGGAGGAAGGTCTTTGGAGTCAGGACAATCCCAGCTGAGACCTTTTCAGCGGATTCTTCACTTAAATGAAAGCCCGAGCCTCTGCGCAAACGTCATCCTCCTCTGTTAGTTTTATAATCCTAAAAGAGGCATCATAAATGTTCTACACTTGGTTTTTAACATTTCTCCCTCTTCATCTCTCACCTGACCCACAAAATAGACATTAACAAAGGGCAACAAAGTGCAGATGTGAATGACCCATTTCAAAATAAAGCCAAAAGTTCAAGCTCAATTAACTAAAGCATAATTATTTTAGTTACACAAGACTGCAGTTCGGACGACTTAGAACTTCCTTAGGGTATTTACAACTTTGCTTAGGGAATAAAACATCTTGGTGGAGAATTCAAGCTAAGGTGTTAGGAGTCTGTTGAAGGCCTGTTGGAAATGAAAATGAAGCTACCTCTAAAATTGCAAGCCAAAGGAAAATACATTCCGTATACAAAGAACTTTTCAGATCCCACTGACACATGGAAATTATCACTTTATTACAGCTCTCAGGAGTTAGCTAATAAAAGTTCCTTTCTTACGATACCGATTAAAGTTAGACCTCCTCTTGGTTTTGGTTTTTGAAATATTGAACTTCTGAGAAAGAGAAAATCGAAGAACTAAAAATACTTTTATTCCTATTAGGAAAAATTATTACACAGTAAAACTGAGAACTCTACAAAGTTTTAAAATCATATCCCCATTTTTATTTCATTTCTATGAAGTGTTCTGTTCTTTACCAGAGACATAAATATTCTTTGTAGTGCTGACCTACTTTCTTTTCTAAATTACTCTGCTAAGAAATCAAGCACTCACATAAAAATCAAAGCATCTGCAAGCTTTTATTTCCACTGCTCCAGACAAATTTCATCTGAGAATACCCTAATACCATAATCTTTGTTAGAAACTGCAGAGGCCTTCTCAGGTGGAGCTTTGGGCTGTGAGCTTTGAGAGCTATGAGTACTGTGCAAACATTTCCTACTTTACATAAACAGGCCACACTTTAAATAGGCCCACCTCAGCAATGCTGATCCATGAAAAACACAGTAAGATTGGGGCTCCTGGAAGAAACTAGACCCAAACCAAGGGACTAGGATGCAACTCAAATCTACTAATGATTTGGACTTTTTACAGACGAACTCAAGGAGTAATCTGAGCCTATCAGTACAATTATCATAAAGAAAATAAACATGGAAGACCATCCTCCCACAAATAAGTGAGACAATATCACGAAGAGACTAGGGAGTGCTAATAAGAAAGAAATGTATTTATTCAGATCAAACTGATTATGAATTTGGGGTAATTCTACCAAAGTGGACTGAAATTCAGTCCTGAAACTTTCTTTAAATTTATTTTTTCAAACAAATTTCGCAAGCAAAACTGCAGGATAAATGATTTATTTTAGACCACATGGTGTTTAAATCACTTCAGCTAATATATATCAGTTGGTTTTTATTTATACAGCAGATGAGTACTTCTTCATTATACTGTGTCAGATATAAATTATTATTTACTACTTGAAAAAAAGGGGAAAATGTTACATGTTAAAAAATCTGCAATCCATTTTTTAACTAGTGACTTCTGTTCAACTAGTTTGTCCAAATTGGACATTTTACTATAGTGTATTTGGAGGCAGAGGACAATTTCCAGTCACTTTTCAATTTCTAACTCATTAAAACTTTTTGTTAAGATATTACTTTTCACTGGTGTTGATACCATTCCAATTAGCTATTGCTAAATGAGATGGCATGAGAAAGCAATCAGAACAGCAAATCCAATTAGGTTGTGTGTTGCTACGATAGTAATTGAATAAAAAAACAATTTTAATTCCAGGTACCAAGTGAAATCATGAATCCCTGTGAACAACTTTGTAAATAATAAACAAGAAATCACTTGCCTAAGACTTCAGAAGACAAAAAAAATAAGATTGAAGAGAAAGCAGCAAAAGTACTCTTCCTTCTGAATACATTTTAACACATTCAAAAGTAAATTTTAAAACTGGGGTATGAGAACCCTTTGACTACTTCGAAAGTATGAAGCACAAAAACGTTCTTTTGGTTGATGAGATTACTAGCAGTAATATTTGTTGAATTGCTTGGCACAGGCCACTCTGGTAATGGCAAATCCAGGTCCCTGGCAGTGGCTGTTAATCATTAACGGTGGCATGCCTCCGTGTGGGGGGGTCACAGACAGGTGCATGCACAAAATGCACAAATACAGACACACAGAGATAAGGAGCCAGGAGTTTAGGGAGGGCCCAGTATCTACGGAGGCTACGGCTTACTGAATAACACAGACCACAGTCAAGTTACTGACCATTAATTCCAAGTCTCATGCCTCCTACCTTAAGCAATCCGCGGACAAGAAAGGCAGATAGGGCACGTACACTATGCTTTTACTTCATCAAAAAAGATGCAGCTGGAAACTTTTAAGCCAAAAAAAAAGTATTATATATTCTTTAATTGTAAATCCAAAGGCTTACAGGATACCATAAATGCTGTATTTCAAGGAGCAATGCACAAAGATAAAATACAAAGTAAAAACAGACACCACTACATGATAGCTCAAAAATCAACCAAAAAATAAATTACTATAAATCCCAAAGTAGAGAAAGAGCTGACATCCACCCTGGAAGCATGCTTTTATTTTAATACAACATATAATTAAGAACTCACTGAAGATGCCTATATCTTCCAGTTTTATAAACAGTTGTCAATAATTAAAATAGGTTAAAATAAGGCCGGGCCTGGTGGCTCATGCCTGTAATCCCAGCACTTTGGGAGGCCAATGCGGGAGGATCACCTGAGATCTGGAGTTTGAGACCAGCCTGGCCAACATGGTGAAACCCCTTCTCTACTAAAAATACAAAAAAAAAAAAAAAATACCTGGTTGTGGTGGTGGGTGCCTGTAATCCCAGCTACTCGGGAGGCTGAGGCAGGAGAATCACTTGAACTCGGGAGGTGGAGGTTGCAGTGAACCAAGACTGCACCACTGCACTGCAACCTGGGTGACAGAGTGAGACTCTGTCTCCAGATAATAACAATAATAATAATAATTTTTTTTTTTTTTGAGACAGGGTCTTGCTCTGTTGCCCAGGCTGGAGTGCAGCAGTGTAGTCATAGCTCACTGCAGCCTCAGCTTACCAGGTTCAAGCAGTCCTCTCGCCTCGGCCCTAAACAAAGTGCTGGGACTGCAGCTGCAAGCCATCACACCTAGCCAGTAACTAATTGTGAGTAATGTCACTTCCAAAGTTTAGATTCTAGGATTTGAAGCTTTATTTCTTTCTCAAAGTCTTCTCCTGCTCTTCAAAATCTCTTTCCTTTTTGTAATTAAACACCTAATTTTAGAATTCCTGAAAACAATTTGGGGACGTCTTAAAAAAAAAAAAAAAAAAAAAAGAGTCTTTCCTGTATCATTTTAAGTCAACAAAGTACATAAAAGTTTCCAAGAAACATGTCAATGATATCATTGGTAGTAATATTTCAAAGAACTGCAGGATGTCAAACCTATTCCAGTCAGTGGCGTTCCAGCCAGTTTTCCAAGAACGCCTGGGCTAGGGAAACTCAGCTTCTGTGAAACGTCACCACTTTCTTTTTTGTTTTCTGAGACTGATACTTATTTAGCACTTACTAAGAGGCAGGGCTCTGGCGGTTTTCCATACAGTACTCACTTAAGCCCCGCCCCAGCCCTGAAGGACACAGCGTTGCAGTGATGGCTCCAGTGATGAGGAGGTACAGAGTAACAAAGTCAAAGGCCTCAAAACCATCAGGCCCAAGAGCCCGAATGCCAACAGGGCTGTCTGGCTCAGAGTTCCTGGTCTTTACCACTACACTAGGCTGCTATTCTGGCATTCACAAAAGACTTAATATTTTTAAAAAGGGTTGGTGGTGGCTGGTAGGGGGTGGTGGGGCATATCATATTTTTCAGAATCCCATAGAGACTTCCCATTCAGTCCCGTCCTGGAGAAGGGAAACAGGCGGTCATCCAAGCAGTCTATTTCTCCACCAGCCAGCTCCAAGGGCTAGCAAGTCGTTGACTTGGAGACCAGCTTGCCATCCCTGCAGCATTCACCCAGAATCCTACTGCGCACCTCTGGAATAACATGCAACTGGTGTCTTCTTTCCCTACTTGAAAGTCCTCCCCACGCATGGGCAGCCCCAGCGGTCCCCACCCCCTTGTGTGCTGCGTGTCCTTCCTGGGCTTAGACTCCCAGGCTTCCCCATCCTCTCCCGTGCCACGCCAGGAGGCTCCTTAAGACTTGATGCTCGCAGTCAGATGTCACTCTGTCGGTCTGAGCAGAACAGGGCAGATGGGATTGCTGTTTCTCCTTGATGAACTCCAAGTACTCATTAGTGGTGTCACGGTCTTGGGTTGCATTTACCTGTTGTGCATTTTTCAGTGTAACCAAATACTGAAAAATCTCAGGGACAGAGTGAATTATCTGTATGTCTACTTAAAAAATGACTTTAAAAGAAATTGATTAGAAGAAGGCTGGTCTCAAACTCCTGACCTCAGGTGATCCACCCGCCTCGACCTCCCAAGGCACTGGGATTACAGGCGGGAGCCACCACGCCTGGCCATTAGTCTTTCTGAAATGTTATGTATAGCTCACATTTGTTTCAATGTTTAATATTAGAAGGGCTTTGTTCTTTATTTCAAAGTTTGGAAATGTGTTTCAGAAATATGCTGTGGGAACTTAACTCTTTTCTATCAATCAGCCTATGGTAAAATTGGTTTCATTATACATCATTTCATTTATAGTCACAGTTTCCTAGAGCCTATCCACAACATTGAGTGAGGACTTACTGAACTATACATTTTCCCATTGCATAAGAATACAATAGTTTAGGCATCTATTCCCCTGTTAATGGATATTTGGGTTGTTTTAAGCTTTGCAGTATTACAAATGATGCCTAAGTGAACAACTTTAAGCATGTTTCCTTGAGCACATGTGTGAGTTTCTGAAGAATCTATAAGCGGAAGTGGAACAGCTGAGTCACATGCCTCTATTACGGCATAAGATTCATAACAGGAATATGTATACACTTTAAAATTCATTGCTCACTTTCAACAACAACAACAATAATAATAATTGCTCATTAAAACAGTAATAATAATAATTGCCACTATCTCAATGATTAAAATAGATATCAGGAGTATATTAACAAATTGTACTTAGGTTCATTTAATGCCTGCCATGTGCTGAGTCCTATGTTCAATGCTGTGTATGCAAATGAACAAGAATGTATTAGCATAGTTCATGAATTTATTATCTTATTATCTAGCAGAAAGGACAGACCAAGAACAATTACATCAGCAAGTATTAATACAGTATGACTTATGCCATGATAAGTGAAGCACAAGACATTCTGATCACCCGCAGTTTACCCGGTGGAGTAGAGTAGGGGAGGGAGCTATCAGGGACTGAGAACGGAGGGCCCACCACTCATGAAGTGGGCACAGAAGCTAGGGAGGAAACAGGATCTTCAGCAGAGGAAAGAACATGTGCCAAGGTTACAGGCCAGGAGCAAGACATCATGGGGACTGGAAGAAATTCAGTACGGCTGGGGACAGAGGCAGTGGAAATTTAAGGCAAAATATGTAAGGAGGAAGGGAGTGAACGTGGCAAAAAAAAGTGGGCAATGGAAGCAAGGCTGATCAGATTTGCATTTTAGAAGGAGAAGGGGGCAGATGAGGGAAGAAGGGGGCAGATGAGGGAAGAAAGTGCCCAGTAAGGATGCTCCAGCAGCCGTGCTGGTGATGAGTGGGGTTGGCAGGGATTAGGGCAGAAAATTGCCCCTGAGGGTCTTTGTCACACAGAAGACCATGGGAACATTGTAAAAAGACCCTTGAGACTGGGTACCTGGGAGAACAGTGATCCCATTATCACAAATAAGGGAAAGAAGGAGAGAAGGCACGGGGAAGTGGGAGGAGCTTCTGCTTCAATGTCTGGCTTCAAGAAATTACATGGAGCCCCTTTTGAAAACTTGTCAACAAGGTCAAAATCACTAGCCTGGCATTCAAAGGATCATTCAAGGGTACAAACGCCATATCCATCTCCGAGTCCTAGGACTGTGGCACTATTCTAGCCTGTAGTAAGAAAGACAGCCTAACACTGAAACTCAAAACAATCTCCCACAGACGGGTTCTGAAATCACATTTTTAAGAAAATATTCTGCATTTCAGGGAACGCCTATGACACACCTGTTATTAATTTCTATGCCAGCATGCCAAGAGATAATGGGGAAGGGAGACAAATAAAATGATAAAATAATGACAAAAAATGAGGTTGATTAATGCCTACAAAGTGTCTCTTATGCTATTCGCTCTCTCTCTCTTTTTTACTTTGAAAATTCCTCTAATAAAAGGGTATTTTCCCCAATTATACATATTGAGTACACTTCTGTTTTGTTTTTGTTTTATTTTTAACCTGAAAGTGAGAATCAACAAATATTGATATCTAAAAATATTTTAGATAATGCTAACAGTGCTTCTCGCCTCATATTTTCCACAATTTTCATAAATTTGAGTACATTATGCTATTTAAAAATTTCTCTCACCTTTTCCTTTGTTCTCAACTCATCAAACATTTGCTGAATTTCTAGTTTCCAGTCATCTTGCATGGAATGAAAAGATTCTTGAGGCATTTCAGTCATCACTGCCCCTTCAATAGCAGTCAGCTGTTCAAGAATTAAGGCAAATGATGGACGAATATGAGGGTCTTGTTCCCAGCATTCTAAAATAAACAAGAATCACATTAATTCCATCTCTCAACACAGTTCAGATTATCCCCAAGACATCAGAGTTGCTAAGAAATGTTTTACACGGAAGTGTATTTCAACTTAACATTTGTCATTCCAAACTGGAAGCCTCCATTTATAGTATCTGCTCCTGGAGATATTAAGAATCCATTGGTAATAGTTTGAATAGTTTATTTTACACAGTGTTCATGTCACAGGCATGCAGAATAATGACTATTAGAGGAGGCTGTTGCTGTCTATACGATACCACATTTAATAAATGGATGTGTGCTTCCCATGCTTTACTACATGATACCATGTTTCGGGGGTTAAGCCACCACAACCAGATGATTTACTGATATGGAGTCATGTAACTCAAACAAAGTCTCTAAAATGCTATATCCACATGAGAAGTTCTAAAAAATAGCCTAACAATGAAGGAAGGTAACTTGAGGCTTACAAAAAGAGTTAGTTAACAATTTCTAAAAGATAAGGATCAAATAGACATGGTCCTGGCAAAATCATGCCTGTTAAGACCATAAGGCATTTCTGTTCACTAAGTCAAATTTAAAATAGCAGATGTGGGGCCAATTCAATACTGTTTTTGAACTCTACTCACGTACTTAGTGAAAACATTTTTACTATTCAGTTGAGTTTTATACATTAAATAAGTCACTGATAAAACTGGATTGTATTTAAGCTACTTAGTCCATTAAAACTTTACCAGACATTCTAGATCAAAGACTAGGTTTCTGATTCTTTTTTTTTTTTTTTTTTGACAGAGTTTCACTCTTGTGGCTCAGGCTGGAGTGCAGTGGCATGATCTCGGCTGACAGCAACCTCCACCACCCAGGTTCAAGCGATTCTCCTGCCTCAGCGTCCCAAATAGTTGGGATTACAGGTGTGCACCACCACGCCCGGCTAATTTTTGTATTTTTGGTAGAGACGGGGTTTCGCCATGTTGGCCAGGCTGGTCTCGAACTCCTGACCTCAGGTGATCCGCACACCTCGGCCTCCCAAAGTGCTGGGATTACAGGCATAAGCCACTGTGCCCGGCCTCTAATTCTTCAAATACTAGGGTTACTTAAAAGTATTTGAAAATTAGAGTCACAGAAATTGCTTTTTTTACTTTTATTTTTATTATTTATTATTTTATTTATTTATTTATTTATTTATTTATTTATTTATTTTCTAGAAGGAGTCTCGCTCTGTCGCCCAGGCTGGAGTGCAGTGGCGTGATCTCGGCTCACTGCAAGCCCCGCCTCCCAGGTTCACGCCATTCTCCTGCCTCAGTATCCGGAGTAGCTGGGACTACAGGCGCCCGCCACCACACTGGGCTAATTTTTTTTTTTTTTTTTTGTATTTTCAGTAGAGACGGGGTTTCACCGTGTTAGCCAGGATGGTCTCCATCTCCTGACCTCGTGATCCACCCACCTCGGCCTCCCAAAGTGCTGGGATTACAGGTGTGAGACACGGCGCCCAGACTTTTTTTTTTTTTTTTTTTTTTTTAAAGGGATATTCCAGGCCGGGCGCCGTGGCTCAAGCCTGTAATCCCAGCACTTTGGGAGGCCGAGACGGGTGGATCACGAGGTCAGGAGATCGAGACCATCCTGGCTAACACAGTGAAACCCCATCTCTACTAAAAAATACAAAAAAAAAACTAGCCGGGCGAGGTGGCGGGCACCTGTAGTCCCAGCTACTCGGGAGGCGGAGGCAGGAGAATGGCGTGGACCCGGGAGGCAGAGCTTGCAGTGAGCGGAGATCCAGCCACTGCACTCCAGCCTGGGCGACAGAGCGAGACTCCGTCTCAAAAAAAAAAAAAAAAAGGATATTCCAATGAGAAATTCTTGCCCCCACAAAGACACACACACAAAATACCTTTCATGAGCTTGGCAAACGGCTCAGGGCAGGTGGATGGAATGGGCAAAGTGAGTTTATTGACTGCTACCCCATAAGCCACGGCGAGGCCATCAATGCCCCGATAGGGCACTTCTCCCGTGAGCAGTTCCCACAGCAGCACTCCATAGCTAGAAAGCAAGAATTTCGTATGTTCAATGGGCTAGATGGTGTCTTTTCCTTATGACACACTTAGTGAGATAAACACTTCGGTACCTTCATTCACTCCTAATAGGACACTCTTTTCCAGAAAAGCCTCTAAGTGGCTGACATCCCAAAGTGGGAGGTGGATTCTTCCCGTCAACAATTCAAACACATGCAAATACATTCCATCCCAGAAATCAAGTATGCATTCATTTCTAGGAATTTAAACTACTTAATGAATAGGAAAGCATAACAGTAGTACACAATTGAATTAAACAGGGTCCAGAACCAGGTCACACTTTAGGAGTAAGGTGGCTATTTTGCTGTTTCTCTTTCTATCTCATTTTTCCCACACTTAAATAAAACCTCTTGAGGATTATTAGGACACCGAAGAGCACAGCCCCACGGAGATCTCATGGTGCATGTCACAGGGCTGACACGGAATCATGTTGATTAACTATTTTTAAATAGTTTTTTGAAACTGTTTATCTTCCTGCCTCTCTCTTTATATTTAGGTGTGTTACTAATGTTTCTATCATATTGCTGAACAGTGAAGAACAGAAAGACATCAGTGTGGGCCGCCTTGCACCTGCTGGCAGGACATACGTCTCTTTTTTGTAATAGAGGAAGCTAGGGTGAAATGGAAATAAAAAGCAAGGCACAACTACAGTCCCTGAGTTCTCCAAAGCATCATCACATGGGATGCAGATGCAGCCACAAACAAGAACAAGCAAAGGCACAGAAGAGGATTTCTAAATGAATGTTTACCATGAAGGGTTGAATTTCACTACACTTCCATACCACAGACTGAGATACCCCAAATTCAATTTAGTACGCAGGGACATAGGCATGAGCCTTCTGCATTGTATATATTTATTCTCTTCTGCTATCCAAGTCAGTACCTTGATTTTCCCTTATTCTTCCTCAAAACATAAAGTACACACAGATATCTTTTGTTAAGTAAATTTAAAGAATGAGAGTCACTCCATATGATGCACTTGACTTCAAATTGAAACACATAAGCATATAAGTAACACTGTCTTGTCAAAAGACACAAAATTGCCGGGCACAGTGGCTCACACCTGTAATCCCAGCACTTTGGGAGGCCAAGGCAGGTGAATCACCAGAGGTCAGGAGTACAAGACCAGCTTGGCCAGCATGGTGAAACCCTGTTTCTACTAAAAATACAAAAATGAGCCAGGTGTGGTGGCGTGTGCGCCTATAGTCCCAACGACTCAGGAGGCTGAGGCAGGAGAATCGCTTGAACCTCAGAGGCAGTGGTTGCAGTGAGCCGAGATCATGCCACTGCACTCCAGCCTGGGTGATAGAGCAAGACTCAAAAAAAAAAAAGTAAAAGAAAAGACACAAAATTACAGCCAGATACTAGGAATAAGTACCTAAGTACCCCTGTTTTAACGCACTGTAGAATGGCTACAGTTAGCAATAATACCTAGTTTCAGATAGCTAGAAAAGAGGATGTTCCTAACACAAACAAATGATAAATGTTTGAGATGAAGGATATGCTAATTACCCTGATCTCATCACCATACATTGTATGTATTGGAACATCACTATGTACCCCATGAATATGTATGATTATGTCATTTGAAAAATAAAAATAGCTGGGCATGGCAGTTCACACCTGTAATTCTAGCATTTGGGGAGGGTCAGGCAGGCAGAATGCTTGAGCCCAGGAGTTCAAGACCAGCCTGGGCAACATGGTAAAACTCATCTGTAAAAAAATACAAAAATTAGCTGGGCATAGTGGCAGGTGCTTATAGTCCCAGCTACTCAGAAGGCTGAGGTGGGAAAATCACTTGGGCCCAGGTGGATGAGGCTGCAGTGAGCTGTGATGGCACCGCTGCACTCCAGCATGGGCAGCAGAGCAAGACCCTGTTTCAAAACTCAATAAATAAAATAAAAATTAATTAAAAGGAACAGTCATATTTGGTTTCCTTTTAAATTCTACTAATAGAATTAGTGAAGCTCTATTCACTTTCCTAATCTTTTAAAACCTCGTTAGATTTAACTTTTTTAAAAATGTGAAATTTAGAGGCCATTGAATTATTTTATATGTGTTGGTTATATATAAACTTTTTTTTTTTTTTTTAGATGGAGTTTCACTCTGTCGCCCAGGCTGCAGTGCAGTGGCACAATCTCGGCTCACTGTAACCTCCGCCACCTCCTAGGTTCAAGGGATTCTCCTGCCTCAGCATCCTGAGTAGCTGGGACTACAGGCGTCCGCCACCATGCCCAACTAATCTTTGTATTTTTATTAGAGATGGGGTTTCACCATATTGGCCAGACTGGTCTCGAACTCCTGATCTTGTGATCCACCCGCCTCGGCCTCCAAAAGTGCTGGTATTACTGCTCACTAGCTATTTCTCCACTCACAAGGCCCTTAAAGCTGATCTTCAGTGAACTCTTCTATCAAATAATAGTGAGATCCGCTCTACCATCTCAAAATATTGTTTTATTTCAAAAAGGAAACATGTAATATATATAATATAATATATATAATGTACTACTTGTAAATTATACAATGCTATAACTGTTAGCTAAAGTTAAAATCATTATTTCCCAAAGCTTATGTGTTTCCTTTTGATAATTTTCTTAAAAATTATCTATATTATAGTTCATTACAGGAGATACCTTCATAATTTCAAAAATAAGTAAACTTAACTCATAGATCATTCAACAAAAACAAAAAAAAATCTTACATAGAACAACTAAAATTATCTAAATTCAAAGAAATTCCTATTTAAAAAATAACAAAACTAAAAGAATAGCAATATAACTTTGCTTCTTGGAAGTTTCAGGAAATGGATAATCTAGGATGGATCATTTTTCCAGAGAGAGAAGGGCTTATCCCATGAAAAACCAATGTGAAAAAAAATGTAACTATTTCAATAGAACTACTTCTAAAGTATAGTACACATTTTTCTGTTCTCTTAAACTGGGTAGAATACAGTATAATGAAGCCCTCTCCTGAGAACTCAAGAAGTGTAATGACTCAGGGCTGTGGTGTCGGAAGTCAGGGATCTCAGTCCTGGACCTAAAATCTGCTTCTTAGTTTTACAACTCTAAGCAAATTTCTTAACTTTCCTGTGCCTCGGCTATTTAACCTGCCAAACCAGGATAATAAGAGCTGTAAAACTTAGATAACAATATCTAAGTGCATAAGACAGTTACTCTGTAGTACAGTAACTGTTAGAAGGAAGGGAGAAGAGAAGAAAATCAAGAAATATCAAATCACCAATCCCTAGCATTGCATAGGTAAAGCCATGCTTTTTGAATGAAACTTTTTTTTATGGAAATATCATCAAAAGAGACTTCCCAGCAATGGTATCTATAATTCAAAGAGATGACCTGCCCTGCTCTTGCCCATCCTGATGTCCTACAATGTGCTTTTGTATATGAATGGAGATATGTAAGGATGTTTGACCCTACAACTAAGCAGCTCCAAGAATGGGTAGTTTCTCAGTTTTTTTCATAATACAGTCAACTCTCGACATCCGCAGTTCAAGCAACCACGTATGGAAAATATTCAGAAAAAATCCAACAATAAGAAATAACAATACAACACACACACACAAATTAGCCAGCCACGGTAGTGCACACCTGTGGTCCTAGCTACGCAGGAAGCTGAGGCGGGAAGATCACTTGAGCCTGGGAGGTTGAGGCTACAATGAGCCATGATTGCATCACAGAAAACTCACTTTAATTTACTGGCACATCCTACAAAATCTTGGGCATTTGGTGTTAATTCAAATTATAACCAGTTTTAACTAAACTTGCGATTTAACAAGAAAGTTCTCCTCTGAAATGCAGTCATATGACAATACAAACATCAAATTATCTGTTCCGTTGTCATTACAATCATTTTGATCAAAACCATAAAAATTTATTCAACAATGCCTAGACTATTTATGTTGAGAATTACTGAATACTTTGGGACTCACTGAAATAAAGCATAGCAAGCAGTTTCTGCAGATGTTTGCAAAAGGAAAAGCTCACCTCCAGATGTCACTTCCCTTAGAAAACAAGGAAGACTTGATCACTTCGGGGGCCATCCAGGCATAGGTGCCTGCTGCGCTCATTTTGGTGGTCCTGTGCCATTCCCTTGCCAACCCAAAATCTGTAATCTTCAATGTTTTATTGCAGATGTCATCATGCTCTATCTTCTCAAGTAGCAAAACTAAAGAAAAATCAAAAGTGAGAGACATTTGCACATTCTTTTAATTTTTCTGTCACAATTTTTCTATGGCATGTAAAACACAATCTTCACTGCAGTTGGCAGGATAAACAAGAATAAACTGGTATTTTACCATTTTACTTACAGCACACCTATTATAGTCTTTACTGGGTTATTTGTGCCTGAAGTTACAAGTTATTTTAAGATACAATTTAATGCTCTTTATGAGTAGTTCTCTTTCTGAGAAAGTAAATGATTTCTAAGAGCAAGAAACATTTCCTGAGATATCACAAGTAGGATCAGCAGTCTGTAAAAATTTACCTGATATGAAAAAATATATTATTTTCTGACCTAAGTACAGAATCTTTTCTACGGAAATGGAGAATATTGAAATTAGATGATATATTACCATAGCTCATTATTATCAAACATTATCTTACATTAAATTTGGAAAGGGCTTACAGATTCTTTAACTGATAAAGATAATGCAGGAGATATGATTGCTTTACTGGAGCTCAAAATATAGCAAAAAGTAAACACAGCGGTCATCCAGTTGCTGGTTTTCCCAATGCCAGCCTCCTGCCAATGTAGAGGATGCACAAGGGCAACTCCCAGGAGTGAAGCTGATGCCAGCATCTGTCCTGAGCTCTTGTGTAGCTCTGCAGCTGCAATAAATGTGCTTTCTTTATTATTATTATTATTATTATACTTTAAGTTCTAGGGTACATGTGCACAACATGCAGGTTTGATACATAGGTACACATGTGCCATGTTGGTTTGCTGCACCCATTAACTTGTCATTTACATTAGGTATTTCTCCTAATGCTATCCCTCCCCCTGCCCCCCATCCCATGACAGGCCCCTGTTTGTGATGTTCCCCACCCTATGTCCAATTCTTCTCATTGTTCAATTCCCACCTATGAGTGAGAACATGCAGTGTTTGGTTTTCTGTCCTTGTAATAGTTTGCTCAGAGTGATGGTTTCCAGCTTCATCCATGTCCCTGCAAAGGACATGAACTCATCCTTTTTTATGGCTGCATAGTATTCCATGTTGTATATGTGCCACGTTTTCTTAATCCAGTCTATCGTTGATGGACATTTGGGTTGGTTCCAAGTTTTTGTGATTGTGAATAGTGCTGCAATAAACATACGTGTGCATGTGTCTTTATAGCAGCATGATTTATAATCCTTTGGGTATATACCCAGTAATGTGGTGTTCCTATTTCTCCACATCCTCTCCAGCATCTGTTGTTTCCTGACTTTTTAATGGTCACCATTCTAACTGGTGTGAGATGGTATCTCATTGTGGTTTTGATTTGCATTTCTCTGATGACCAGTGATGATGAGCATTTTTTCATGTGTCTGTTGGCTGCAAAAATGTCTTCTTTGGGGAAGTGTCTGTTCATATCCTTTGCCCACTTTTTGATGGGGTTGTTTGATTTTTTTCTTGTAAATTTGTTTAATTTCTTTGTAGATTCTGGATATTAGCCCTTTGTCACATGGGTAGATGGCAAAAATTTTCTCCCATTCTGTAGGTTGCCTGTTTCCAGTACCACGCTGTTTTGGTTACTGTAGGCTTGTAGTATAGTTTTGAAGTCAGGTAGTGTGATGCCTCCAGCTTTGTTCTTTTTGCTTAGGATTGTCTTGGCAATGTGGGCTCTTTTGTGGTTCCATATGAACTTTAAAGTAGTTTTTTCCAATTCTGTGAAGAAAGTCATTGGTAGCTTGATGGGGATGGCATTGAATCTATAAATTACTTTGGGCAGTATGGCCATTTTCACGATATTGATTCTTTGCATCCATGAGCATTTCATTCACACCTCACCTGCACCCTCCTCCCTGGCCCTTCCCAGCACCTTCAGCTTACTCCCTTTTGCTGATCTGCCTCTGCCTAGACCCACGCAGAAATGTTCCCTAGGTTTTCCACGAGGCTCTAATGTAGCTGGAGGCTGCCACTCTCTCCTTTGGCTAATCCCTTCTATAGAGACAGAAGAGGGTATCTGATTTGTAGAACATAATAATAAAGAGGCTCATTTTTCTTTCAAATGTTAGTTTTAGTAAAAACTAACACTTCTGAGTATATTCTACTTGTCAGGTGAGGTTGTAGGTATTTTAATTACATAACCCATACGACAGTGCTACAGGTCGATACTATTATCTCCACTGTATACATAAAGACACCGAGGAACAGAGATGTTGAGTAATCTGTCCAGGGTCACAGAGCTAAGGAGCAGTGAAGTTCAAGTAGTCTGACTCCAGAGCCTATGGTCCTAACCACTGTGTACACATGTAGTTGATAGCTTTTACTAATTTTTCACAAGATCTTTCTTTATCCGTTGGAAATCTCTCTCTACTCAGGTGCCCATTCTCCTCCCTTTTGATTTCCTGTCATTGGTCAATTATTAACTGATCTAAACAGAGGCGGTGTAGAGTGGTGATGAACTGCAAGCCCTCTAGGGCCACCTGCTTGGATCCCATGTGCTTCTGCTTCCTTGCCTGTCTTGTGAATTACAATAGTACCTATATCATAAGATTGTAGGGATGAGTAAATGAATACGTATAAAGTGCTCAGAACAGTGGCTGAGACACAGTAAGCAATCTGTAAGAATTTCACACACACACACACTTTCATCAATGGGTTTGAAAGTGTTTTTAGCAAGTCTTCAAAATCAATTTCATGAACTTCAGGAAATCCTGCCTCTTTTTCAAGGCTTGAGATTTCACAGTGGATGTGCATTTTGATTGGATTGGATTGTCGAACATTTACAATATCAGGCAGTCATAGGAGCTAAGGTAATTGGAAGGAACCCAATTGGCAGAAACCAACACTAGGTTTAAATGTGGAGGGTTATTTGAGTAGGGGCTTATTAGATAAACAATCAATACTGAATAAATACTGTTATGTTATAACTTTTTTCTCCGTGTCATCTTGCAACTGAAATTTAGAGAGCAAGAACCATCTGTTCTATTCTTATTTCCATTATAGATATGAAGAATCCGATTTAGGATGGCTATATGCCCATGGTTATACAGTGGTTAGACAGTAAGGTCAACACGCTACCATTCCTACTCTTAATGCTGTACTACATAGGGAGAGATGGAGAAAAGGAGGGTGAGCGAGGCAGAGAGGAGAGAAATCAGAGACCCACTTCCATTTGAAATAGCCTTTCATTCTTCCTATCCATCTATACTGTCCTGATTTTCAAGGACCAGCTTCCTTAGAAAAACCCCCTAAACATCGCACAAAATTGTGAATGATTTTATCTTCCCTATCATTTGTTACTCACATATGACATTATTTTGTCGGTTATCTTTTTACCTAAGACTTCTCTACCTGTTATGTACAAGCTACTTAATCTCAGGAACTGTATTTTATAGCATTCTGTGAATCCTCCATATCGCCTAACATAGTGCCTTGTACATCACAATGTTCAATGGAATATCTTTTGTTAATGATAATTATCACCGATTCAAATAATAAGAATATTGCCCACCATTTACCAACTCTTGGCTATGCAGAGTTGTTTCCACACATTTAATATTTCACTTGATCGTGACACTAGTCTATGAGGCAGGAATATAATCTCCAGCTCAGAGTCTAGAAATGTTATCCAAGATCAAAGAGCTAAAACACAGAGCTGGAGTTCATCCCCAGCCCTCTTCTGCGCTGCTCAGAAGCTATTGGTTATAAGAAGAGGGCAAAGCAACCAGAAATCTCGTTTTGTGAGATTAATTTTTGAATGTTCCATCCACATCAGCTAAAGGCATATTTGTTTCTCGGTCCTTATTCCCTATGAGTATAAAGAAAAAAAAATACCTACAGAAAAAGAGATTTAGGTCCCCAATCCTTTAAACCCATGTACTTAAACTACAGAAAGAAGCTGAAACAATAACAAAAGAATACAGGGGAATTAATTAGCTTTTTTTTCATCAGCTGCATTATCTTTTCCTTCTAGAAATACCATTAATTTCACCTTTAAACAATAATTGTTCCTGCCACCAAAAGACCCCAAATTAACGATCAAAATGGCTTGCAGTTCTATAAAACTTTGTTTGTCAAAGCACTTTTATACACATTATCTCCCCATTCTTACAAACCACCAGACAGGCAGACATCAGAAAGGACTGATGAAAATAGGCTTCAAAACACTTCCTTGCCTCCTGATCCACACCCCAGACCCCAAGTAAGGGCTGGCAGCCCTTGCGATGCAAAGGTCAAAGAAAGTCTGCTCTAAATAATGAAAACAGCGTCAAAAGTGAGAACTAAAAACCAAACACTAACAAACTTCATTCCCAAATAAATGTGATGGCAGCGTATGATATTAGCAGGCTTGGTTCTGACAGTTTCAGCACAGCAGCCCCTATTCCTCGGTCCAAAGTTTCCACAGGAGCCAGGCACCTCCACACTGTGGGCTCACAGAAAAGAAGTTCAAATCACACTCCAAATGTCAACCCTTTAGGGTTCCATGAAAGGCCCATTGTTCTGGATGCCATTTCAGAGGTGTTCAGCAGAATTCCTGGAATGCCATATCTTTTGGGCAATGTGACTGAAACCAAAAATAGCCCGTCCCACAACAGGTAACATAATGGGGCACACTGCCAGGTTTCAGCCTAAAGACACGTGGTTGGCAGCCAACTTCCGCTTCCTGTCATTCACGCAGGCAGAACCACGGTGCACTAGCTGGTCACCACTGATTTTAATGTACAAACCAGGCAAACCAACTTTTTTGGCCACAGAAATGGTAAATTCTTGTAAGTATCCTAGCAACAACTGTTTGAGCACCCTTTCCTGTGACTTCAGTCAAGATTTTTGACCCTCGTTAGCTCCATTCTTTAACAACTGGCCTTTACAACCTTGTACTTAGCCTACTTATTCAACCATGAGGCACTGAATTTTTTTCAGCTCCTTTGAAGTTTCACATTGGTATTTTCAGAATTATAGTATATAACGTATATTTTTTTAAAAAGCAATTACTGTGTACACCATGTTCTCAACGTTGATGGGATCACTGTGTCCAAATTCCATTTAATGAGTCAAATGAGTTTCGATTAATCTTTAACTGGAAATGTATTATCCAAAAAAATGTCATAAGCAAGAAAACAAGTTGAGAAAAGCAATAATGTGAAAGAATATATTAACAAAAAACTTTACCAAACTTTATAAATTTCAACTTTGAGGACAATCCATAATTTATATGGAATGAATGATAATTTTCTAAATTGACATATAGCATAGAATATTTCTCATATTTCTTTCCACCCATTCCCCAGCAGCACCAGTTCCCCTTCACCCCAGCACCATCTGCCTCCCCCCCCTTCCCCCGACTTCTACCCCAGACACATACCCCCCACTCACTATCCAGCCTATGGAATAAAGCCCACACTTTCATTTTGGCCTCCGTCCCTTCTCAATCTCATTCTATAAAACTTTGTTTCTCAAAGCACTTTTATACACATTATCTCCCCATTCTTACAAACCTCCAGACAGGCAGACATGGGAAAGGACTGATGAAAATAGGCTTCAAAACACTTCCTTGCCTCCTGATTCACACCCTGGACCCCAAGTAATCTTTCCAGCTCTCTTTTGTACTCTCCCAAATGAACCCAATATTCTAACAATTCCGTGTGCCATTTCCCAAAACTACAGCATTGCCTTTTTCTGTCTCCTCACCTCCCTGTGCCTCCTTACAGAATGGAATGCCTTCCTCTTCTGCCCTCTATAAAACTCACACTTCCTACTGGACCTTCCACTCAATCAGGGCACCAGCACTGAGCTCTTAGTCCAGACCTCCATGGCATTAACTGTGAAGTCACTTACAAGTCCATTGGCCTTTGGAATCGCGACACTTCCTGCCCCAATATTAGATGAGTCTTTAAGCAACATCTTCCCATTGCCTTTTGCCTAACCTCAGCTACTTCTCTGCATTCTAATACATTTAGACTGTACCTTGCCCATTACACTTAAATCCTGTCTTGTCTTCCTTGTTACAATCTCATCTTATTAAATTGTAAGCAGCTTGAGGATAGAACTTGTGCCTAATTACTCTTTTTTTAATATGGCACAGCAACTGGCATTTTAACAAGCTCAAGTGTTTGTTGAATGAATGAGGAAATTAATAATGAATACTCTTAGGGGAAGAATGAATATGAAGAAGACAAATTATTATAAGCTTTTTCTTTCATGCTAAGTCAGCTGCTAATTACAAAAAATCGATTCACCTCTAACCTCCTAAAGAAGTATTAGGATCCTGGACATTAAGAAATGAAGACTGTTGGCCAGATGCGGTGGCTCAGGCCTGTAATTCCAGCACTTTGGGAGGCTAAGGTGGGAAGATCACTTGAGCCCAGGAGGTCAAGACCAATCTGGGCAATACAGTGAGAACTCCTACAAAAGAATTTAAAAATTGGCTGGGCATCATGGCACTCGCCTGTATAGTCTCAGCTATTTGGGTGGTTGAGGTAGGAGTATGACTTGAGCCCAGGAGGTTAAGGCTGTCCTGGACTGTGATAGCACTGCTGCACTCCAGCCTGGGCAACAGAGCAAGACCCTGTCTCAAAAAAAAGAAGATGAAAGAAGAAAGAAGAAAGAAGGAAGAAGGAAGAAGGAGGAGAAGGAGAAGAAGGAGGAGGAGGAGGAGGAGGAAGAGGAGGAGGAGAAGAAGAAGAAGAAGAAGAAGAAGAAGAAGAAGAAGAAGAAGAAGAAGAAGAAGAAGAAGAAGAAGAAGAAGAAGAAGAAAAAGGAGAAGAAATGAAGATTGTTTTAAAAATAATTATAGCAGAACAGTTATTTGAATATTGATCTATCAGTGGCATTTGACATAGCTGATCATTCTTCCCTGATACACTTTCTTCACTGGTCTCCACACTTCTGATTTTCCCCTTTACTTCTAGCTATTCCTGGGTCCTCCCTATCTCCCTGACCTCTAAAGACTGGAGACTACTAGGACTCAGTCCTTGGACCTCTGTCTAGTTTTTTCTTATTTACACTCACTCCCTAGATAATCTCAGTCAATCTCAGGGCTTCACATATCTTCTCATGCTGATGACTCTCACATTCATATTTCTAACCTGGTTCCCCTTCATCTAATTTCAAAACTGCTGCCAGTACAGTCCTGTTAATATGTAAATCAGACCACAGCTCTCCTCTGTTCAAAACTCTCTTGTGTCGTAGTAAAAGTCAAAGACCCTGTAGGCCCCGAGGACTGCATAGTCTGAGGGATCCCTGCTTCTCCCTCATGTCCTGCTGTTCTGCCCACCTTCACTTTTCTCCCAGCACACTGGCCTCCTGTTTTAGAAATCTTGCAATTTCTGTTCCCTGTAACAAGCATGTTCTTTCCCAGATAACCCACTTCCTCACTTACTTAGATTCTACTGAAAATCCATCTTCTCTGCAAGACTTGGCTTAGACACGCAATCTTTGACTGCTTAACTCAACATTTCCATCCTTCTTTGCAACTTTAATTTTTATACTGAGCACCTACCACTCTGCAAGATACTACACATTTTATTATTTATTTTCCTTAATGTCTGTCTCAATCACTAGAATGCAAGATCCTTAAGGGAGGAATTTGTGTCTGCTTTGTTCACTACTCAATACCAAGCGCCTAGGAGAGCTCTGTACATAGTATATGATCAACAGGTAACTATTGTATAAATGAATGAGCTAGCATACTAAATACAAGAAGAAAGGCTTCTGTAAAGAAAAAACAGATGTGGTAAGCTAAAACAGAACTTCGCATTGCTCGTATACTGAAATAAAATCCATCTTTCATGGGACAAGCCTTTTCATGGACACATAGTATACACAGTTTTAATGAGAAAATCACTTACATTTCATTGTATGTAAAGTCTAGCTCTAAATTTCTATCATGTTAGCATTTTAGTAGTCAAGGTACATAATAAAGCAAACTGAGGCAGAAATCTTCCATAATATTCTACATTAAGATATTAGTAAGAACGTAACATATTTAATACAACCGATGCATTATTTACAGAAAACCTGAAACAAAATAAACCACTTAAAATCACGTGAAGCCAGATCTTCAGAAGTAATAATTCAAACATCCTATATGCCATCAAGATACTTTCCAAAATGGAATATGATTTGCTCTTTTTCCAATAGCTTAAAAAATGCACAAACCAGTAATGAACCCTGGTAGTGAAACAGTTACAAGAGCAATTTAATACTTTATGCCTCCACCTTGACCCAACTTATCAACCCAAGTCACAAGCAGGCCTGCCAAAGTGTACAGATCTCAGCGCACCTGCAGGGAACAAGGCTCTGAACTGTTTCCTCATACTGCAGGCTGCCTGGAATCACCCAAGTTAGCCAAATTAAAAAGACTCTCATCTCCAACTAAAATGAACAAATACCTGATTAAGCGATACCTGATTCTGTAGAATGAATAAAAA
The DNA here is from genome assembly GCF_003255815.1 of Theropithecus gelada. Lineage (NCBI taxonomy): Eukaryota > Metazoa > Chordata > Mammalia > Primates > Cercopithecidae > Theropithecus > Theropithecus gelada. The sequence continues at coordinate 207,171,180 of NC_037668.1, read as the reverse complement.
TAATAATGTTATTAGGCTGCAAAGAGTTGTAGAAAATGTTTAGGTATCAATGAGTTCACATACACACATTAGGAAATATTTAAAGCATAAATATTTTAAATGTAAAACACTTTGAAGTGTTTCTAAGTAAAATATTAAAATGAATATAGTCGACAGCTTGCATTTACATTTTGTCTTACAGTTTACCAAATTCTGTGACATTTATGAGGAATTGGCAAACTAGAGCCCACAGGCTAAATCCAGCACAATGCCTCTTTTGTAAATAAAGTTTTATTGGAACACTGCCACACTCATTTGTTTACATATTGTCAAGGATGTTTTTGGCTACAACAGCAGAATTACATAGTTGCAAACAGAGACCATATGGGCTGCAAAATCAAAAAGATTTACTATCTGGCCCTATACAGGAGAAATTTGCCAACCCCAGACTTACACTATCTCACTTAATCGTCACATCACCCTATTCAGAAAGCTAGTGGAGTCAGACAGAGCTCAAACCTTCTACCACAACAACACTATTTGTCCTCAAATGTGAAAAGAACAAATGCTCTGAGATGTTCCTTTTCCCAGAGTCATAACAGCAGAATATATCAGGCATACTGTCACCTGGCTCCTGCTACGACTCACCATACACTTATCAGCAGACAGTTACTTGATTTGGATATAGTCTATAGCCAATGGAAGAATTTCTATATCAACCCAGATAACATATAAGAAGGAATCCACAAATCTGGTCCTCAGAACTGCAGCTTTCAAACTTTACTCTGTATCTGAATCATCTGGAATTGTCAAAGAAAAATTATTGTCTCATCAGAAAGTAACATAGATTAATGGATGCCTAAGGGTTAAATCTATGTTAAAGCAAATTAGTAAAATGTTAATGGTAGAATCTAGGCAGTGGGATTATAAGTGAAATAATTTTTGTAAGTGAATAATTTTAAGGGAATTATTTTATTTATTTATTTATTTATTTATTTATTTATTGACAGCATCTGGCTCTATCACCCAGGCTGGAGTACAATGGCACGATTTCAGCTCACTGCAACCTCCACCTCCTCAGTTCAAGCAATTCTCCTGCTTAGCCTCCCAAGTAGCTGAGATTACAGGCATCCACCACCACGTCTGGCTAATTTCTGTATTTTTAGTAGAGACAGGGTTTCACCATGTTGGCCAGGCTGGTCTCGAACTCCTGACCTCAAGTGATCCACCCACCTCAGCCTCTCAAAGTACTGGAATTACAGTGTGAACCACTGTACCCAGCCTTAAGTAAAATTTTAATTTTCACTTAAAATGATTTCGGTTCTATATATTCCAAGATTTTCAAAATAAAATATTAGGGAAAAAAATGCATTGCTTATTCCTAAGGTTCACTGAAGCAGAATATCCCAAAATGAGACAGAACATGTGATTTTTGAAAAGTTCTCAGGGAGATTCTGATGCCACAATAGGTGTGGGAACTACTGCTAAAGAGTGTCAGTCTGTATCAACAGAACTAATCATTTAGCCTACAGGTTCTCAAAGTATGGTCTAGGGATCCCCAGGGTTCCCTAAGATGGCAACAGTGTGAATGCAGGAGCAGATATGAACATCCATCTGTCTTCTCTCACAGTCTGGCATGAAAGTGAACTCCACAAGTGCAAAGAAATGCCACCATCCTCATTAAATTTGTTTTGGAAAATATGGGAGTTTTCCCATCACAAATGCCATGTTAAGATGTAATGGAGGCCGGGCGCGGTGGCTCAAGCCTGTAATCCCAGCACTTTGGGAGGCCGAGACGGGCGGATCACGAGGTCAGGAGATCGAGACCATCCTGGCTAACACGGTGAAACCCCGTCTCTATTAAGAAATACAAAAAACTAGCCGGGCGAGGTGGCGGGCGCCTGTAGTCCCAGCTACTCGGGAGGCTGAGGCCGGAGAATGGCATGAACCCGGGAGGCGGAGCTTGCAGTGAGCTGAGATCCGGCCACTGCACTCCAGCCTGGGCGACAGAGCGAGACTCCGTCTCAAAAAAAAAAAAAAAAAAAAGATGTAATGGAGTCTACGTTATATTCATATTATTAAACATTTTTAAAATTTATCATTTTAAATTTCTAATATGATAAATATCAATTGATATAAAGCAAAGCTCTTTGGGAGTCCTGAAAGCAAATATACGAGAACTGTTAATCCAGGCAATATACAGAGACAATAAAACACAAGTTCCAGGATCAGAGGTCCCAGATTCAATTCTTAGTTCCACCCTTTGATGGGCTGAATGACTTTGATCAAGTCAACTAACCACTGAGTTCAGTTTTTTTTTTTTTTAACCTGTAAGTTGGGGATAATTAGAGTGTCACCTCAAAAGGTTGTAGTGACAAATAAATGAGGATAAATTGTGAGTAGTGCTCAGCATCTAGTATGCCCTAAATAAATGTTAACAACTAATCTTGTTACTATTAGGTTGGTGCACAGGTAATTGTGGTTTTTGCAATGATTAATACTATCATTTAGTTAAAAGCACTCAACATGAAGCAATATTTGGAGAAGATGAATTTTAAAAACTAAGTTTACACTGCCTAGCGGTCAACTGTACAAATTTAAGTTTCAGGCTCCAAAATAAAGCCATCACAGCTCTCCCAGGTCCCCCACAAAACCTTCTGCCTGTTAAAATTCCTTCATTGGGGTGCTTTTACTTTTCGGGAGCCCTGGATTACCTCAGAGGGTTTGGGGAGCCTCAGAGGGTTTGGGGACAGTCATTAACGTTTGGAGTTAAGATCATCGGCCTGACATGGTAAAGCTAGAGAATATTTTCTAATTTTGGAGGGAGTTAGAAATCAGAGAGAAAATGTGGTCTAAATTAATTCAGTAAACAAACTGCGATGCTAAAAAGTAGGCTTGGATTGTAAATGATAAACAATGTGGTCAAACCAATGTCTAAGTAAATTATTTTAGTTTTTATTATTGCCATTCTGACAATCTATGATAGTACAGTCATAAAGCAAATGACACCAAGCTTATGTTTCTCTGTCTGTAGATGTGTCTTCTCGCAGCAGACCATACTACACTACTCCTCAATAACCATCAGTGGCTCTCCCTTGTCTCTTAAATAGTCCATACATCTTAGCATGGCATCCATGACACTCATTGCCTGACCACATGCTAAATGCCTGTTTCCTTCCCCCACAAAAAACCCTTTCTCCACTTTTCATTCTAGTTACACTTAACGACTCATTGTTCCCTGAAAAAGCCATATGTTTTCATGCCAGTATTTACCTAATTGCCTCTAATGGGTTAGGAAACATTAAACAGATTTTTCCTACAGGACTTCTGACAAATCTCCCAAGAAATGAATACAGTATCAGAAATCAAGACAATCAGGCTCAATGAAGTTATATAACTTGCTCAAGGTCACACAGCTAGTAAATGAGGATACTGATATTCAAATCCAGATCTGACTGATTTTAAAGGCAATGCTAGATAGAGCCAGAGGTGGTGGCTCTTACATGTAATCCCAGCACTTTGGGAGGCTGAGGAGGAAGGATGATGGCTTGAGTCCAGGAGTTTGAGACCAGCCTGGGCTACATAGCAAGACTTTTTATTACCAAAAAAAAAAAAAAAAAAAAAAGCCAATGCTCTTTCCCTTAGCTGCACTATTCTGGTAAGTTTAGCACTTAAATGCTAGTGTGAGAAAGCAGGGCTTACAAATGACCTTCTTAAATGGGTAGAGTAGATAAAATACTTTCCTCTGTCTCCTTTACCCTGCTTTGATATACTTGCCAATGATTACAAAACTGATCAAATATGGATAGTTTGCATAATTCAGAACTAACTAGCTATACCCCTCACAACTACAAAAAATAAGGCATTGCCTATTTTTTAAAACATTTTAAAATTTGTAGTCCAGGGTGTCACTATGTTCCCCAAACTGGTCTCGAACTCCTGGGCTCAAGCAATCCTCCCACCTTGGCCTCCCAAAGTGCCAGGATTATAGATAGGTATGAGCCACCACACCTGGCCAGCTACTTACTTTTTAATATGCAAGCATGAAAATGATGGGGGAAGATGTGGTGACTCTTTTGTGATTGCTATTCTTCTAAAAGTCTAACCTTTTGCTAACTTTGTTTCAAAAGCAGATGTAGATCTCAGTTACGATTGGGACATCTGGACTGACTTCTCTGTGCCTCCTGGAACAGGAAGCAGCTATAGCATGAAGCTACGTGTCCTGAGTATAACAACAGAAGAGAGAAGGGGACTTATGTCTTATAACTGATAATAGTGAAATTAATAGCTTCCCCAAATCACCCTGATGAGCTATTTAAACATCTTACTTGGAGATTACATTTTCCATAATTTTCTCAGATAGTTCTTTTATTTACACAGTACTAATGAAAAAAAGCTAAAGCAAAATTTATATTCCGTTTGCAGTTTGTCATAGTAAGAGCTCCAAATGGCATTTCATAATAAATACAACTATTGTAGATATATTTGTAGTTGTAAATAATACTGTAGATAGATAATAATTATTCCCGAAAGACTAAAAACATTGAGATAATAAATACTTAATCATTGAAATAAAAAAGTATAAAAGTAAGTAGCTACCATAATTTGTGGCTCAGTTCCCCATGGAAAGCTTATTTCCTCTCAAGAAAAAAGAAAATAGAACACAATAAGCAATATCACAAAAGAAAAAGGAAACCATAAATGATGCCACATAATTTTTTTTTTTTTTTTTTTTTTTTTTTTGAGACAGAGTCTCACTCTGTCGCCCAGGCTGGCGTACAGTGGTGCGGTCTCGGCTCACTGCAACCCCCGCCTTCTGGGTTCAAGCAATTCTCTGCCTCAGCCTCCCAAGTAGCTGGGATTACAGGCACCTGCCACCACACCCGGCTAACTTTTTGTATTTTAGGTAGAGACGGGGTTTCACCATCTTGGCCAGGCTGGTCTCGAACTCCTGACCTCGTGATCCACCCGCCTCGGCTCGTGAATGATGCCACACAATCCTATTTCAATCCTGCACTTCTGCAGTTTTTGTTTAAAACTCTTAAATGAAATTCTAATATTTCAAACCATCCTTAGTAATTCTTATATTGCAGATTTTATCTTCACTGCCCCCTGGGAACCTCTCTGCAAAATACTCCCATTGCTACCACTCTGGGCAGAGTCGGTGCCCCCTCTCATACAGACAACCTTGAAAGCCATCACTTGAGCCCACTGCAGTCCCTTCTCCACAGAGGCCAGTACCGTCACTCAGAGTGAAACCTCCATGTGCACAGCAGAGGGAGGCCTGCCAGGCCCGCCCCATGCGTGCCTTTCCTCACCAGCCTTCTCCTCACACCTCCAATATGGAAGGCTCATTTTTGCTTCCTCTTTCCTTTGCCTGGGTCTTTGCTTGACTAATTCGTGGCCCCTCCTCGGAGTACCTTCCCTGGAGAGCCACTGTGTGAAACAGCACCCCCATCCTCCATGCTACCACTCTCCACCCCTTACCATGCTTAATTTTCTTGACGGCACTTACTAATCTATTTGTGATTACGTGACTGCCATCTATCTTCCCCGTTAGACTAAGCTCTATGATGGCAGATTTGTTGTCATTGATGTCTGGCTTGCCATGTGTTCCTGAGGCCCAGAAGTGACTGGCACAGGGTGGGCATTCCAAAAGTGTTAAATGAGTTCCAGCTCTCCACAATGTTTTTCTCTTCTGCAAATGCATATAACACCGATGATTTTCACAGTAACCTGAAGTTGCTTTTTATTGTTCTCTGGGGGATGCATATAGGTAGACTTATATAAAGTATTTTCCACTTATTTTGCATCCAGGAGGGAGTTACAGGGCCTAGTATTTATTTAAAACATAAATGATGCTTAAAGCTTGCTAACTTGGCACAACTTTCAATCTGTTGCTACCTGTTAGAAAAAGGACAAAGTTGTTTATATCATTCACAACATATCAGCTATTATCTAGACATAGATATTCCCCCACAAGATATGATAAAACTTAAGAAGATCTACTAGAAAAGATAAAAGAAAATCTGTCAAGAATAACATATTCTCCAGACAAATTTAAAAGTTTGTTTAAAACAGTGATTTCCGGCCTGGCCCGGTGGCTCACGCCTGTAATCCCAGCACTTTGGGAGACCGAGGTGGGCGGATCACGAGGTCAGGAGATCGAGACCATCCTGGCTAACACAGTGAAACCCCATCTCTACTAAAAAAAAAAAATACAAAAAACTAGCCGGGCGTGGTGGCGGGCGCCTGTTGTCCTAGCTACTCGGGAGGCTGAGCCAGGAGAATGGCGTGAACCTGGGAGACGAAGCTTGCAGTGAGCAGAGATTGTGCCACTGTACTCCAGCCTGGGCGACAAAGCAAGACTCCGTCTCAAAAAAAAAAAAAAAAAAAAGTGATTTCCACTGAATTTGGCTCCAAGTAGTCTTCTATTAGCTCTTTGGTACATGAGTACACTTTGGAGTGAAAATGAAATTCAATATTGATTTTTAAAACCTTGTTTACGTTATCACTAACTCACTACCACCATTAGCAAATATCCAATAAAGTCAAACAAAACATGCTGAAATTGAGTACCTGTTATACTCAAAAGTCATATAACTTTTATATGACTTTTTTTTGGTATGACTTGTTTTTATATAAACAAGAAGTTAGAGCTTCATATACAGCAGAGAATGTCAACTCTGCATTTATTCATTGAACAAATAAAATCAGACATTCAGGATAAAGACCATGTGTGAGGTACCATGGTTTGCACATTCTAGACCCCAGTCACACTTTTCACTTTATAGTAATTGAATAACTATGATAATGGTCATAGTGTAACAAATACTTGGCCAGGCTAGTGACTAGCTAATTAAGTCTTTTATAAGAGTGCAACAATTTAAAGCAAAGGGAATCTTGCCTGACAATTATAGAAATTAAAATACTCCACGAAGTTTGGCAATTTATTCTGAGACTGAAAAGTCTTTCAAAAACTAAGTAGCAGCATGTAATCACCTTCAAATTATGTAATATCTACTGAATATACAGTAGTCTATACTCCACTATACAAGTTTTTCTGGTGTCAGTAAAGACTGTTTGGCCATAGTTATTGTTCCAGGGTCATGTTAGTTCTTTTTACCATTTAATAATATTAGGAGTTCTTTAAACATTTATCTTTTATAGAACTTTATAAAAATTTACTATTTGCATTAATTGCTATGGATTGTTGTTTGATCCATAAATCCTATGGATTGTTAATCCATAGGAATGGATCAACATTTTTTAAAACATGCTTTAAAAGCACTAGCAAACATTCTCTACCCTGTGTGGTGTGAACTTCGAAAAGTATTGCAACCAAACAAAACTAAGTACAATGTAAAAGTTAAAGGGCCTATGCCCTTTAACTTTTTAGCCTAAGGACCAGTACCACCCAAGTGTTTGTTTGTGTTGATGATTTGGATACATTTGTAAAATGTTGGGTTCTGTGTTGTCACAGAGTTGCTGCAACCACCAAGAGGCAGGGGAAGGAACGAATGGTGCTGTTGATGTCCTTAAAATACCTGGTTCTGCAGAAAACTCCCAGCAGTCACAGGCTTTCAGGACACCACTGGAAAGAGGGCGTATGGGACACGTGGACAAGTCACCCATTCTATGGCAGCACCTGGTCAGACATTTCTTTTATTGAAAAAAATTACATTATTGAAAGAAAAGTGTATTTTAGGAAATTGCACTCTGTTTTCACTATAACATAGTTCAAAAGCAAGCAATGCTATAGTCCTTCACGTGGTCTGTCAAAGTACTAAGAATACACCACTACCACTACCACTACCACTACCACTAATAACATATTTTGTTAGACTTTGCTCTCATCGCCTAAGCAGATGCAATCTAAGTTATAGAGAGACTTGGGGGGAAGGAGGATCATGAAATAATGCCTAATGCTTATGCTTAGCTATACTATTCCAATTATTTACAATTCCCAGCGAAAATGCTACATTAGTAATTTTCAAGTAAATTTCTTCTTGTCACTCTTCTTTAGGGACAATGTTTTCACTTGAGCTAGCTCCTGTCCTAGCAGGTTTCACAGGATTGAAAGACTCCAGCTATTGTAGGCCAATGCCAGTTCTGGCTGCATCCTTAAACCTTTCAAGGGATTTCATCTCATTCTAAGAATATGAAGTGATCTTCAATATTAAAGAACCAACATCAAACAGCTATTCTATAAGGTTCTTTTATACAGCAAAGTTTCATAGGATTTGCATTTAAGTCATTTGTCAGTTCTTTACTGACATCTGGAAAATCCACCCTGATTTATAAATAAAATCAATGACACTGGCCAGGTCTTCAGGGTTTCAAGTACCTGTGCAAGGACAATGCACTTGTTATTAACCCAAAAGTGCATTACGGTGCACACCATGCCTCTTGTCTGGAGAAAAGAAGTCATTGAACCAATAACAAAATCATATTTCACGTAGAGACACTTTTTTTTTTTTTTGAGACAGAGTCTCACTCTATCTCCTAGGCTGGAGTGCAATGGTGCGATCTTGGCTCACTGCCACTTCCGCCTCCCGGGTTCAAGTGATTCTCATGCCTCAGCCTCCCAAGTAGCTGGGATTACAGGCGACTGCCACTACGCTGGGCTAATTTTTGTACTTTTAGTAGAGAAAGGGTTTCGCCATGTTGGCCAGGCTGGTCTCAAACTCCTGACCTCAGGTGATTCGCCCGCCTTGGCCTCCCAAAGTGCTGGGATTACAGGTATGAGCCACACGCCCGGTCCATAGAGAGACATTTGAATGAAAAAAGTCTTTGGAAAAGGTAAGAGACATAAAGTCATATTTTGGATAGGCAAACAGCAACCTCAATACAGCACTTGTAAAGTTGACGTCCCCGAGTGCATTCGAGGACTTTGATGAAGGCCACTGGGCGAGGACCGTCATGGGTTCCATATAATCTGCAGAAGGCCTCGGTTTGCAAAGTCCTACCCAGATGAATCACCTCTGGTATTGAAAGGCCTGACTGCTCCCTGAGGTTTCTAGGAGATCCAGGTATTTTACAAATGTTTCATCTACAAGCAAGTCTGGTCTGAGCTTCTTTAAAAAGCACCCAAAGGCAAGTCAAGGTTAAGCGTGTCACCAGCCCCAAAGCAAGTAACCAAGGACTAGCTGGACCTCCAAGCCCTGAAGGCCTGGACATGAGCTGCTGCTGGCGCCCTAAGGCTGACTCCCGTCTCTTTCCATCTGGTACTATGTCCTGTGGAGCCCGCCCTAGGCTGGCACGAAGGTAGTCTTCCCCCACCTCCCCCTAGCCCCACTTACTGTTGCTGGACTTGAGGTCCCGGTGCAGGATGGGCACGAAGGCCTCTTCGTGCAGGTAGAGCATGCCCCGCGCTATCTGCACGGCCCAGTTGACCAGCACGTGCGGAGGGATGCGGCGCGCGCGGCGGGGGCCGGGCGCGCGCGGGTCCGGGGCGGCGTTGGCAGCGGCCAGGGCACGGTTGAGCGCTCCGCCGCGGGCGAACTCCAGCACCAGGCAGAGGTGCGGCTGCTGCAGGCACACGCCGCGCAGCTCGATGATGTTTGGGTGCCGCAACATGGCGAAGAGCCGAGCCTCGCGCCGCACGCTCTCGGCTGCCGCCGCAGCGTCCTGCTCCGGGTCCCGGCGCGCCGCCTTCACCGCCACCTCCTGGCCCTGCCAGGTGGCGCGGTACACCTGCCCGAAGCCCCCCGCGCCGATGAGCTCCTTCAGCTCCAGCCGCTCGAAGGCGACGTGCACCGGGGAGCTGGGCCGCGGGGGCGGCGGCGCAGGCGGCGGCGCGGGGCTGGCTGCCGGGCGGCAGGGAGCCACGTAGTTGGCGGGGAAGATGCCGAGGCGCCGCTGCACCTGGCCTGCCCACCAGCCCTCGTCGCCCGACACGGCGGCGTCCTGCGACAGCACCTCCACCAGCTGGCCGCGCCGCAGGCTCAGCTCGTCCTCGCCGCGAGCCTCGTAGTCATAGAGAGCGGCCCACAGCCCCGCGCCAGCCGAGGCCGAGCCTCCCGAGGAGGTGGACGACGAGGACGCTGAGCCGCCTGGGGCTCCCCGGGCCGAGGACACCGGGGTGTCGGCCGCGCACTCGGCGCCCGGCAAAGCCATGGGGGTAGCCGTGCGGGGAAGGCGGAGCGGGAGGCTGGGCTCAGCCTCCCGGGCGGCCCCGGGCGCGCATCGTCCGGCGGGGTGGCAGTCGGCGCCGGGGGAAGGCGAGGGGGAAGGAATCGCGATCGGTGACGGCAGCGATCACGGGCTTGCTGCCCAAAGGGCCCGGCCTCGGCCCGCGTTCCTGCCCAGCCGCCTCTCCTTCCGCAGAGGTCCTCGCAGCCGCGGGCGATGTCCCACCATGGTCGTGCCCAGGGCCTGCGGCCCGCCCGCCGCGCGCTCCTTAGCCCGATCCCAGGACGCCCCACCCTACCCCAGCCGCGCCAGGGCCGCCCCGCCCCCTCCGGGTCCATTCCGCGCTGCTCCCCCCCCGGGCCCGCCCCCTAGGCCTGTCCCCAGGGCCTTCCCGCCCCTCCCCCAGCCGCCCCGCCCTCTCCAGGTTCATTCCGCCCTCCTTGACCCGTCCCGGGCGCTCAGTCTGCGCCCGCCCTATGGGCCCGCCTTCCTGGGTTCGCCCCACCTTTCCCCACCAACTGCACCAGCCCGCCCCGCCCTCGCCAGGTTCACTTCCCTTTTCTGTGCCAGTCCCCAGAGCCTCGTCCCGCCCCTGGCGCCCGGGCCCGTCCCCCACCACCTTGGGCGGGTCCCGCCCCCTGGGCCTGCCTGGCTGGTCCCGCCCCGCCTCCGCCGCAGGTGCCCCGGAGCAATGGTGAGCCGCGCCCACGTGGCCTGGGAGGCGGGGTCGGCCGTCATCCGCTATACATTTTCGGGAGAGTTTAAATTAAGCCAAAGAAAGACCGAGAGAGTGGACGCTTCTCCAAGAAGCGGTGGGAGAGGGTTGAGAAGATGTGGGGCTTTAGGGTGTGGCGGGGAGAGGGAGAGTTGCAGTTCTGGGAGAGTGACAGGGAATCTCAGAACGGGCTGCAGAAGAAATTGTAGCGCAGTGCCAGATCTGGGCCAGTGCGTGTGGCAAGTCACCAAGCTAAGCGCGTTTGAGCCACCGTGCATCTCAGAACTGACTAGGTTACAGATTGCAGCGCAGAGTGACCCGTGATCAGTATAGTCCCAGAAGCTCCATGTTGGTCAATCCCTTGCTTATCTGTACTGTCTACTCAGATGGAACATGCCCCAGTCTCCCTGGAAAGCCACAGTTTTGGGTTTAGGAGGCATTGGCAATGGTTGGGTGCCAGAGGTTGACAGGTTACTGTGGCAGGTGATGAGGTTAAAAAGAAGCGTTTTATTATTAAAATTCTAAAATATTAGATTATCCTGTGGTAGGCCAGAATTTCCTAACGTGTGGATCTTGTACTTCCAATAACAGGAGGGACAATTTTAGATATTACGAGGATAGAGCATACAGTAACATTCTGAGTTACATAAAGAGAGATTTATTGCCTTTTCAGTTTTCTTTCAGTCTCTCAGATCAAACTACTTATTGGCTGTGTGACCTTGAGCAAGTTTCTTTATTTCTCTGTGACTCAGTTTTCTCATCTATAAAATGGGAATAATAAAAAATAGTACCTACTTTATAGTGTTTTCAGGAAGACTAAATGAATTAATAGTTTTACAGTTGATCTTCTGCATCTGCAGAATCAACCAACAGCTGGTCAAAAATGTTTTTTAAAAAACCAAAAAATAGCAATACAATACAAATAATACAAATAAAATACAGCATAACAACTATTTACATCGCATTTGCATTATAGTAGGCATTATTATTTTATATTATGTTAGGTATATTTTATATTACATTTTATATTATATATTATTTTATATTATATTAGGTTAGGTATATTAGGTAATCTAAGTATTTAAAGTATGGGCATGCTTTGGAGATATTGCAAGCTTGGTTCCAGATCGCTGCAATAAAGCAAGTGACATGAATTTTTTGATTTCCCAGTGCATATAAAAGTTATGTTTCCAGTATACTGTAATTATAAGTGTGCAATAGCATTGTGTCTGAAGAATGCTGATACCTTAACTTTAAGTGCTTTATAGGTAAAGTGTGCTAATGATCATCTGAACCTTCAGCAAGTCATAATCTTTTAGCTGGCGGAGGCTCTTGCCTCTATGTTGATAGCTGCTGACTGATCAAGGCAGTGGTTGCATAAAAGTTGGAGCGGCTGTGGCAAATTCTTAAGGCAACAATGAAGTTTGTCACATGGATTGACTTTACCTTTCTCAAAAGACTTCTCCGTAGCATGGGAAGCTGTTTGATACCATTTTAACAACAATAGAACTTCTTTCAAACTTTGAGTGATCCTTCTTAAACCCTGCTGCTGTTTTACCAACCAAGTTTGTGATATTCAAAATCCTTTTTGTCATTTCAAAGTGTTCATAGCATCTCCTCTGGGAGTAGATTCCATCTCAAGAAACTTTTTTTTTTTTTTTTTTTTTGCCTATCCATAAGAAGCAACTCTACTCCTCATCTGTTCAAGTTTGATCATGAGATTGTAGCAATTCAGTCACATTTTCAGTCTCCACTTCTAATTCCAGTTCTCTTGCTATTTTCACCACATCTGCAGTTCCTTTCTCCACTGAAGTCGTGAACTTCTCAGTCATTCATGAGGGTTAGAATCAACTTCCAAACTCCTGTTAATGTTGATATTTTGACCTCCTCTCATGAATTATGAGTGTTTTTAATGGCATCTAGAATGGTGAATCCTATTTTCCTTGCCCATATCCCATAGCAGAGGAATTGCTATCTTTGGCACCTATGGCCTTTCAAAATGTGTGTTTTTTTGTTTTTTTGTTTTTTTTTTTTTTTTTTGAAACGGAGTCTCTCTCTCTGTCGCCCAGGCTGGAGTGCAGTGGCGCCATCTCAGCTCACTGCAAGCTCTGCCTCCTGGGTTCACACCATTCTCCTGCCTCAGCCACCCAAGTAGCTGGAAATACAGGCGCTCGCCAACATGCCTGGCTAATTTTTTGTATTTTTAGTATAGACGGGGCCTCACCATGTTAGCCAGGATGGTCTCGATCTCCTGACCTCATGATCCGCCCGCCTCAGCCTCCCAAAGTGCAGGGATTACAGGCGTGAGCCATCGTGCCCGGCCAAAATGTATTTCTTAAATAATAAGACTTAGAAGTCAAAGTGACTTTGTAATCCATGGGTTACTGAATGGGTGTTGTGTTAGCAGGCATAGAAACAACATTCATCTCCTTGTACATCTCTATCAGAGCTCTTGGGTGACCAGGTGCATTGTCAATGAGTAGTAATATTTTGAAAAGAATCATTTTTTTCTGAGCAATAGGTCTTAGCAGTGGGCTTAAAATATTCAATAAACTGGCTGGGCGTGGTAGCTCACACCTGTAATCCCAGCCCTTTGGGAGGCCGGGGTGGGCAGATCACCTGAGGTCAGGAGTTTGAGACCAGCCTGGCCAACAATCTCTACTAAAAATACAAAAATTGGCCAGGTGTGGTGGTGCACACCTGTAATCCCAGCTATGCAGCAGGCTGAGTCAGGAGAATCATTTGAACCCGGGAGGTGGAGGTTGCAGTGAGCCGAGATTGCGCCACTGCACTCTAGCATGGGCGACAGAGCAAGACTCCGTCTCAAACAAAACAAAACAAAACAAAAATTCAGTAAACCATCCTGTAAACAGATATGCTGTCATTGTCATCCAGGCTTTGTTGTGCCATTGATATGGCACAAGCAGAGTAGATTCAGCATAATTCTTAAGGGCCCTAGCATTTTCAGAATGGTAAATAAGCATTGGTTTCAACTTAGTTACTGGCTGCATTAGTCCTTAACAAGAGAGTCAGCCTGTCCTTTAAAGCCAGGTCTGGACTTCTCCTCTCTAGTTATGAAAGTCCTAGATGGCATCTTCTTCCAATAGAAGACTGTTTTATCTACACTGAAAATCCATTGTTTAGTGTATCCACCTTCATCAATTATCTTAGCTAGATGTTCTGGATAACTAGTTGTAGCTTCTACATTAGCACTTGCTGCTTTGCCATGCACTTTTACGTTGAGATGACTTCTTTACTTAAACCTCATAATCCAACCTCTACTAGCTTTCCAACTTTCTCACCTCTCTCAGCCTTTCTAGAATTGAAGAGAGTTAAGGCCTTGCTTTGGATTAGGCTTTGGCTTAAGGGAATGTTGTAGCTGGTTTGATCTTCTCTCCAGACTGGTAAAATTTTCTTCATATCAGCAATAAGCTTGTTTGACTTTCTTATTCATGCATTTATTGGAGTAGCACTTTTACTTTTCTTCAAGAACTTTTGCATTCATGACTTGGCTAACTGGCGCAAGAGGCTTAGCTTTCAGCCTATCTTGGCTTTTCACGTGCCTTCCTCACTACGCTTAATAATTTTTAGCTTTTGCTTTAAAGGGAGATAGGTGTGACTTTTCCTTTCACTTGAACACTCAGAGGTCATTGTAGACTTATTAACTGTCCTAATTTCAGTATTGTCCTGTCTCAGAATAGGGAGGCCTGAGGAGAAGGGAAAGGGACAGGGAATAGCCAGTCAGTGGAGCCAGCCATTTATCACATTTATTAAGTCCACCGTCTGACATAGCTGTGGTTTGTGGTGCTCCAAAACAATGGCAATTAGTAACATCAAAGATCCGCGATCACAGATCACCATAACACATATAATAATAATGAAATTGTTTGAAATGTTGTGATAATTGCCAAAATATGATACAGAGACACAAAGTGAGCAAATGCTGTTGGAAAAGATGGCGCCAAGACACTTGCTCATTGGAGTGTTACCACACACCCTCAATTTGTAAAAAATGCAGTGTCTGCAAACCACGATAATTTGAAGCATGCCTGTATACAGGAGGATGTGCATAGGTTATAGGCAAATACTATACCGGTTTACATATGGGACTTGAGCATCTGAAGATTTTAGAATTTGGGGGATTTTAGTATGATAGTACGCAAGGAAACATTAACACTTTCCCCAGTGGGGTATGAGCAGCACCCTATAGTCAAACACGTTAATATTTCTGCCCTGAAATGTAAGAATAGTCTCAGCAAGTGGAATAAATAAACACCACAAACAGCCTTATGTTATTTCAAGTCAAGTTTTGATGCCAAATGAGTTTTGATGCCACCTTCCAAAAGCAAGTTTTATTTTCAGAGCTTCTTGGATTTTAGAATTGTGGATGTTTATGGGAAGTGTTCAAGATAATTCCTCCCAGGTTTTTAGGCTAGGCAACTAGGTGGATAGTAATGATATGAAATGACCCAGAATATTGTTTTAGGGAAAAGGTAATTTATTGATGTGTTGCTCTGAGGCAACTGATTATAAAGATGGAACGGGAGAGAACCAGGAACTCAGAAAGGTGAGGAAGGGTAGAGGAAATCACATTTTGGAAGAAGTGTCCTAAGCAGCATGTCAGGTACTGAAGCAAACTGCGCTCTTGAGTCATGCAGAGATCAAGGGGGCGGGGAGTGCTGGGGCAGGGTGGGGGTGCCTTTGACTTAGAACATCCATCTAAAACTATATCAGTTCCATTCATGCTGGCTGACTCTTTGTGCTCTGCCCTTCTGCTGCCTGCCAAAACAAAGCTCATCAAGTTCCAGAGGAATCCAGTCTGCAGAATCTTCTAGCTTATGTAGACTTCACCCCTCTCTTGAGTCACACACCTGGTACTAGGAGGAGTGCCAAGTGTCTATAACCCTCCACACCACGACTCAGACTCCTCCTTCTTAATCAGGGACCAGTGTGATTCTCTGGGACCTGTTCCCCATCTGGTACCTCTGAGCAGGAAGCTGTCCCAGATGAGAGTCTGTCTTGGGCTTGATTATCCTAAAATGTATCATTTGTTGCTTCAGTGCCATTATGTAACCCCCCAAATCTGACATTTGGAGAAAAGCATTGGTGTCGTGCCCTACTCATAGGCATGTACTGTAACCACATCTGCTCTTTTGAGCCCAGCACCAAGGACGTCTATTGCAACACAAGAACAGAGAGCTAAGACAGAAATTGGGTGGCAAATGTGTATTTAAACAGATGGTGGCAAGAATGAGAACCAAGGAAATAGTTTAAAAGAATCAGACAAAGAGGACAAAAGGTTAGTGTTCAGGAAAGAAGGAATGGCTGTATGGGGTTGCTGTCTTTATACATGTATTTGAATTCTCCAATGCTGGTCTTGAAAGGAGAATCAACCCTTAAGAATCACCTTCTCTTTGGGAATCTTTAATTACTACTGCACTTATTATCTTAGCTCAGCAGTTCTCAGTGTGGTCAGAGGCCCCTGAGAGACCCCTGAGATCTTTTCAGGGGGTCTACAAGGTCAAAATTGTTTTCATAATTCTAGGAAAATGTTATTTGCTTTTATTCACTCTGTTGACATTTGTACTGATGACGCAAAAAGCAAGGATGAGTTGCACAAACCAAGGCAGTGGCTTCAAACTGTAGTATTCTTCAGTGTCACGCACATGCAGTATAAGAAAAATGCCAGGTTCACTTTAAAATGTCCTTGACAAAGTGGTAAAAAATACCAATTTTATTTACTCTCAAATCTTCAGTACAGGTGATTAATATTCTATATGACAAATGAGAAATGCATATAAAGCAATTCTGCACACCCAAGTATGATGACATTTTAAAGAAAAAGCACTTGACTGGGTGTGGTGGCTCAGGCCGGCAATCCCAGCACTTTGGGAGGCTGGGATGGGCGGATCACTTCAGGTCAGGAGTTTGAGACCAGCCTGGACAACATGGTGAAACCCCATCTCTACTAAAAATACAAAAATTAGTCAGGCATGGTGGCTCCAGCCTGTAATCCCAGCTACTCAGGAGGTTGACGCAGGAGAATCACTTGAACCTGGGAGGCAGAGGTTGCAGTGGGCTGAGATCGCGTCACTGCACTCCAGCCTGGGTGAAAGAGTGAGACGCCGTCTCAAAAAAAAAAAAAAAAAACA